>NC_059448.1:3748997-3763997 GCF_905237065.1 Salmo salar
ATCAGTCAGTCAGTCAGTCAGTCAGTCATTAAAAAAATAAATCGATCAGTCAGCTAATCAATCAATCAATCAGTCAGTCACTCAGTCAGTCAGTCATTAAAAAAATAAATCGATCAGTCAGCAGTTAAACGTGATGAAGTCTCACCTGTGTCTGTCGAGGGCTATGACGTTGAGCGTCACCGTGGATACGTGGACAGCCAATCCCTGTGCGTAGGGAAGCAGGAAACAAAGCACCTGGCCAAACTTCCACTCCCCGAGCAGAGTATAGACCAACGTGAAGGGAAGACACAATGTATTGACCAGGAGGTCAGCTAGAGAGAGGGGGGAAGGGGGGGGAGAGAGGGGGGAGAGAGAGAGAGAGAGAGAGGGGGGGGAGGGGAGAGAGAGAGAGAGAGAGAGAGGGGGGAGAGAGAGACAGAAAAAACGCACAAGGTGTCAGTCATACTACTACTACTACCACCCTATATAATACCAGCAGAAAAAGAGAGAGAGCGAGAGAACAAAAACAAAGGCAAAGTCTTCTCATGCTTTTAAAATTTCAAAAAAGATTTGGACTCAATTTGGCATGAGGGTCTGCTATACAAATTCATCGAAAGTACGACATACGACATTACAAAATCCATGTACACAAACAAGTGTGCGGTTAAAATAGGCAAAAAAACACACACATTTCTTCCCACAGTGCCATGGGGTGAGACAGGGATGCAGCTTAAGCCCCACCCTCTTCAACATATATATCAACGAATTGGCGAGGGCACTAGAACAG
The DNA here is from genome assembly GCF_905237065.1 of Salmo salar. Lineage (NCBI taxonomy): Eukaryota > Metazoa > Chordata > Actinopteri > Salmoniformes > Salmonidae > Salmo > Salmo salar. The sequence continues at coordinate 3,749,764 of NC_059448.1, forward strand.
TCTGCAGCACCCGGCCCTCACCCTACTAGAATCTGAAGTCAAATGTCTACTGTTTGCTGATGATCTAGTACTTCTGTCTCCAGCCAAGGAGGGCCTACAGCAGCACCTTGATCATCTGCACAGATTCAGCCAGACCTGGGTCCTGACAGTAAATCTCAGTAAGACAGAAAAAAGGTCCAGTTGCCAAGACCACAAATACAAATTCCATCTAGACACCGTTTCCCTAGAGCAAACAAAAAACTATACATACCTCGGTCTAAACATCAGCACCACAGGTAACTTCCACAAAGCTGTGAACGATCTGAGAGACAAGGCAAGAAGGGCCTTCTATGCCATCAAAAGGAACATAAAATTCAACCTACCAATTAGGATCTGGCTAAAAATACTTGAATCAGTTATAGAACCCATTGCCCTTTATGGTTGTGAGGTCTGGGGTCCGCTCACCAACCAAGAATTCACTAAATGGGACAAACACCAATTTGAGACTCTGCATGCAGAATTCTGCAAAAATATCCTCTGTGTACAACGTAAAACACCAAATAATGTATGCAGAGCAGAATTAGGCCAATACCCACACAATATCAAAATCCAGAAAAGAGCCGTTAAATTCTTCAACCACCTAAAAGGAAGCGATTCCCAAACCTTCCATAACAAAGCCATCACCTACAGAGAGATGAACCTGGAGAAGAGTCCCCTAAGCAAGCTGGTCCTGGGGCTCTGTTCACAAACACAAACAGACCCCACAGAGCCCCAGGACAGCAACACAATTAGACCCAACCAAATCATGAGGAAACAAAAAGATAATTACTTGACACATTGGAAAGAATCAACAAAAAAACAGAGCACTGTGACTGACCCAAACTTAAGGAAATCTTTGATTATGTACAGACTCAGTGATCATAGCCTTGCTATTGAGAAAGGCCGCAGTAGGCAGACCTGGCTCTCAAGAGAAGACAGGCTATGTGCAACACTGCCCTCAAAATGAGCTGGAAACTGAGCTGTACTTCCTAACCTCCTGCCAAATGTATGACCATATTAGAGACACATATTTCCCTCAGATTACACAGATCCACAAAGAATTAGAAAACAATCCCGATTTTGATAAACTCCCATATCTACTTGGTGAAATACCACAGTGTGCCATCACAGCAGCAAGATGTGTGACCTGTTGCCACAAGAAAAGGTCAACCAGTGAAGAACAAACACCATTGTAAATACAACCCATATTTATGTTGATTTATTTTACCTTTTGTGATTTAACTATTTGCACATTGTTACAACATTGTATATAGACATAATATGACAGTTTAAATGTCTATTCTTCTGGAACTTTTATAATTGTAATATTTACTGTTCATTTTTTATTGTTTATTTCACTTGTGTTTATTATCTATTTCACTTGCTATGGCAATGTTAACATAAGTTTCCCCATGTCAATAAAGATCCTTTAAATTGAAATTGAAATTGAGAGCGAGACAAAGCCATATCCAACGTCGTAAAGTAACAATGACAGAGCTACAGGGTTAGATATGACACAAGGGTTTCCTCAGAACATGACAGAAACAAGACATGCAAAGTCATCTGAATTAAGACTCCAGGCTTTGGGTGAGGTGAGACCAAGCCAACCAACGGTCACAAGCAACCATTGGTCATCGCCGTTCCATCACACAGAACATGGGTCTAAGATGGAACAAAGAAACATCAAAAAAAAATTGTGGGGGGGAGGGGGCATTGCCCAACCAGGACCCCCCTGAACTTTGTCTGCAAGACACTATTGTTTGTTCTTGGTACTGAACATATCTATCCTTGGGGAGGACGGGCTCGTGGTAATGGCTGGAGCAGAATCAGTTCACACATGGTTTCAATGAGTTTTGATTCAATTACATTATACATCGTTCCTGCTCTTACTATGAGCCAGCCTTCACTGCTGCACACACACACACACACACACACACGCACGCACACAGACACACACACACACACACACACACACACACACACCCAATCACACACTCCCACACACACACACACACACACACACACACACACACACACACACACACACACACACACACACACACACACACACACACACACACACACACACACACACACACACACACACACTGAGAATGAGGTACTGCTGATTTGATTTCTTTCTGAAAGTAACTTGTTGAGAAAGAGTCAGGGTCAGGTAGACAGACAGACAGACAGACAGACAGACAGACAGACAGACAGACAGACAGACAGACAGACAGACAGACAGACAGACAGACAGACAGACAGACAGACAGACAGACAGACAGACAGACAGACAGACAGACAGACAGACAGACAGACAGACAGACAGACAGACAGACAGGCAGGTAGACAGGCAGGCAGGTAGACAGACAGACAGACAGACAGACAGACAGACAGACAGACAGACAGACAGACAGACAGACAGACAGACAGACAGACAGACAGACAGACAGACAGACAGACAGACAGACAGACAGACAGACAGACAGACAGACAGACAGACAGTCAGAGAGTGAGACAGACAGACAGACAGACAGACAGACAGACAGACAGACAGACAGACAGTCAGAGAGTGAGACAGACAGACAGACAGACAGACAGACAGACAGACAGACAGACAGACAGACAGACAGACAGACAGAGAGTGAGACAGACAGACAGACAGACAGACAGACAGACAGACAGACAGACAGACAGACAGACAGACAGACAGACAGACAGACAGACAGACAGACAGAGAGTGAGACAGACAGACAGACAGACAGACAGACAGACAGACAGACAGACAGACAGACAGACAGACAGACAGACAGACAGACAGACAGACAGACAGACAGACAGACAGACAGACAGACCGTCTATATTAAAAGCTACCTACCAACAGCGAGGTTAGCTATGAAGAAGTTAGTAACGGTCCTCAGGGTCTTGAAGCGATAGACAACATATATCACCAGAGAGTTACCCACAACTCCTAGTAGTATAATAGTGCTGTAGGCTAGTATTAAAACCACCTGGACACCTACTAGCTTAGTACTGTCCCCCAGTACTGCCAGAGAGCTGGCCCCATACCCCCCTACCCCTGGACCGTAACCTCCCAAATCCAGGAGGGGAGTGTCTGCGTAGAGAGGCTGGAGGGGCGACGACGACTCTTCCGTTGGGGGGTCATCGATGCCGGGGTCGTAGGCACGGTAGCCGGGGTATAGGTCATTGCCGTGGAGACCGGCGTCGGAGAAGAGAAGGGATGCATCTTGGGAGATGTTGGCGGGAGAGAGGTAATCCATTTTTTTTCTGGTTTCTCGTCACATGTCCGTCCGTCCGTCCGACGCACACGTGGGTGTGTATACACACACACACACACACACACACACACACACACACACACACACACACACACACACACACACACACACCAACACAAAAGTGAACAAAGTGCAAGTTCTGGAAAGAAAGATGTGAGAAGCAAATAGGTGTTAAGATGCCACATGAAACACACAAGTAATGTGGTAACAGAGACAGTCACAGTGGCTGGGTGGTAACAGAGACAGTCACAGTGGCTGGGTGGTAACAGAGACAGTCACAGTGGCTGGGTGGTAACAGACAGTCACAGTGGCTGGGTGGTAACAGAGACAGTCACAGTGGCTGGGTGGTAACAGAGACAGTCACAGTGGCTGGGTGGTAACAGAGACAGTCACAGTGGCTGGGTGGTAACAGAGACAGTCACAGTGGCTGGGTGGTAACAGAGACAGTCACAGTGGCTGGGTGGTAACAGAGACAGTCACAGTGGCTGGGTGGTAACAGAGACAGTCACAGTGGCTGGGTGGTAACAGAGACAGTCACAGTGGCTGGGTGGTAACAGAGACAGTCACAGTGGCTGGGTGGTAACAGAGACAGTCACAGTGGCTGGGTGGTAACAGAGACAGTCAAAGTGGCTGGGTGGTAACAGAGACAGTCACAGTGGCTGGGTGGTAACAGAGACAGTCACAGTGGATGGGTGGTAACAGAGACAGTCACAGTGGATGGGTGGTAACAGAGACAGTCACAGTGGATGGGTGGTAACATGTAGAGACAGTCACAGTGGCTGGGTGGTAACAGAGACAGTCACTATGGCTGGGTGGTAACAGAGACAGTCACAGTGGCTGGGTGGTAACAGAGACAGTCACAGTGGATGGGTGGTAACATGTAGAGACAGTCACAGTGGATGGGTGGTAACAGAGACAGTCACAGTGGCTGGGTGGTAACAGAGACAGTCACAGTGGCTGGGTGGTAACAGAAACAGTCACAGTGGATGGGTGGTAACAGAGACAGTCACCGTGGCTGGGTGGTAACAGAGACAGTCACAGTGGCTGGGTGGTAACAGAGACAGTCACAGTGGATGGGTGGTAACAGAGACAGTCACAGTGGATGGGTGGTAACATGTAGAGACAGTCACAGTGGCTGGGTGGTAACAGAGACAGTCACTATGGCTGGGTGGTAACAGAGACAGTCACAGTGGCTGGGTGGTAACAGAGACAGTCACAGTGGATGGGTGGTAACAGAGACAGTCACAGTGGATGGGTGGTAACAGAGACAGTCACAGTGGATGGGTGGTAACATGTAGAGACAGTCACAGTGGATGGGTGGTAACAGAGACAGTCACAGTGGATGGGTGGTAACATGTAGAGACAGTCACAGTGGCTGGGTGGTAACAGAGACAGTCACTATGGCTGGGTGGTAACAGAGACAGTCACAGTGGATGGGTGGTAACAGAGACAGTCATTATTGCTGGGTGGTAACAGAGACAGTCACAGTGGCTGGGTGGTAACAGAGACAGTCACAGTGGATGGGTGGTAACATGTAGAGACAGTCACAGTGGATGGGTGGTAACAGAGACAGTCACAGTGGATGGGTGGTAACAGAGACAGTCACAGTGGATGGGTGGTAACATGTAGACAGTCACAGTGGATGGGTGGTAACATGTAGAGACAGTCACAGTGGATGGGTGGTAACAGAGACAGTCACAGTGGCTGGGTGGTAACAGAGACAGTCACTATGGCTGGGTGGTAACAGAGACAGTCACAGTGGATGGGTGGTAACAGAGACAGTCATTATTGCTGGGTGGTAACAGAGACAGTCACAGTGGCTGGGTGGTAACAGAGACAGTCACAGTGGATGGGTGGTAACATGTAGAGACAGTCACAGTGGATGGGTGGTAACAGAGACAGTCACAGTGGATGGGTGGTAACAGAGACAGTCACAGTGGATGGGTGGTAACAGAGACAGTCACAGTGGATGGGTGGTAACATGTAGACAGTCACAGTGGATGGGTGGTAACATGTAGAGACAGTCACAGTGGATGGGTGGTAACAGAGACAGTCACAGTGGATGGGTGGTAACAGAGACAGTCACAGTGGCTGGGTGGTAACATGTAGAGACAGTCACAGTGGCTGGGTGGTAACAGAGACAGTCACAGTGGATGGGTGGTAACAGAGACAGTCACAGTGGCTGGGTGGTAACATGTAGAGACAGACACAGTGGCTGGGTGGTAACAGAGACAGTCACAGTGGCTGGGTGGTAACAGAGACAGACACAGTGGCTGGGTGGTAACAGAGACAGTCACAGTGGATGGGTGGTAACAGAGACAGTCACTGTGGCTGGGTGGTAACATGTAGAGACAGTCACAGTGGCTGGGTGGTAACATGTAGAGACAGTCACAGTGGCTGGGTGGTAACAGAGACAGTCACAGTGGATGGGTGGTAACAGAGACAGACACAGTGGCTGGGTGGTAACATGTGGCAAGAGAACGCCTGAAGCGACTTGCTCAGTGATTTTGTGCATTGAAGGGTGTAGCCTTCGCTCAAAGACAAGGAAACAAACACAAGAGCACCTGAAGCTAGGTGGATGAACTTTAACACAGAGCTGTGAAGGGAAGAGCTGGTCCTCTTACCTGAAATATAGAGAGGAGGGGGAGAGGGAACAATCTGAGTGACAAGGTAAGAAGGGCCTTCTACGCCATCAAAAGGAACATCAAATTTGACATGCCAATTAGGATCTGACTAAAAATACTTGAATACGATAGAACCAATTGTCCTTTATGGTTGTGAGGTCTGGGGTCCGCTCACCAAACAGGAATTCACAAAATGGGACAAACACCAAATTGAGACTCTGCATGTAGAATTCTGCACAAATATACTTTGTGTACAACGCAAAACACCGAATAATGAGTTGCACTTCCTAACCTCTTGCCAAATGTATTTTGTTATATAACCTTTATTTAAATAGGCAAGTCCGTTAAGAACAAATTCTTATTTACAATGACGGCCTAGGAAGAGTATGACCATATTACAGACACATATTACCCTCAGATTACAAAGACCCACAAAGAATTCGAAAACAAATTACATTTTGATTAACTCCCATATCTACTGGGTGAAATACCACAGTGTGACATCACAGTAGCGAGATTTGTGACCTGTTACCACAAGAAAAGGTCAACCAGTGAAGAACAAACACCATTGTAAATACAACCCATATTTATGTTGATTTATTTTCCCTTTTGTACATTAATTATTTTCAGTATTTGTGAAGAGAAGAGCTGAACCTCTTACCTGAGATATAGAGAGGAGGGGGGAGAGCGGGAAGGAGAGAGAGAGAGATAGAGAGAGGGAGGGAGAGAAAGAGAGAGAGAGACAGAGAGGGAGGGAGAGAGAGAGGGAGAGAGAGAGAGATAGAGAGGGAGAGCATGAGAGCGAGCGAGAGAAAGCGAGAGAGAGGGAGAGAGCGAGAGAGAGAGAGGGAGAGAGAAGAGAGAGAGACAGAGAGAGGGAGGGAAAGAAAGAGAGAGAGACAGAGAGGGAGGGAGAGAGAGAGGGAGGGAGGGAGAGAGAGCGTGAGAGAGGGAGGGAGAGAAAGCGAGAGAGAGGGAGAGAGCGAGAGAGAGAGAGACAGAGAGAGGGAGGGAGAGAGAGGGAGGGAGGGAGAGAGAGCATGAGAGAGAGAGAGAGAGAGAGAGAGAGGGAGGGAGAGAGAGAGAGCGTGAGAAAGAGAGAGGGAGGGAGAGAGAGAGAGGGAGGGAGAGAGAGAGAGCGTGAGAGAGGGAGGGAGAGAGAGAGTGTGAGAAACCGAGAGCCATTTGAAACATTGCTTAATACCCCAACCATCTTCCATCGATCATATAGCTACAATAATCAGACCTTTGTTAAGCTTATAGCATAGCAGTTTAATGAAAAATCAAATCAAATTTTATTGGTCACATACACATATTTAACAGATGTTATTGCAGGTGTAGCTAAATGCTTGTGTTCCTAGCTCCAACAGTGTATTAATATCTAACAATTCACAACAATACACACAAATCTAAAAGTAATATAATGGAATTAAGAAATATATAAATATTAGGATGAGCAATGTCAGAGTGGCATTAACTAAAATACTGTAGAATAGAATACAGAATATACATATGAGATGAGTAAAGCACTATCTACACATTAATAAAGTGACTAGTGTTCCATTACTTGAAGTGATCAGTGATTCCATGTCTATGTATATAGAGCAGCAGCCTCTAAGGTACAGGGTTGAGTAACCAGGTGGTAGCTGGTTAGTGATGGCTGTTTAACAATCTGATGGACTTGAGATAGAAGCTGCTTTTCAGTCTCTCGGTCCCAGCTTTGATGCACCTGTACTGACCTCGCCTTCTGGATGATAGCGGGGTGAACAGGAAGTGGCTCGGGTGGTTGTTGTCCTTGATGATCTTTTTGGCCTTCCTGTGACATCGGGTGCTGTAGGTGTCCTGGAGGGCAGTTTGCCCCCGGTGATGCGTTGTGCAGACCTCACCACCCTCTGGAGACCCTGCGGTTAAGGGCGGAGCAGCTGCCGTACCAGGCGGTGATGCAGCCCGACAGGATGCTCTCAATTGTGCATCTGTAAAAGTTTGTGAGGGTCTTAGGGGCCAAGCAAAATTACTTCAGCCTCCTTAGGTTGAAGAGGCGCTGTTTCGCATTCTTCACCGCACTGTCTGTCTGTGTGGGTGGACCATTTCAGATTGTCTGTGATGTGTACGCCGAGGAACTTGAAGCTTTTCACCTTCCCCACTGTGGTCCCGACAATGTGGATAAGAGAGTGCTCCCTCTGCTGTTTCCTGAAGTCCACGATCAGCTTCTTTGTTTTGGGGCCCCGAGCTTGATGATGAACTTGGAGGGTACTATGGTGTTAAAGGCTGAGCTATAGACAATGAACAGCATTCTTACATAGGTATTCCTCTTGTCCAGATGGGATAGGGCAGTGTGCAGTGTGATGGCGATTTGCGTCGTCTGTGGACCTATTGGGGCGGTATGCAAATTTCAGTGGGTCTAGGGTGTCAGGTAAGGTAGAGGTGATATGATCCTTAACTAGCCTCTCAAAGCACTTCATGATGACAGAAGTGAGTGCTACGGGGCAATAGTCATTTAGTTCAGTTACCTTTGCTTTCTTGAGTACAGGAACAATGGTGGACATCTTGAAGCATGTGGGGACAGCAGACTGGGATAAGGGAGAGATTTAATATGTCCGTAAACACTCCAGCCAGCTGGTCTGCGCATGCTCTGAGGATGCGGATAGGGATGCCGTCTGGGCCGGCAGCCTTGCGATGGTTAACACGCTTAAATGTCTTACTCACGTCGGCCACGGAGAACGTGAGCCCGCAGTCCTTGAGATCGGGCCGCGTCGACGGCACTGTGTTATCCTCAAAGTGGGCGAAGAAGGTGTTTAGTTTGTCTGGGAGCAAGCCGTCGGTGTCCGTGAAGTGGCTGGTTTTCCCTTTGTAATCCGTGATTGTCGGTAGACCCTGCCACTTACGTCTCGTGTCTGAGCCGTTGAATTGCGACTCCACTTTGTCTCTGTTCTGACGTTTTGCCTGTTTGATTGTCTTACGGAGGGAATAACTACACTGTTTGTATTCGACCATGTTCCCAGGTACATTGCCATGGTTAAATGCAGCGGTTAGCGCTTTCAGTTTAGCGCGAATGCTGCCATCTATCCACGGTTTCTGGTTTGGGTAGGTTTTAATAGTCACAGTGGGAACAACATCCCCTTTACACTTCCTGATGAACTCAGTCACCGTGTCCGTGTATACGTCAATGTTATTATCAGAGGCTACTCGGAACAAATCCCAGTCCAGCGTGATCAAAACAATCTTGAAGCGTGGATTCCGATTGGTCAGACCAGCGTTGAATAGACCTTTGAGTTTCTGCCTATAAGAAGGGAGGAGAAAAAATGGAGTCGTGATCTGATTTGCCGAAGGGAGGGCGGGGGAGGGTCTTATAGGCATCCCGGAAGAGAGAGTAGCAGTGGTCGAGTGTTTTCCCAGCGCGAGTACTACAGTCAATGTGTTGGTAGAACTTCGGTAGCGTTTTCCTCAAATTTGCTTTCTTAAAATCCCCAGCAACAATAAATGCGGCCTCAGGGTATGTGGTTTCCAGTTTGCATAAAGTCCAGTGTAGTTCCTTGAGGGCCGTCGTGGTACCGGCTTGAGGGGGAATATACACGGCTGTGACTATAACCGAAGAAAAATTCTCTTGGGAGGTAATACGGTTGACATTTTGATTGAGATGCATTCTAGGTCGGGTGAAAAAAAGGACTTGAGTTTCTGTACGTTATCACAATCACACCATGAGTAGTTAACCTCTTGTCGTTTGCCCAGGATAGGGGGCGCTACAGCGATTTTTGAAAAAAAATTGTGCCCATTTTAAACGGCCTCCTACTCAAACTCAGAAGCTAGGATATGCATATAATTAATACTTGTGGATAGAAAACACCCTAAAGTTTCTAAAACTGTTTGAATGGTGTCTGTGAGTATAACAGAACTCATATGGCAGTCAAAACCCCGAGACAGATCGTAACAGGAAGTGGAATTCTGAATTGCGGACTCAACTTCAGCACTTTGCCTGTAAATCACACAGTGAGCAATGGTTCCTTGAGCACTTCCTATTGCTTCCACTAGATGTCCCCAGTCTTTACAAAGTGATTTGAGCCTTCTACTGTGAAAACTGACTGAATGAGACGCTGTGGAAATTGGTCACATGAGGAGGGCCATCACCATTATGACGCCGGTGCCCCTGGCTACCGTCCCCTTTCGAAACGTTTTGAAAGTCAATGCAATCGTCCCCCTTGAATCTTATTGGAGCTCTGGTTGAAAAAGGCCCTCAAGATTTATGTTATACAACGTTTGACATGTTTGAACGAACCTACATTTAAAAAAAAAATGCTTTTTTCGAAAGAGGAGTCCCGCGCAAGACGGAACTTTTGGTGCAGCCTTCAGAACGCGCTAACACGAACAAGCTATTGGAACATAAAGGATTAACTTTTTCGAACGAAAATACATTTGTGGTGGACCTGGGATTCCTAGAAGTGCTTTCTGATGAAGACAATCAAAGGTAAGGGATTATTGACAATAGTATACAAGGCTGCATGATAAACAGAGTCCAGTCTCTGGTAGACAGATGAGACTGTATGATAAACAGAGTCCAGCGTCTGGTAGACAGATGAGGCTGTATGATAAACAGAGTCCAGTCTCTGGTAGACAGAGGAGGCTGTATGATAAACAGAGTCCAGCCTCTGGTAGACAGAGGAGGCTGTATGATAAACAGAGTCCAGTCTCTGGTAGACAGAGGAGGCTGTATGATAAACAGAGTCCAGTCTCTATTAGACAGAGGAGGCTGTATGATAAACAGAGTCCAGTCTCTGGTAGACAGAGGAGGCTGTATGATAAACAGAGTCCAGTCTCTGGTAGACAGAGGAGGCTGCATGATAAACAGAGTCCAGTCTCTGGTAGACAGATGAGACAGTATGATAAACAGAGTCCAGTCTCTGGTAGACAGAGGAGGCTGTATGATAAACAGAGTCCAGTCTCTGGTAGACAGAGGAGGCTGTATGATAAACAGAGTCCAGTCTCTGGTAGACAGAGGAGGCTGTATGATAAACAGAGTCCAGTCTCTGTAAGACAGAGGAGGCTGTATGATAAACAGAGTCCAGTCTCTGGTAGACAGAGGAGGCTGTATGATAAACAGAGTCCAGTCTCTAGTAGACAGAGGAGGCTGCATGATAAACAGAGTCCAGTCTCTGGTAGACAGAGGAGGCTGCATGATAAACAGAGTCCAGTCTCTATAAGACAGAGGAGGCTGTATGATAAACAGAGTCCAGTCTCTATAAGACAGAGGAGGCTGTATGATAAACAGAGTCCAGTCTCTGGTAGACAGAGGAGGCTGCATGATAAACAGAGTCCAGTCTCTATAAGACAGAGGAGGCTGTATGATAAACAGAGTCCAGTCTCTGGTAGACAGAGGAGGCTGCATGATAAACAGAGTCCAGTCTCTGGTAGACAGAGGAGGCTGTATGATAAACAGAGTCCAGTCTCTGGTAGACAGAGGAGGCTGTATGATAAACAGAGTCCAGTCTCTGGTAGACAGAGGAGGCTGTATGATAAACAGAGTCCAGTCTCTGGTAGACAGAGGAGGCTGTATGATAAACAGAGTCCAGTCTCTCTAAGACAGAGGAGGCTGTATGATAAACAGAGTCCAGTCTCTCTAAGACAGAGGAGGCTGTATGATAAACAGAGTCCAGTCTCTGGTAGACAGAGGAGGCTGTATGATAAACAGAGTCCAGTCTCTGGTAGACAGAGGAGGCTGTATGATAAACAGAGTCCAGTCTCTGGTAGACAGAGGAGGCTGTATGATAAACAGAGTCCAGTCTCTATAAGACAGAGGAGGCTGCATGATAAACAGAGTCCAGTCTCTGTTAGACAGAGGAGGCTGCATGATAAACAGAGTCCAGTCTCTATAAGATGGAGGAGGCTGCATGCATATACTAGGAGCTTCCGGTTTGGAGCGAGCAGCCGCACCACGCTTCGCTCCACAGGTAATATTACACTTCACTACATTACAACGGCTTGATTTGTTTGATCTGAGCAATTCTTCTTAGCTAGCTACATAGCCGTCTTTGTATCAAAGATAATTGTGTAGTTTAGAGTAACTGAGTAATTATCGAGGCTAGCTATCTTCGTCCTCCTAACGTAGTCAACACTGCTAGCTGCTAGCAGCACTGCAGAAACTATTACATCGTAACGACTTGATTAGTGTGGTGTTAGTGTTAGTTAGCCAGCTACATAGTTGTCTTTGCTGTCTCTGTATCTAAGATAATTGTGTAGTTTGAGTTTGAGTATTATCGAGGTGAGCCAGCCAGCCGCGACGCGGCGCCAGACTTACTCAACACACCTAGTCATCATTAACCCACTGCCAGCTAGCCAACCGTTACCGACTAGCAGCGCTGTAGATACTAATACTTTACAACGGAACGATTTGACTAGTGCAGTGTTACCTAGCTAGCTACTTAGTTGTCTTTGTCATAGCTTGATAATTGTTAGCTAGCCAGCCATCGAGGTTAGCTAGCCAGCTATTTCCGTCCCCCGCGACGCCATTTTTCCTAACCCAGCCAACTATTACCGACGAGCAGCATTGTTGAAACTAAATACACTACAAGGAACGTCTTGATTAGTGTTATGTTAGCTAGCTAGCTACAAAGTTGCTTTGTATCATGACAAGATGTAGTACTGAAACTACCGAGGTTACCTAGCCAGCTACACGTTCAAAGTCAACAACGCAGCCACTGCTAGCTAGCCTACTCCACCAGCCAGCAGTACTGTATCATTTTAGTCAATAAGATTTTTGCAACGTAAGCTTAACTTCCTGAACATTCGAGACGTGTAGTCCACTTGTCATTCCAATCTCCTTTGCATTAGCGTAGCCTCTTCTGTAGCTTGTCTACTATGTGTCTGTCTATCCCTGTTCTCTCTCCTCTGCACAGGCCATACAAACGCTCCACACCGCGTGGCCGCTGCCACTCTAACCTGGTGGTCCCAGCGCGCACGACCCACGTGGAGTTCCAGGTCTCCGGCAGCCTCTGGAACTGCCGGTCTGCGGCCAACAAGGCTGAGTTCATCTCAGCCTATGCTACCCTCCAGTCCCTAGACTTCCTGGCGCTGACGGAAACATGGATTACCACAGATAACACTGCTACTCCTACTGCTCTCTCCTCGTCTGCCTACGTGTTCTCGCATACCCCTGGAGCATCGAGCCAGCGGGGTGGTGGCACTGGAATCCTCATCTCTCCCAAGTGGACATTCTCTCTTTCTCCCCTGACCCATCTGTCTATCTCCTCATTTGAATTCCATGCTGTCACAGTTACCAGCCCTTTCAAGCTTAACATCCTTATCATTTATCGCCCTCCAGGTTCCCTTGGAGAGTTCATCAATGAGCTTGACGCCTTGATAAGTTCCTTTCCTGAGGATGGCTCACCTCTCACAGTTCTGGGTGACATTAACCTCCCCACGTCTACCTTCGACTCATTCCTCTCTGCCTCCTTCTTTCCACTCCTCTCCTCTTTCGACCTCACCCTCTCACCTTCCCCCCCTACTCACAAGGCAGGCAATACGCTTGACCTCATCTTTACTAGATGCTGTTCTTCCACTAATCTCATTGCAACTCCCCTCCAAGTCTCCGACCACTACCTTGTATCCTTTTCCCTCTCGCTCTCATCCAACACTTCTCACTCTGCCCCGTCCCAACCTTCGCTCTCTCTCTCCCGCTACTCTCTCCTCTTCCATCCTATCATCTCTTCCCTCTGCTCAAACCTTCTCCAACCTATCTCCTGATTCTGCCTCCTCAACCCTCCTCTCCTCCCTCTCTGCATCCTTTGATTTCCTCTGTCCCCTATCCTCCAGGCCGGCTCGGTCCTCCCCTCCTGCTCCGTGGCTCGACGACTCACTGCGAGCTCACAGAACAGGGCTCCGGGCAGCCGAGCGGAAATGGAGGAAAACTCGCCTCCCCTGCGGACCTGGCATCCTTTCACTCCCTCCTCTCTACATTTTCCTCTTCTGTCTCTGCTGCTAAAGCCACTTTCTACCACTCTAAACTCCAAGCATCTGCCTCTAACCCTAGGAAGCTCTTTGCTACCTTCTCCTCCCTCCTGAATCCTCCTCCCCCTCCCCCCCTCCTCCCTCTCTGCGGATGACTTCGTCAACCATTTTGAAAAGAAGGTTGACGACATCCGATCCTCGCTTGCTAAGTCAAACGACACTGCTGGTCCTGCTCACACTGCCCTACCCTGTGCTTTGACCTCTTTCTCCCCTCTCTCTCCAGATGAAATCTCGCGTCTTGTGACGGCCGGCCGCCCAACAACCTGCCCACTTGACCCTATCCCCTCCTCTC
>NC_059448.1:3768997-3788997 GCF_905237065.1 Salmo salar
ACTTAGCCTACCTTTCCCTCTGTCACACGCAAATGTCAAATCCACTCACAGGATGTCCAGTCGTCCAATCCATCAGTAGTAGGCTAACAGATCCAATAAAGCTCTACTAATAACATATTATATCTTGTCACTAAATAATTGCTCGACGTTGTAATTCTCAACGATCAAACTGTTATATTCTGGTAGACACCGAACAAAACAAAAAAAATGATCCCAGAGCTCAAAGTCGCGACCTTTTGGTTTCAGTGTTGTTTAATCCTTCCATATTCCGGTGAAATCTGTTTTCAATCGGTTGGAAAGCTGATCCTGTTCATTACCACGTTAAAACCGACACAGATGTGTTTCCCTGCGCGCACTGAACAGAGTGACCGACTGAGCGGACTGCACGAGGCAAGTCCGGTAAGTTTCGTGTGAGCGAGGAAACCGGTAGGAGGAGATAAGTATGGATGGAGAGAGAGAGAGAGAGAGAGAGAGAGAGAGAGGGAGGGAGGGAGGGAGGGAGGGAGGGAGGGAGGGAGGAAGAGAGGGAGAGAGAGAGAGAGAGGAGGGAGAGAGGGAGGGAGGGGAGAGAGAGAGAGAGGGAGAGAGGGAGGGAGGGGAGAGAGAGAGAGAGAGAGAGAGAGAGGGGAGGGGGAGAGAGAGAGAGAGAGAGAGAGAGGGAGAGGGAGGGAGGGAGAGAGGGGCGAGGGGGAGAGAGAGAGTGAGAGAGAGAGAGAGAGAGAAGAGAGAGGGAGGGAGGGAGAGAGGGGGGAGGGGGAGGGAGGGAGGGAGGGAGGGAGGGAGGGAGGGAGGGAGGGAGGGAGGGAGGGAGGGAGGGAGGGAGGGAGGGAGAGAGAGGGGGGAGGGGGAGAGAGAGAGAGGGAGGAGGGAGGGAGGGAGAGAGGGAGGGAGAGAGAGAGAGAGAGGGAGGAGGGAGGGAGGGAGGGAGGGAGGGAGGGAGGGAGGGAGGGAGGGAGGGAGGGAGGGAGGGAGGGAGGGAGGGAGGGAGGGAGGGAGGGAGGGAGGGAGGGGGGAATCTGTTTACCCTAAATTATATTAATATAGTGAGGAGGAGGCCATGAGCTATTGTTTCCTGTCGACTCAGGAAACAATGGTTGTAACTGTGTGTGTGTGTGTGTGTGTGTGAAAAAAATATATAATTTAATTATTTTTTAAACGATGAAGAGAGACATATTTTCAACATTACATGGAAAGTTGGGTATTTAGTTGTGGGAGAATAAATACCTCGCAGCAGTGTTGTCAACACAACTGGACAGTTCTAACATGACAGTACGCTGTAATTAGCAATGGTAACCAATAGGTACAGTGGATGGCTCTGACATATGCAACACACACACACACACACACACACACACACACACACACACACACACACACACACACACACACACACACACACACACACACACACACACACACACACACACACACACACACACACACCGTTAGGGTCAACAGCCCTGTTACCTTGAAGTAGGTTTTGGTTTTGCTAGGGCGATGGGGATTAAGGATTGGCGTGAGCATCTGCCTCTGATTGTGTGTTTGAATCAAGCGATAAGGTTGATCCCAAACTTTAACCCCGTACCTTAACCGTTCAGAGTTAATGCCTAACCTTAACCATTCAGAGTTAATGACTAACCTTAACCATTCAGAGTTAATGCCTAACCTTAACCGTTCAGAGTTAATGCCTAACCTTAACCATTCAGAGTTAATACCTAACCTTAACCATTCAGAGTTAATGCCTAACCTTAACCATTCAGAGTTAATGCCTAACCTTAACCATTCAGAGTTAATGCCTAACCTTAACCATTCAGAGTTAATGCCTAACCTTAACCATTCAGAGATAATGCCTAACCTTAACCACTCAGAGATAATGCCTAACCTTAACCGTTCAGAGTTAATGCCTAACCTTAACCGTTCAGAGTTAATGCCTAACCTTAACCATTCAGAGTTAATGCCTAACCTTAACCATTCAGAGTTAATACCTAACCTTAACCATTCAGAGTTAATGCCTAACCTTAACCATTCAGAGTTAATGCCTAACCTTAACCATTCAGAGTTAATGCCTAACCTTAACCATTCAGAGTTAATACCTAACCTTAACCATTCAGAGTTAATGCCTAACCTTAACCATCACTTCCTTGATGACCTTCCCCATATATGTCACTTCCTTTGGTTCCTTCCCCATATATGTCACTTCCTTTGGTTCCTTCACCATATATGTCACTTCCTTTGGTTCCTTCCCCATATATGTCATTTCCTTTGGTTCCTTCCCCATATATGTCACTTCCTTTGGTTCCTTCCCCATATATGTCACTTCCTTTGGTTCCTTCCCCATATATGTCACTTCCTTTGGTTCCTTCCCCATATATGTCACTTCCTTTGGTTCCTTCCCCATATATGTCACTTCCTTTGGTTCCTTCCCCATATATGTCACTTCCTTTGGTTCCTTCCCCATATATGTCACTTCCTTTGGTTCCTTCCCCATATATGTCACTTCCTTTGGTTCCTTCCCCATAAATGTCACTTCCTTTGGTTCCTTCCCCATATATGTCACTTCCTTTGGTTCCTTCCCCATATATGTCACTTCCTTTGGTTCCTTCCCCATATATGTCACTTCCTTTGGTTCCTTCCCCATAAATGTCACTTCCTTTGGTTCCTTCCCCATATATGTCACTTCCTTTGGTTCCTTCCCCATATATGTCACTTCCTTTGGTTCCTTCCCCATATATGTCACTTCCTTTGGTTCCTTCCCCATATATGTCACTTCCTTTGGTTCCTTCCCCATATATGTCACTTCCTTTGGTTCCTTCCCCATAAATGTCACTTCCTTTGGTTCCTTCCCCATATATGTCACTTCCTTTGGTTCCTTCCCCATATATGTCACTTCCTTTGGTTCCTTCCCCATATATGTCACTTCCTTTGGTTCCTTCCCCATATATGTCACTTCCTTTGGTTCCTTCCCCATATATGTCACTTCCTTTGGTTCCTTCCCCATATATGTCACTTCCTTTGGTTCCTTCCCCATATATGTCACTTCCTTTGGTTCCTTCCCCATATATGTCACTTCCTTTGGTTCCTTCCCCATATATGTCACTTCCTTTGGTTCCTTCCCCATATATGTCACTTCCTTTGGTTCCTTCCCCATATATGTCACTTCCTTTGGTTCCTTCCCCATATATGTCACTTCCTTTGGTTCCTTCCCCATATATGTCACTTCCTTTGGTTCCTTCCCCATATATGTCACTTCCTTTGGTTCCTTCCCCATATATGTCACTTCCTTTGGTTCCTTCCCCATATATGTCACTTCCTTTGGTTCCTTCCCCATATATGTCACTTCCTTTGGTTCCTTCCCCATATATGTCACTTCCTTTGGTTCCTTCCCCATATATGTCACTTCCTTTGGTTCCTTCCCCATATATGTCACTCCCTTTGGTTCCTTCCCCATATATGTCACTTCCTTTGGTTCCTTCCCCATATATGTCACTTCCTTTGGTTCCTTCCCCATATATGTCACTTCCTTTGGTTCCTTCCCCATATATGTCACTCCCTTTGGTTCCTTCCCCATATATGTCACTTCCTTTGGTTCCTTCCCCATATATGTCACTTCCTTTGGTTCCTTCCCCATATATGTCACTTCCTTTGGTTCCTTCCCCATATATGTCACTTCCTTTGGTTCCTTCCCCATATATGTCACTTCCTTTGGTTCCTTCCCCATATATGTCACTTCCTTTGGTTCCTTCCCCATATATGTCACTTCCTTTGGTTCCTTCCCCATATATGTCACTTCCTTTGGTTCCTTCCCCATATATGTCACTTCCTTTGGTTCCTTCCCCATATATGTCACTCCCTTTGGTTCCTTCCCCATATATGTCACTTCCTTTGGTTCCTTCCCCATATATGTCACTTCCTTTGGTTCCTTCCCCATATATGTCACTTCCTTTGGTTCCTTCCCCATATATGTCACTCCCTTTGGTTCCTTCCCCATATATGTCACTTCCTTTGGTTCCTTCCCCATATATGTCACTTCCTTTGGTTCCTTCCCCATATATGTCACTTCCTTTGGTTCCTTCCCCATATATGTCACTTCCTTTGGTTCCTTCCCCATATATGTCACTTCCTTTGGTTCCTTCCCCATATATGTCACTTCCTTTGGTTCCTTCCCCATATATGTCACTTCCTTTGGTTCCTTCCCCATATATGTCACTTCCTTTGGTTCCTTCCCCATATATGTCACTTCCTTTGGTTCCTTCCCCATATATGTCACTTCCTTTGGTTCCTTCCCCATATATGTCACTTCCTTTGGTTCCTTCCCCAGGTGTTATTGTTTCTGTGCGTTGTTCGTTTCTCTTGTTTAGTATTATGTCGTGTTTATTTATTAAAACACTGCCTCCCTGAACTTGCTTTCCGACTCTCAGTGCACACATTACATGCATCTTCTCTTCTGTCATTATTGTAATGAATAATCAGGAAGGAAAAGGTGTAGATTCATGTGCAGAGCGCGGCAGGTGTTTACTTCACCTTCACAGAAGGCAGGAATCATGGTCACAGGCAGGCGACGGTCATACACAGGTAGACAAACAGGCAGGTGAATCAAAACTAGGACCGAAGGCTATAACTGGTTCTCACAAACGAGCTAGGAAAAGGCTTAGTAGAGTCAAGACAAACAAGACCTCACAAAGGCACAAACAGAATGAACTGAACTAAATAAGGAGCTGATGAGACCAGGTGAGTAACTAACACAGGTGAAATCAGTGAACAAAAATAAAAGACAGGGCTATGTTCTAGAACACAAAGAAACAGGGCTATGTTCCAGAACACAAAGAAACAGGGCTATGTTCTAGAACACAAAGAAACAGGGCTATGTTCCAGAACACAAAGAAACAGGGCTATGTTCCAGAACACAAAGAAACAGGGCTACGTTCCAGAACACAAAGAAACAGGGCTACATTCTAGAACACAAAGAAACAGGGCTACATTCTAGAACACAAAGAAACAGGGCTACGTTCCAGAACACAAAGAAACAGGGCTACGTTCCAGAACACAAAGAAACAGGGCTACGTTCCAGAACACAAAGAAACAGGGCTATGTTCCAGAACACAAAGAAACAGGGCTACGTTCTAGAACACAAAGAAACAGGGCTACGTTCTAGAACACAAAGAAACAGGGCTACGTTCCAGAACACAAAGAAACAGGGCTACGTTCTAGAACACAAAGAAACAGGGCTACGTTCCAGAACACAAAGAAACAGGGCTACGTTCTAGAACACAAAGAAACAGGGCTACGTTCCAGAACACAAAGAAACAGGGCTATGTTCTAGAAAACAAAGAAACAGGGCTACGTTCCAGAACACAAAGAAACAGGGCTACGTTCCAGAACACAAAGAAACAGGGCTACGTTCCAGAACACAAAGAAACAGGGCTACGTTCTAGAACACAAAGAAACAGGGCTATGTTCTAGAACACAAAGAAACAGGGCTATGTTCTAGAACACAAAGAAACAGGGCTATGTTCCAGAACACAAAGAAACAGGGCTATGTTCCAGAACACAAAGAAACAGGGCTACGTTCTAGAACACAAAGAAACAGGGCTACGTTCCAGAACACAAAGAAACAGGGCTACGTTCCAGAACACAAAGAAACAGGGCTACGTTCCAGAACACAAAGAAACAGGGCTACGTTCTAGAACACAAAGAAACAGGGCTACGTTCCAGAACACAAAGAAACAGGGCTACGTTCCAGAACACAAAGAAACAGGGCTATGTTCTAGAACACAAAGAAACAGGGCTACGTTCCAGAACACAAAGAAACAGGGCTACGTTCCAGAACACAGAGAAACAGGGCTACGTTCCAGAACACAAAGAAACAGGGCTATGTTCCAGAACACAAAGAAACAGGGCTATGTTCTAGAACACAAAGAAACAGGGCTATGTTCCAGAACACAAAGAAACAGGGCTACGTTCCAGAACACAAAGAAACAGGGCTACGTTCTAGAACACAAAGAAACAGGGCTATATTCTAGAACACAAAGAAACAGGGCTACGTTCCAGAACACAAAGAAACAGGGCTACGTTCCAGAACACAAAGAAACAGGGCTACGTTCCAGAACACAAAGAAACAGGGCTACGTTCCAGAACACAAAGAAACAGGGCTACGTTCTAGAACACAAAGAAACAGGGCTACGTTCTAGAACACAAAGAAACAGGGCTACGTTCCAGAACACAAAGAAACAGGGCTACGTTCTAGAACACAAAGAAACAGGGCTACGTTCCAGAACACAAAGAAACAGGGCTACGTTCCAGAACACAAAGAAACAGGGCTATGTTCTAGAACACAAAGAAACAGGGCTATGTTCTAGAACACAAAGAAACAGGGCTACGTTCCAGAACACAAAGAAACAGGGCTATGTTCCAGAACACAAAGAAACAGGGCTACGTTCTAGAACACAAAGAAACAGGGCTACGTTCCAGAACACAAAGAAACAGGGCTACGTTCTAGAACACAAAGAAACAGGGCTATGTTCCAGAACACAAAGAAACAGGGCTACGTTCCAGAACACAGAGAAACAGGGCTACGTTCCAGAACACAAAGAAACAGGGCTACGTTCCAGAACACAGAGAAACAGGGCTACGTTCTAGAACACAAAGAAACAGGGCTACGTTCTAGAACACAAAGAAACAGGGCTACGTTCTAGAACACAAAGAAACAGGGCTACGTTCCAGAACACAGAGAAACAGGGCTACGTTCTAGAACACAAAGAAACAGGGCTATGTTCTAGAACACAAAGAAACAGGGCTATGTTCTAGAACACAAAGAAACAGGGCTATGTTCCAGAACACAAAGAAACAGGGCTATGTTCCAGAACACAAAGAAACAGGGCTACGTTCTAGAACACAAAGAAACAGGGCTATGTTCCAGAACACAAAGAAACAGGGCTACGTTCCAGAACACAAAGAAACAGGGCTACGTTCCAGAACACAAAGAAACAGGGCTACGTTCTAGAACACAAAGAAACAGGGCTACGTTCCAGAACACAAAGAAACAGGGCTACGTTCCAGAACACAAAGAAACAGGGCTATGTTCTAGAACACAAAGAAACAGGGCTACGTTCCAGAACACAAAGAAACAGGGCTACGTTCCAGAACACAGAGAAACAGGGCTACGTTCCAGAACACAAAGAAACAGGGCTATGTTCCAGAACACAAAGAAACAGGGCTATGTTCTAGAACACAAAGAAACAGGGCTATGTTCCAGAACACAAAGAAACAGGGCTACGTTCCAGAACACAAAGAAACAGGGCTACATTCTAGAACACAAAGAAACAGGGCTATATTCTAGAACACAAAGAAACAGGGCTACGTTCCAGAACACAAAGAAACAGGGCTACGTTCCAGAACACAAAGAAACAGGGCTACGTTCCAGAACACAAAGAAACAGGGCTACGTTCCAGAACACAAAGAAACAGGGCTACGTTCTAGAACACAAAGAAACAGGGCTACGTTCTAGAACACAAAGAAACAGGGCTACGTTCCAGAACACAAAGAAACAGGGCTACGTTCTAGAACACAAAGAAACAGGGCTACGTTCCAGAACACAAAGAAACAGGGCTACGTTCCAGAACACAAAGAAACAGGGCTACGTTCCAGAACACAAAGAAACAGGGCTATGTTCTAGAACACAAAGAAACAGGGCTACGTTCCAGAACACAAAGAAACAGGGCTATGTTCCAGAACACAAAGAAACAGGGCTACGTTCCAGAACACAAAGAAACAGGGCTACGTTCTAGAACACAAAGAAACAGGGCTATGTTCTAGAACACAAAGAAACAGGGCTATGTTCTAGAACACAAAGAAACAGGGCTATGTTCCAGAACACAAAGAAACAGGGCTATGTTCCAGAACACAAAGAAACAGGGCTACGTTCTAGAACACAAAGAAACAGGGCTACGTTCCAGAACACAAAGAAACAGGGCTACGTTCTAGAACACAAAGAAACAGGGCTATGTTCCAGAACACAAAGAAACAGGGCTACGTTCCAGAACACAGAGAAACAGGGCTACGTTCCAGAACACAAAGAAACAGGGCTACGTTCCAGAACACAGAGAAACAGGGCTACGTTCTAGAACACAAAGAAACAGGGCTACGTTCTAGAACACAAAGAAACAGGGCTACGTTCTAGAACACAAAGAAACAGGGCTACGTTCCAGAACACAGAGAAACAGGGCTACGTTCTAGAACACAAAGAAACAGGGCTACGTTCTAGAACACAAAGAAACTGGGCTATGTTCTAGAACACAAAGAAACAGGGCTACGTTCTAGAACACAAAGAAACAGGGCTACGTTCCAGAACACAAAGAAACTGGGCTATGTTCCAGAACACAACGAAACAGGGCTATGTTCTAGAACACAACGAAACAGGGCTACGTTCTAGAACTCTACGAAACAGGGCTACGTTCTAGAACACAAAGAAACAGGGCTACGTTCTAGAACACAAAGAAACAGGGCTACGTTCTAGAACACAAAGAAACAGGGCTATGTTCCAGAACACAAAGAAACAGGGCTACGTTCCAGAACACAAAGAAACAGGGCTACGTTCTAGAACACAACAAAACAGGGCTACGTTCTAGAACACAAAGAAACAGGGCTACGTTCCAGAACACAAAGAAACAGGGCTACGTTCCAGAACACAAAGAAACAGGGCTATGTTCTAGAACACAAAGAAACAGGGCTATGTTCCAGAACACAAAGAAACAGGGCTACGTTCCAGAACACAAAGAAACAGGGCTACGTTCTAGAACACAACGAAACAGGGCTACGTTCTAGAACACAAAGAAACAGGGCTACGTTCTAGAACACAACGAAACAGGGCTACGTTCCAGAACACAAAGAAACAGGGCTACGTTCTAGAACACAAAGAAACTGGGCTACGTTCTAGAACACAACGAAACAGGGCTATGTTCTAGAACACAAAGAAACAGGGCTACGTTCTAGAACACAACGAAACAGGGCTACGTTCTAGAACACAAAGAAACAGGGCTATGTTCTAGAACACAACGAAACAGGGCTACGTTCTAGAACACAACGAAACAGGGCTATGTTCTAGAACACAAAGGAACAGGGCTATGTTCTAGAACACAACGAAACAGGGCTACGTTCTAGAACACAACGAAACAGGGCTACGTTCTAGAACAAAAAGAAACAGGGCTACGTTCTAGAACACAAAGAAACAGGGCTACATTCTAGAACACAAAGAAACAGGGCTATGTTCTAGAACACAACGAAACAGGGCTATGTTCTAGAACACAAAGAAACAGGGCTATGTTCCAGAACACAAAGAAACAGGGCTATGTTCTAGAACACAACAAAACAGGGCTACATTCTAGAACACAACGAAACAGGGCTATGTTCTAGAACACAATGAAACAGGGCTATGTTCTAGAACACAAAGAAACAGGGCTACGTTCTAGAACACAACGAAACAGGGCTACGTTCTAGAACACAACGAAACAGGGCTATGTTCTAGAACACAAAGAAACAGGGCTACGTTCTAGAACACAACGAAACAGGGCTACGTTCTAGAACACAAAGAAACAGGGCTATGTTCTAGAACACAACGAAACAGGGCTATGTTCTAGAACACAACGAAACAGGGCTATGTTCTAGAACACAACGAAACAGGGCTATGTTCTAGAACACAACGAAACAGGGCTACGTTCTAGAACACAAAGAAACAGGGCTATGTTCCAGAACACAAAGAAACAGGGCTGCGTTCTAGAACACAAAGAAACAGGGCTACGTTCCAGAACACAAAGAAACAGGGCTACGTTCCAGAACACAAAGAAACAGGTCTACGTTCTAGAACACAAAGAAACAGGGCTACGTTCTAGAACACAAAGAAACAGGGCTACGTTCCAGAACACAAAGAAACAGGGCTATGTTCTAGAACACAAAGAAACAGGGCTACGTTCTACAACACAAAGAAACAGGGCTACGTTCCAGAACACAAAGAAACTGGGCTATGTTCCAGAACACAACGAAACAGGGCTATGTTCTAGAACACAACGAAACAGGGCTACGTTCTAGAACACTACGAAACAGGGCTACGTTCTAGAACACAAAGAAACAGGGCTACGTTCTAGAACACAAAGAAACAGGGCTACGTTCTAGAACACAAAGAAACAGGGCTACGTTCTAGAACACAAAGAAACTGGGCTATGTTCCAGAACACAAAGAAACAGGGCTATGTTCCAGAACACAAAGAAACAGGGCTACGTTCTAGAACACAAAGAAACAGGGCTATGTTCTAGAACACAACGAAACAGGGCTATGTTCTAGAACACAACGAAACAGGGCTAGGGTCTAGAACACAACGAAACAGGGCTATGTTCTAGAACACAACGAAACAGGGCTACGTTCTAGAACACAAAGAAACAGGGCTACGTTCTAGAACACAACGAAACAGGGCTACGTTCTAGAACACAACGAAACAGGGCTACGTTCTAGAACACAAAGAAACAGGGCTACGTTCTAGAACACAACGAAACAGGGCTACGTTCTAGAACACAACGAAACAGGGCTACGTTCTAGAACACAACGAAACAGGGCTACGTTCTAGAACACAAAGAAACAGGGCTACGTTCTAGAACACAACGAAACAGGGCTACGTTCCAGAACACAAAGAAACAGGGCTACGTTCTAGAACACAAAGAAACAGGGCTACGTTCTAGAACACAAAGAAACTGGGCTACGTTCCAGAACACAAAGAAACAGGGCTACGTTCCAGAACACAACGAAACAGGGCTACGTTCTAGAACACAACGAAACAGGGCTACGTTCTAGAACACAAAGAAACAGGGCTACGTTCTAGAACACAAAGAAACAGGGCTACGTTCTAGAACACAAAGAAACAGGGCTATGTTCTAGAACACAACGAAACAGGGCTATGTTCTAGAACACAAAGAAACAGGGCTATGTTCTAGAACACAAAGAAACAGGGCTATGTTCTAGAACACAACAAAACAGGGCTACGTTCTAGAACACAACGAAACAGGGCTGAGTTCCAGAACACAACGAAACAGGGCTACGTTCTAGAACACAACGAAACAGGGCTATGTTCTAGAACACAAAGAAACAGGGCTACGTTCTAGAACACAACGAAACAGGGCTACGTTCTAGAACACAACGAAACAGGGCTACGTTCTAGAACACAAAGAAACAGGGCTACGTTCTAGAACACAACGAAACAGGGCTATGTTCTAGAACACAAAGAAACAGGGCTACGTTCTAGAACACAACGAAACAGGGCTATGTTCTAGAACACAACGAAACAGGGCTATGTTCTAGAACACAACGAAACAGGGCTACGTTCTAGAACACAACGAAACAGGGCTACGTTCTAGAACACAACGAAACAGGGCTACGTTCTAGAACACAACGAAACAGGGCTACGTTCTAGAACACAACGAAACAGGGCTACGTTCTAGAACACAAAGAAACAGGGCTACGTTCTAGAACACAACGAAACAGGGCTACGTTCTAGAACACAACGAAACAGGGCTACGTTCTAGAACACAACAAAACAGGGCTACATTCTAGAACACAACGAAACAGGGCTATGTTCTAGAACACAACGAAACAGGGCTATGTTCTAGAACACAACAAAACAGGGCTACGTTCTAGAACACAACGAAACAGGGCTACGTTCTAGAACACAAAGAAACAGGGCTACGTTCTAGAACACAACGAAACAGGGCTACGTTCTAGAACACAACGAAACAGGGCTACGTTCTAGAACACAACGAAACAGGGCTATGTTCTAGAACACAACGAAACAGGGCTATGTTCTAGAACACAACAAAACAGGGCTATGTTCTAGAACACAACGAAACAGGGCTACGTTCCAGAACACAAAGAAACAGGGCTACATTCTAGAACACAACGAAACAGGGCTACGTTCTAGAACACAACAAAACAGGGCTATGTTCTAGAACACAACAAAACAGGGCTACGTTCTAGAACACAACGAAACAGGGCTATGTTCTAGAACACAACGAAACAGGGCTACGTTCTAGAACACAACGAAACAGGGCTATGTTCTAGAACACAACAAAACAGGGCTACGTTCTAGAACACAACGAAACAGGGCTATGTTCTAGAACACAACGAAACAGGGCTACGTTCTAGAACACAACGAAACAGGGCTGTGTTCTAGAACACAACGAAACAGGGCTATGTTCTAGAACACAACAAAACAGGGCTATGTTCTAGAACACAACGAAACAGGGCTACGTTCCAGAACACATAGAAACAGGGCTACATTCTAGAACACAACGAAACAGGGCTACGTTCTAGAACACAACAAAACAGGGCTACGTTCTAGAACACAACGAAACAGGGCTACGTTCTAGAACACAACGAAACAGGGCTATGTTCTAGAACACAACGAAACAGGGCTACGTTCTAGAACACAACGAAACAGGGCTATGTTCTAGAACACAACAAAACAGGGCTACGTTCTAGAACACAACGAAACAGGGCTATGTTCTAGAACACAACGAAACAGGGCTATGTTCTAGAACACAACGAAACAGGGCTATGTTCTAGAACACAAAGAAACAGGGCTATGTTCTAGAACACAACGAAACAGGGCTACGTTCTAGAACACAACGAAACAGGGCTATGTTCTAGAACACAACGAAACAGGGCTACGTTCTAGAACTCAACGAAACAGGGCTATGTTCTAGAACACAACAAAACAGGGCTACGTTCTAGAACACAACGAAACAGGGCTATGTTCTTGAACACAACGAAACAGGGCTACGTTCTAGAACACAACGAAACAGGGCTATGTTCTAGAACACAACGAAACAGGGCTATGTTCTAGAACACAACAAAACAGGGCTATGTTCTAGAACACAACGAAACAGGGCTACGTTCCAGAACACAAAGAAACAGGGCTACATTCTAGAACACAACGAAACAGGGCTACGTTCTAGAACACAACAAAACAGGGCTATGTTCTAGAACACAACAAAACAGGGCTACGTTCTAGAACACAACGAAACAGGGCTATGTTCTAGAACACAACGAAACAGGGCTACGTTCTAGAACACAACGAAACAGGGCTATGTTCTAGAACACAACAAAACAGGGCTACGTTCTAGAACACAACGAAACAGGGCTATGTTCTAGAACACAACGAAACAGGGCTATGTTCTAGAACACAACGAAACAGGGCTATGTTCTAGAACACAAAGAAACAGGGCTATGTTCTAGAACACAACGAAACAGGGCTACGTTCTAGAACACAACGAAACAGAACACAAGGTTTACTAAGAAAATAAATACACAACCTTACAATTTTATGTTGCCCTAGAAGACTACGTAAACCCTTGCTCACTAGAATAATGTCATACGTCGATAGAATTAATTCTTTAATCAAGTTGACATTCTCTGTCATCTGTTTCGCATTTTCGCAGAGCAAAGATGTTTAGGGACCGGTGAGAAAATGCAATAAAAAAAGAAAAGAAAATTGGAAATATTGTATGTGCTGAATGTCCAAAATGACATCAGTTTTACCGGTTGTAAGGAAATAGAAAGCTGTGAAAACAATCCAACATCTTTCTGATAAGATTTCAGTTCTGCTTGGATCCATATTTTGGATTTTGGTTGAAATACTATCAGCTTTTTATGATGCTGATAAACACAGCACCTCTACAGATGATATCTAACTGCTCATTCTCATTCTCTCAAGATGCTGAAAGAAATAAGTCATATTTCTCCATTCCTGTTCCAGTCAAAATGGTGCCTAGATTTGGTGTGTAAGTTTACTACAAGAAATACTTAATTGTCCAGGAGATAAAGTTCAAGAAATACTTAATTCTCCAGGAGATAATGTTCAAGGGATACTTCAGGATGTTGTCAATGAAGCCCTGTATCTACTTCCCCCAGAGTCAGATGAACTTGTGTACCGTAAATTCCGGACTATAAGCCGCAACTTTTTTCCCAGGCTTTGAACCTCGTGGTTTAAACAATGACGCGGCTAATATATGGATTTTTCCCGCTTTCAAATTTGTGGGTCCTGACAGCGTGGGGCATTGTCAAAAAATCCACTATCATCAACGGGTTTCGAAAGGCTGGACTGCTGCGTGTTGAAGAGGGCTCAGTGGGGGATTTGCCTCCTGATGAAAGTGACGAGAACGACAATGAAAACGATCCAATATCGGATGAAGCAATTCTGAGGCTATTCAACTCCGACACCGAAGGAGATGACTTCAGTGGTTTCAGTGCACAGGAGGAGGAAGATAGTGACCAATGACTTTCTTGGTAGGCTACAGTTTACTGCTAATTTTAAATTTTTTGTTACAAGCCGTGTTTCGTTAAAGCCTATTTATTTTTGTTACAAGCCGTGTTTCGTTAAAGCCTGTGTAAAGTTCATTTGTTTCAATGTACCGGTAGGCACCTGCGGCTTATAGACATGTGCGGCTTATTTATGTTCAAAATAATATATATTTTTTAAATCATTCAGGTGCGCTCAATAGTCCGGAAATTACGGTAAACCATTTGTCACGTCCTGACCAGTAAAGGGGTTATTTGTTATTGTAGTTTGGTCAGGACGTGGCAGACGGTGTTTGTTTTATGTGTTTCGGGGTTTGTTGGGCAATGTTCTATGTTAGTCTATTTCTATGTCTGTGTCTAGTTAGTCTATTTCTATGCTTAGTTTATTGGTTTGACCTTCAATTGGAGGTAGCTGTTTCTCGTTGCCTCTAATTGAAGGTCCTATTTAGTAGGGGTGTTTTTTCATGGGTTTTTGTGGGTAGTTGTTCCGTATGTGTAGCTGTGTGCCTCACAGGACTGTTTCTCATCGTCGTCGTCGTCATCGTCGGTGAAGTGTTGAGGTGTCAGACATGGTGTCAGACATGGTATCAGACATGGTGTTGGACATGGTGTCAGACATGGTGTTAGACATGGTATTAGACATGGTGTCAGACTTGGTGTCAGACATGGTGTCAGACATGGTGTCGGACACGGTGTCGGACATGGTGTCAGACATGGTGTTAGACATGGTGTTAGACATGGTGTCGGACATGGTGTTAGACATGGTGTTAGACATGGTGTCGGACATGGTGTTAGACGAGGGTGGTTGTTTCTAGTATAGTCTGTGCACCTTACTGGACTGTTTTTGTCATTTGTTTATTTTGATGAAGTGTTTTCTTTAATAAAATAAGAAGATGAGCACTTTACCCGCTGCGTTTTGGTCCCCCTTCATGACAATAGACTGTAAAAAGAATCCTCACGACACGGTTGTACCTACGACACTAATCTAGTGAACACTATTGGAGCGAGGCGTCACACACACACACACACACACACACACACGCACACACACGCACACACACGCACACACACGCACACACATGCACACACACACACACACACACACACACACACACAAATCCTCTAGCAGTCCTAACATCTGCTGTGTATTGAAGAAACTATTTGTCAGTGTGTGTATGTGTGTGTGTGTGTGTGTGTGTGTGTGTGTGTGTGTGTGTGTGTGTGTGTGTGTGTGTGTGTGTGTGTGTGTGTGTGTGTGTGTGTGTGTTTGCATGTGTATGAACAGTTTAAATGCACAATAGCACATCTGATAATTAAAACTGTAATTCAAACTCTGGCAACACAGTGACTCTGTCATCTATTAGAATAGAGTCATATATTTTACTGTGTGTGTGTGTGTGTGTGTGTGTGTGTGTGTGTGTGTGTGTGTGTGTGTGTGTGTGTGTGTGTGTGTGTGTGTGTGTGTGTGTGTGTGTGTGTGTGTGTGTGTGTGTGTGTGTGTGTGTGTGTGTGTGTCTGTGTGTGTGTGTGTGTGTCTGTGTGTGTGTGTGTGTGTGTGTGTGTGTGTGTGTGTGTGTGTGTGTGTGTGTGTGTGTGTGTGTGTGTGTGTGTGTGTGTGTGTGTGTGTGTGTTTGTTTATCTGGATCCACATCAGTTTTTTGCAGAAGCAGCAGCTACTCTTCCTGGGGTCAAACAAAAACAAAACTTCAGTTGAGATTTAGGTCTTAGAGAATGTTTTAAACCAAATACAATGCTTTTAGTTTGAGATGTATTTTCCCCTAAAATGACATTCCCAAATCTAACTTCCTGTAGCTCAGGATCTGAAGCGAGGATATGCGTATTCTTGATGATACCATTTGAAAGGAAACACTTTGAAGTTTCTGGAAACGTGAAATTAATGTTGGAGAATATAACAAATTAGATCTGGTAAAAGATAATACAAAGCAACAAAAAACATGCGTATTATGACAGCCCAGGCGCAATTTAGATTTTTTTATTAAGGTCTTGGACCTCTTTGATGAACATCGCCCATTCTGTAGTTAGTTGAGTCCACCAGTATTTGGACAAATCTCTTGAAGCTAGTTTCTTGTTGCTGTAATAATTGCTTGCAGAGATATTATTTTGTTGATTTTAAAAGGTCATGTACCTGTGATAGCAAAACACTGTCCTCTACATTACTCCAACATTCTCTACCTTTAGAGCGGCATGATGGTAGCAACGTATGCTAACGCTGGTACTCCACACAATTCCAGGCAGCATAGCTCACAGGGACAATGGAAACAACAACCAAAACAGTAGAGATTTACACAGACACAAGCCCGGGACTATCCTAGCCACGAGGGCTAACCGCGTCGCAGGCTGTGTTCAAACTGTCAATACAACCTGGCTAGCTTGATAGCTAGCAGCTAGGCTAGCTGCCTCGCCAAGCAGCAGCTCTTCAGTCTTTAGGGTTCAGCATAAAGCTAGTAGCTTCAGTCTTTAGCATTTTCCCAGGAAAGCGGGATAATGTAAAGCTAGTAGCTAGTCCCAGAAACTGAGGCTGTGTTTGCAGGATGAAACAGGTAGGCTAGTAAAACAAACATTTTCAAGGACACACTTTTTTCAGAAAATGCCTAAACAACAAACCGAGCTCTCTCTCTCGCTCTGCATTCAGCATGAGTCGTGTGTGTGTTTTGTGTGTGTGTGTGTGTGTGTTAGTAACAGTAGTATCAGAAGGTTAGTGGCTCCTTAATGAATTGGGGAGGACAGGCTTTTGGTAATGGCTGGAGCAGTGTCATATGGTTTCAGGCTTTTGGTAATGGCTGGAGCAGTGTCATATGGTTTCAGGCTTTTGGTAATGGCTGGAGCAGTATCATATGGTTTCAGGCTTTTGGTAATGGCTGGACCAGTATCATATGGTTTCAGGCTTTTGGTAATGGCTGGACCAGTATCATATGGTTTCAGGCTTTTGGTAATGGCTGGAGCAGTATCATATGTGTTTTGATGCCATTCCATATGTTCCTATCCAGACATTGTTATGAGCCATCCTCCCCTCAACATCCTCTACCTGGTGTGTTACATTTACATTTTAGTCATTTAGCAGACACTCTTATCCAGAGCGACTTACAGTAGTGAATGCGTAGATTTCATAGATTTTTTTTTCCCCCATACTGGTCCCCCGTGGGAATCGAACCCACAACCCTGCTGTTGCAAACACCATGCTCTACCAACTGAGCCACACAAGACCTCCAACTGGAGATTAACCCAAACAACCCCAACATAGAAACAGAAGAACTAAAACATAGAAATAGAAAACATAGATCAACCCAAAACACCCCCTGTCACGCCCTGACCTACTCTACTATAGAAAATGACAGGACAGGGGGAGGGGGAGGGCTGAAAGGAAAGAGGTTTTGTGAAGAATAGTATGGGAACATGTTTTAGCTAGTGTTTGAACAACAAAACAAAAAAATGTAAACATGAACATTACACTCCAGACTTTTATGTCACAGGAAAGATCCTCTCAGACGCACGTCACTTCCTGTTTGACACTGTGCAAAACGATTCAGCTATACAAAAAAGGTACCGATTGACCCCTCGTTCCCCTTGCTTACTGTTGCAAACCTCGGACAGCATTTTCCCAAGAAGCCCAACTCACTGCTCAAACTACTGCTAAAATCCCCTCACAATGATCTCCAACTGAGATTTCATACGCAATTACATTTAACAAAGACTATGTGCATAATAACCTAATTGGTGTATGTATAACTCTCTCTCTTACACACACACACACACACACACACACACACACACACACACACACACACACACACACACACACACACACACACACACACCGCCCTCCCCCCCTGATGTATAATTCACTCTTATTCGTCTTTTGATAAATTACTTTTATTGTCGCCTCCACAAACAGAGGATTCTGAAGATGCAGCCAACCTACTTCAGAGAGGCAGCGAGAGCAATTACTGAGCAATATATTCACACACACACACACACACACACACACACACACACACACACACACACACACACACACACACACACACACACACACACACACACACACACACACACACACACACACAAAGCACACACGCCCACGCACACACGGCCTTACACACACACACACACACACACACACACACACACACACACACACACACAGTGTGTTGGAGATTTTTATACCCATATATCCATATGAGTAACAGTAGAATATTGTAGCAGTAGAATATAGTAACAGTAGAATATAGTAACAGTAGAATATAGTAACAGTAGAATATTGTAGCAGTAGAATATAGTAACAGTAGAATATAGTAACAGTAGAATATAGTAACAGTAGAATACAGTAACAGTGGAATACAGTAACAGTGGAATATAGTAACAGTAGAATATAGTAACAGTAGAATATAGTAACAGTAGAACATAATAACAGTAGAATATAGTAGCAGTAGAATATAGTAACAGTAGAATATAGTAACAGTAGAATATAGTAACAGTAGAATATAGTAACAGTAGAATATAGTAGCAGTATAATATAGTAGGAGTAGAATATAGTAACAGTAGAATATAGTAACAGTATAATATAGTAGGAGTAGAATATAGTAACAGTAGAATATAGTAACAGTAGAATATTGTAGCAGTAGAATATAGTAACAGTAGAATATAGTAGCAGTAGAATATAGTAATAGTAGAATATAGTAACAGTAGAATATAGTAACAGTAGAATATTGTAGCAGTAGAATATAGTAACAGTAGAATATAGTAACAGTAGAATATAGTAACAGTAGAATACAGTAACAGTGGAATACAGTAACAGTGGAATATAGTAACAGTAGAATATAGTAACAGTAGAATATAGTAACAGTAGAACATAATAACAGTAGAATATAGTAGCAGTAGAATATAGTAACAGTAGAATATAGTAACAGTAGAATATAGTAACAGTAGAATATAGTAACAGTAGAATATAGTAGCAGTATAATATAGTAGGAGTAGAATATAGTAACAGTAGAATATAGTAACAGTATAATATAGTAGGAGTAGAATATAGTAACAGTAGAATATAGTAACAGTAGAATATTGTAGCAGTAGAATATAGTAACAGTAGAATATAGTAGCAGTAGAATATAGTAGCAGTAGAATATAGTAATAGTAGAATATAGTAACAGTAGAATATAGTAACAGTAGAATATAGTAATAGTAGAATACAGTAACAGTAGAATATAGTAACAGTAGAATATAGTAACAGTAGAATATAGTAACAGTGGAATACAGTAACAGTGGAATATAGTAACTGTGTGTTTCCAGCCGGCTCTGGCCCCATGGACCCCGGGCCAGACCGCGGCTTCTGCAGCAGATGATTGGTTCCGGCACGCGGAGGAGGTGTGGATCGAAGCGCACGTGAGACTCCAGCGCGCCATCCATCGTCAGAAGGAACAGGCAGACCGCCATCGCAATGAGACCCCTGTGTATCCATCCTTTGGGGATCACGTCTGGCTCTCTACCAGGAACCTCCCACTCTGCCTGCCCTGCTAGAAACTGAGCCTTCGGTTTGTGGGGATGTTAAATGTTCTCCGGGGGGGTGGGGGGTCAACGAGGTGATGTACAGGTTACATCTACCCAGTCACTATCGCATCTCACCCTCTTTTCATGTCTCCCTTCTCAGG
>NC_059448.1:3793997-3893997 GCF_905237065.1 Salmo salar
AGATTATGACATCTCATCGCTATGACGTCTGAAAACCAGCTGAGTGGATTACCTTTGACAGATCTGACATGATGTGTCGCACACACACACACACACACACACACACACAGTTTCCCCAAAAACTCCAAGGATCCATGCCAAAATGACTAAAGCCCTGTAGCACATCTGTCATCATGAAGTGGTTTGAGAGGCTGGTTATGGCAGACATCAACTCCATCATCACAGACACTCTGGATCCACTCCAATTTGCATAGATCCATAGAGACAATGCAATCTCAATTGCACTGTACACACCGTTTTCACCCACCGAGATCACTTCATTTGATTTATTTATTTATTTATTTATTTATAGGGGACAATGCACATTAGTCAACATCAATATTACAGTAATGCAACCTTTATGTAAAGATTCCGGGGTTAGCGAAAAGCAAATTGGGCCTTTACATAGCCACTATACACATACTCACTAAAACAATACAAAATACCAATACATTACATCCAATAATATATAATTCTAACAACAATATAATTCTAACAACAACAACACCTATCATCAACTGTCGTCTTACATATGAGGAACCACGGATAACTCATGTGTACAGGTTTGGATAGATCTGAGCCATGTTTTCAATTTAAATGTAAAAGTACAATAATAAGTGCAGTTTCTCTAGTCCAATGGCATTGCATTCCAGTATATTGTAGCTCTAACAGAGAAGACCGATTGGTCAATTTTACTGTGTCGAAAAGGGACAACACAATCTCTTCTAGTTACTGCCCTCGCTATCCTGGAGGTGCTTTCCTTGAGTATGATATGCCGGTTTAGGGGTGGAGGGGAAGACCATGCAAGATCTTAAAGACAAGGTTTGCATCTACATACTGCTTAAAGCTATCCAGACTTAAATCAATTATGTTTGTAAAATATATGACAATGGTGGTAAATGTTTGGTTTGTTATCAAAAATCTGAAGTGTTTGTTTGTAGAGTGATTCAATTGGTTTCAAAATTGTAGCTCCTGCTTGTGACCAGCATGTGAAGCAACATCTCAGATGTGAGAAGATCACAGCATGAGGAAGGAAAGGTGTTATCAACCTAAAGTTACATAATCCAAACTTGACCGCGTTTAACCACCTTCTTCACATGTTTCTTAAATGTCAAATTGGAGTCCAAAATGACGCAGAGAGACCTGAAGTTAGACTCAACTTTTAGATTCTCCTCCATTAACAAGAACAGCTGCTTGGAGTCCAAAATGACCCAGAGAGACCTGAAGTTAGACTCAACTTTTAGATTCTCCTCCATTAACAAGAACAGCTGTTTGGAGTCCAAAATGACGCAGAGAGACCTGAAGTTAGACTCAACTTTTAGATTCTCCTCCATTAACAAGAACAGCTGTTTGGAGTCCAAAATGACCCAGAGAGACCTGAAGTTAGACTCAACTTTCAGATTCTCCTCCATTAACAAGAACAGCTGTTTGGAGTCCAAAATGACCCAGAGAGACCTGAAGTTAGACTCAACTTTTAGATTCTCTTCCATTAACAAGAACAGCTGGTTGGGAAGAATCAATGAATTTCTTAGAGAAGTACATACAAACAGTCTTGTCGATATTTAAATGCAGGCAATAATTAGTCATCCATTTAGAAAACACGTACCAGTGTCACGACTTGCGCCGAAGTCGGGTCCTCTCCTTGTTCGGGCGGCGCTCGGCGGTCGGCGTCGCCGGTCTTCTAGCCATCATCGATCCACTTTTCATTTTCCATTTGTTTTGTCTTGTCTTTCCTCACACCTGGTTTCAGTCCCCTCAATCACTTGTTGTGTATTTAGTTAACCCTCTGTTCCCCCCCATGTCTTTGTGTGGGATTGTTTATTGTTTCACATATGCGCACGTTAGGCTGGTTGCGCTGGGTTATGTCAACCCGTATTGTATTTCGTGTTAGTTTGTGCCGTGTGTTTTTTGGTTCGCCTAAATAAAAGGCTCCGTTTGCTACCCAATATCTGCTCTCCTACGCCTGACTCCCTTACAGCCATTTACGCATACCTAACAACCAGAGCTTCAGTGAACTTGTTAACAACTAGTGGTCTATTGTTTTGGAGTGTACATACAGAACTGTATAGTCTGCGTACATCTGCATGTTCAAGTCTTTTACGCTTTGGCGCTAATTTCAGAACCTTGTGGTCATTTTTCAAAACTCTGGACCCAAAACTCAAAACTGGTCATCACTTGTAACACAGGCTGTCCAATGTTCAAAACATTGCATTGTGCATTCGTATCTTTTAAAAAGGCCTTTGATACTGTGAATCATGAGGTCCTCCTATCCAAACTATCCACTGAAGTCATTAATTGGATGTATTCCTATCTGACAAACTGTCACGTCCTGACCAGTAAAGAGGTTATTTGTTATTGTAGTTTGGTCAGGACGTGGCAGGGGGTGTTTGTTTTATGTGTTTCGGGTTTTTGGGGGTAATGTTCTATGTTAGTCTATTTCTATGTCTGTGTCTAGTTTTTCTATTTCTATGTTTAGTTTATATGGTTGACCTTCAATTGGAGGCAGCTGTTTCTCGTTGCCTCTAATTGAAGGTCCTATTTAGTAGGGGTGTTTTTCTCCATGGGTTTTTGTGGGTAGTTGTTCCCTGTGTCTCACAGGACTGTTTCTCATCGTTGTTTTTGTTTGTGTTTATTTTCATTTTTCTTCTCAATAAAATAAGAAGATGAGTTTACACATTCCCGCTGCGCCTTGGTCCCATCCTTACGACGAACGTGACACAAAAATAAGTCAAAGTTACCATCTATATAAATGATCTCCCACTTGCTTGCCCACAAGTTACAGTTTTTTTTTTACAATCACTTCGGCACTAAATTCAGAACCTTGATGTCATTTTTTCAAAACTCTAGACACAAAACTCACAACCAATGATCAAAATGCACATTTTTCAAAACTCTTAACACTTTTTCCCAATTGCTTGGATACAATACACATAAAGCTAAGATCATTTGTTCATTGAACTAAACTCACCTGTTCAAAATGATCACAACTTAACATCAAAGTATTACCATTACAAAATGCAATTCACACATTACATCTGAGATGACAAGGTCCCGTGTGGCTCAGTTGGTACAGCATGGTGTTTGTGACGCCAGGGTTGTGGGTTCGATTCCCACGGGGGACCAGTACGGGGGGAAAAAAATGTATGAAATGTATGCATTCACTACTGTAAGTTGCTCTGCTAAATGACTAAAATCTAATGTAAACGTAGATGACTATCTATAAACTGTATTACAATGATCTAACTATCAATTGATACAACTGCTCAAAATGTTGCATTTCTCTTAATGCATAGTTTTATGGAAACTGACAAACAATATTCCATGTTTAGATCATGAAAGTTTCAGGATAACGAGATCCATTGACACCAGTTATCGTGGACCATGAACCAATTGGACTACATTATCTATGGATGTAATATTTCATCATCATTCTTTATCAGACACTGTTTCTATGGTCCCAACTACCACTTTTCCAGACCATGTTTTCAGATTTGACATTACTGTACACTCATCTCGGCCACTTTATTAGGTACACCTATCTAGTACTGGGTACGACCCCCTTTTGCCTCCACAACAGCCTGAATTATTCACGGTGTTGTACGTTAAGTGCTACTCTCAATTGTCAAATGACTCTATATTGCATGCCAATGTGTACCACAGAGTAGGTGGTGTGACTAAATGTGTTCTTACTGTAATTTTCCCTGCAGAATTGAGACTAGGCCAAATAGGGGCGGCAGCGGCAAAATTCTGACTGACCAACAAGAGTGGGATGTGGTCAATTTGGTTCGGGCCTGAAATGATATATACGCCTTACAGAAATTCGACAGCACATCTTGGACAATGATGACATGTTCAATAATGTGGAAGCCATAAGTTTGCTGACTATTGCACGCACGCTGAAAAGGCATCAGGTGTCTCTAAAACAGCTGTACCGTGGGCCTTTTGAAAGAAATGCAGACAGAGTGAAGCAACTGAGGACTGAGTATGTTCAGGTATGTTTAGTTTCAAGATGCCTGTTGAGAAAAATTCCCTCAAAATTCTACATCGTTGTAATCAGTAATTCTCTTTCCAACATATTTTTTTAGAAGTTGATGGAGCTCGATGCTGAAGAAAACCATCACAAATTCCTCTTTTTGGATGAGGCAGGCTTCAACCTGGCCAAGACAAGGAGGAGAGGTCGGAATTTCATTGGCCAGCGAGCAACCATTCAAGTACCTGGACAACGTGGGGCCAACATCACCATGTGTGTGGCTATATCAGAAGATGGTGTGGTGGGACACAGACCTCCTATTGGATCATATAATGCAGCTCTCCTTGTAACCTTCCTTGATGAGCTAAATCAGGTCTGTAGAGCTGATGGTGTGACCTATGTCATTGTGTGAGATAATGTCAGGTTCCACCATGCTCAAATGGTGCAAGCATGGTTTCAGGCCCATCCACAATTTACCACCCTGTACTTACCCCCA
Source organism: Salmo salar (assembly GCF_905237065.1). Lineage (NCBI taxonomy): Eukaryota > Metazoa > Chordata > Actinopteri > Salmoniformes > Salmonidae > Salmo > Salmo salar. The sequence goes on from NC_059448.1 coordinate 3,798,503, forward strand.
TACTCTCCTTTCCTAAAACCCGATTGAGGAATTGTTCTCCACATGGAGGTGGAAGGTATATTGTAGGCGCCCTCACGAACAAGCCACCCTTCTCCAGGCCATGGATGACGCATGCAACGACATCACGGCAGACCAGTATCAGGCCTGGATTCGCCCGAAGATTCTTCCCAAGACGTTTGGCTGATGAAAACATCCATTGTGATGCGGATGAGGACCTGCGGCCAAATCCGCAAGACAGGTTTGAGGGAAATATAGAAGTACAGTAATCAATCCTTTGTTTTTTACAGTAAGCCAGGTGAGGAACACTGCAGTTGATGTTTTACTGTAGTAGTTTTCTTGTTTGCAGCTAATTATTTCTGCTTTGATTCAAAGAAACCTATGTTGTGATTTTATTGTATTTCATCAATAAATGTCATATTTTGGTCAATGATTCCACTGTGTCTGTAGTATTCTCTCTACTAGTCATTTTACAGTGATGTATTTACGCGTAGTACCATTATGAAACATGCATCACATATGTACATTACATTTCCGTGTTCCTCAAAATTCCGTTTTAGGACCACTATTGTTTTCACTATATATTTTACCTCTTGGTGATGTCATTCAGAAAACATAATGTTATCTTTGACTGCTATGTGGACGACACACAGCTGTACATTTCGATGAAACATGGTGAGGCCCCAAAATTGCCCTCGCTAGAAGCCTGTGTTTCAGACATAAAGAAGTGGATGGCTGCAAACTTTCTACTTATAAACTCGGACAAAACAGAGATGCTAGTTCTAGGTCCCAAGAAACAAAGAGATCTTCTGTTGGATCTGACAATTAATCTTGATGGTTGTACAGTCGTCTCAAATAAAACTGTGAAGGACCTCGGCGCTACTCTGGACCCTGATCTCTCTTTTGACGAACATATCAAGACTGTTTCAAGGACAGCTTTTTTCCATCTACGTAACATTGCAAAAATCTGAAACTTTCTGTCCAAAAATGATGCAGAAAAATGTATCCATGCTTTTGCCACTTCTAGGTTTGACTACTGCAATGCTCTACTTTCCGGCTACCCGGATAAAGCACTAAATAAACTTCAGTTAGTGCTAAATACGGCTGCTAGAATCTTGACTAGAACCAAAAAATTGGATCATATTACTCCAGTGCTAGCCTCTTCCTGATAAAGCTAGGGCTGATTTGACCTGTTGCACCCTCTACAACCACTGTGGTTATTATTATTTGACCCTGCCAGTCATCTATGAACGTTTGAACATCTTGGCCATGTTCTGTTATAATCTCCACCCGGCACAGCCAGAAGAGGACTGGCCACCCCTCATAGCCTGGTTCCTCTCTAGGTTTCTTCCTAGGTTCCTGCCTTTCTAGGGAGTTTTTCCAAGCCACAGTGCTTCTACATCTGCATTGCTTGCTGTTTGGGGTTTTAGGCTGGGTTTCTTTATAAGCACTTTGTGACATCAGCTGATGTAAAAAGGGCTTTATAAATACATTTCATTGATTGATTGATATTTTGTACTACAATATTTAATGACTGTACGAACAACTACACAGTGATACTATAGGTATCTTGTGTGTGGGTGGTCTAAATTAATAACCCTATGGTATTTCATGATAAATAAGTTATTTGAACCGATGATTCGGCAAGTGCAATGTTTCTTTAAAACCTTTCTGGGATTGTTCGGGACGTGAGCGTCCCACCTCGCCAACAGCCAGTGAAATTGCAGGGCGTCAAATTCAAACAACAGAAATCTCATAATTAAAATTCCTCAAATATACAAGTATTATACACCATTTTAAAGATAAACCTCTTGTTAATCCAGCCACAGTGTCCGATGTCAAAAAGGCTTTACGGCGAAAGCACACCATGCGATTATGTTAGGTCAGCGCCTAGCCACAGAAAACCATACAGCCATTTTCCAAAGAAGGAGAGGTGTCACAAAAGTCAGAAATAGTGTTAAAATTAATAACTAACCTTTGATGATCTTCATCTGATGGCACTCCCAGGACTCAATGTTAGACAATAAATGTTTGTTTTGTTTGATAAAGTTCATCTTTATGTCCAAATACCTCCTTTTTGTTCGCGTGTTTAGTCCAGTAATCCAAATGCACAAAGCGCGGGCACATAGTCTAGACGAAAAGCCAAAGAAGTTCCAATTAAGTTAGTAGAAACATGTCAAACGATGTATATAATTAATCTTTAGGATGTTTTTTTTATCATAAATCTTCAATAAAATTCCAACTGGACAATTCCGTTGTCATTAGAAAGGAAAGAGGACGAGGCTTGCTCTCACGGCCACGCGTGAGACTAAACTAATGTCTTTCAGCTTGACCACTTGTTGAAACAGCTCTTATTCGATCCCCTTTCACAATACAAGCCTGAAACAACTTCTAAAGACTGTTGACATCTACTGGAAGCCTTAGGAAGTGCAATCTGAACCCACAGACACAGGATATTGGATAGGCAATCACTTAAAAAAAACTACAAACCTCAGATTTCCACACTTCCTGGTTGGATTTGTCTCAAGTTTTTGCCTGCCATATGAGTTCTGTTATACTCACAGACATCATTCAAACAGTTTTAGAAACTTCAGAGTGTTTTCTATCCAAATCTACTAACGATATGCTTATCCTAGCTTCTGGGCCTGAGTAGCAGGCAGTTTACTTTGGGCACGCTTTTCATCCAAAATTCCGAATGCTGCCCCCTATCCTAGTGAAGTTAAAACCTCTACGGGATCGCTGTCCCTAAACCGGGACAGTTGTTGCTCAATATGTGATAATGTGATGTCACTAGAATAATGTCACTAGAATGATGTTGTTGTCACGCCCTGACCTGAGAGAGCCTTTTTTATGTCTCTATTTAGGTTTGGTCAGGGTGTGATTTGGGTGGGCATTCTATGTCCTTTTTTCTATGTTTTTGTATTTCTTTGTTTTGGCCTGGTATGGCTCTCAATCAGGGACAGCTGTACATCGTTGTCGCTGATTGGGAGTCATACTTAGGCAGCCTGTTTTCCTTTCGGGTTTGTGGGTAGTTAATTTCTGTTTAGTACCTGACAGAACTGTTTGGCTGTTGGTTTCTTGTTTAAAGTGTTCTATCTTTAATAAATTCATGATGAGCACTAACCACGCTGCGCCTTGGTCTACTCTCTTCAACGACGGCAGTTACAGTTGTAAACAATAGCCAATTCCGGGACATAGACATGTCTTAAATGGGCAGAAAGCTTACATTCTTGTTAATCTACATGTAGTGTCCAATTTACAGTAGCTATTACAACAACAAAAATACCATGCTATTGTTTGAGGATAGTGCACAACAACAAAACACTTTTATCACGGCAACTGATTTGATACATTCACCTCTGAAGGTAAATCATGTATTTACATTCAGTAATCTTGCTCTGATTTGTCATCCTGAGGGTCCCAGAGATAAAATGTTGTGTAGTTTTGTTTGAAAAAATAAAATCTATTTTTAAATTCAAATGTGTGCGTCACAGGTGTCGTATGAAAGAGACCAAGGCATCGTGCGTATCGTTCCACATCTTTATTTCTATGTGAAACTATGCAAGACAATACAATAAACAAAAACAACAAACCGTGACGAAGAGGTGCTACATGCATAAACTCACAATAATCTACCACAAACACTAGTGGGAAAAACCAACAACTTAAATATGATCCCCAATTAGAGACAACGATTGACCAGCTGCCTCTAATTGGGAATCATACGAAAACCCCCAACCTAGAAAAAATAACCTAGAACACAACATAGAAAAAAAGAAACTAGAACCAAACATAGAAATTAATAAACTAGATAAAACCCCCCAGTCACGCCCTGACCTACTCTACCATAGAAAAATACGAGCTCTCTATGGTCAGGACGTGACAGTATGAACTGGGTTTTACAGTTTGACCCCACTGCTGTCTCTGGCTCCACCATTCCAGAAGTAAGTTATTTTACTCCAAAACTAAAAATATTCTGTAGATTCAAATAAAGATTTCAAAGGTGATCGTCAACTAAAGTTAAACTTCAAAATAACAGACATCAGTATTCTGTACCTCTGTGCACATTCTAATACATTATTGACCATAACGCCTTGTTCTGTTGGTGGGGAAAACAGGATTTTTTTTAAACACTTCCCCTCCCCCCCGACTCATTTAAGCTATTTAAAATTCCAGCGGTGACAGTCACCTAAAGTTAACGTCGAAATAGACATCAGTATTCCGATTCTGTCCCTCTGCGCCGCGACTCATTAATCCGCTAACATTAAAAACACTGTCTCATTAAATGGTAATATATTTATATATTTCAGACGTCTGTTGATTTCCCAATCTACATTTAATTGTCCTCTGAGAGCCAACCAAAGTTATCTCTCTGTGTGTGTGTGTGTGTGTGTGTGTGTGTGTGTGTGTGTGTGTTTGTCGAAGTTGTCTGACTGTTCAACAATGTCAAATGATTTAATTACAACTCTCTGACAACTGACGAGACAAGCTGCCAATTTGAGTGTGTTTCTAAAGAGTGTGTGTGTGTGTGTGTGTGTGTGTGTGTGTGTGTTCATGTATGTGTACTCTTAATACTAGGCGATATCCTTCAACACAAACACACAGGCACGCACATACACTCACACACTCACACACACACACACACCAAAGGGATTGTGACAATCAAACAGAAACACAAAACTGGCCCGTGTGTATGTGGCAGGCAGTCAGGTAGCCAGGCAGTCAGGTAGTCAGGCAGTCAGGTAGTCAGGCAGTCAGGTAGTCAGGCAGTCAGGCAGTCAGGCAGTCAGTCAGGTAGTCAGGTAGCCAGGCAGTCAGGTAGTCAGGCAGTGAGGTAGCCAGGCAGTCAGGCAGTCAGGTAGCCAGGCAGTCAGGCAGCCAGGCAGACAGGTAGCCAGGCAGTGAGGCAGTCAGGCACTCAGGCAGCCAGACAGTCAGGCAGCCAGGCAGACAGGTAGCCAGGCAGTGAAGCAGGCTGGCTGAGTGAGAGTGTGTATGATCAAACAGCATGTCTCAGCTATCAGAAAATCCCATCCTAAGCCCTCAGATGACTGAACAGTGCTGCTACAAATAAGCTGCTTACAGAGGGAGATAGAGGGAGAGGTGAAGGGGGAGGGAGGAGTAGTGAGATGGGGAGGGATGAGAAAAAGGAGGGAGAGAGGGAGGGAGGAGATGAGATCAGAGACAGAAGGGAGAGGAGAGGGAAGGAAGAGGGAGGAAGAAGAAGGGAGGGGAGGGAGGGAGGGACAAGACAGAGGGAGGAAGAAGAAGAGAGGGGAAGAGTGAGAGAAGAAATATGTTGCTTACAGGAAGAAAGAGCGGAGTAGGATGGAAGAGACAGAGAGAGATGTTTTGAATGTCTCTCCCAGGTACATCAGCTGACTTCCTCCCAGGTACAACAGCTGACTTCCTCCCAGGTACATCAGCTGACTTCCTCCCAGGTACAACAGCTGACTTCCTCCCAGGTACATCAGCTGACTTCCTCCCAGGTACAACAGCTGACTTCCTCCCAGGTACAACAGCTGACTTCCTCCCAGGTACATCAGCTGACTTCCTCCCAGGTACATCAGCTGACTTCCTCCCAGGTACATCAGCTGACTTCCTCCCAGGTACATCAGCTGACTTCCTCCCAGGTACATCAGCTGACTTCCTCCCAGGTACAACAGCTGACTTCCTCCCAGGTACAATAATAGAAGCGGAAAAATTTCAACGATTTTACTGAGTTACAGTTCATATAACAGGAAATCAGTCAATTGTAATACATTCATTAGGCCTTAATCTATGGCTTTCACATGACTGGGCAGGGGCTCAGCCATGGGTGGGCCTGGGAGGGCACATGACTGGGCAGGGGCACAGCCATGGGTGGGCCTGGAAGAAGGGCATAGAACCACCCACTGGGGAGTCAGGCCCAGGCCAATCAAAATCAGTTTTTCCCCACAAAAGGGATTTGCTACAGACAGAGGTACTCATCAGCTGTCCGGGTGGCTGGTCTCAGACAAATCCCACAGGTGAAGAAGCCGGATGTGGAGGTCCTGGGCTGGCGTGGTTACACGTGGTCTGCGGTTGTGAGGCAGGTTGAATCTGCTGGCAAATTAAAAAAAAAAACATTGGAGGTGGCTTAGGGAGGGAGGGAAAGGAAGGAAGGAAGGAAGGAAGGAAGGAAGGAAGGAAGGAAGGAAGGAAGGAAGGAAGGAAGGAAGGAATGCATTTTGAGAGTATTGTAATATCCCAACTGAAGGATCCCAGCTGTTGTGTTCTATCTCTCTCCCTGTAGCAGCTTTCAGAGACAACCAAGCCCAAAGCACCCACCCCATGTCAAACACACATTATCCTGCCCAGAGAGTCCTCTACACACATTATCCTACCCAGAGAAAGTCCACAACCCATCCCATGTCCTCAACACACATTATCCTACCCAGAGAGTCCTCTACACACATTATCCTACCCAGAGAGTCCTCTACACACATTATCCTACCCAGAGGGTCCTCTACACACATTATCCTACCCAGAGAGTCCTCTACACACATTATCCTACCCAGAGGGTCCTCAACACACATTATCCTTCCCAGAGGGTCCTCAACACACATTATCCTACCCAGAGAGTCCTCTACACACATTATCCTGCCCAGAGAGTCCTCTACACACATTATCCTACCCAGAGTCCTCAACACAAATTATCCTACCCAGAGTGTCCTCTACACACATTATCCTACCCAGAGAGTCCTCTACACACATTATCCTACCCAGAGAGTCCTCTACACACATTATCCTACCCAGAGGGTCCTCAACACACATTATCCTACCCAGAGAGTCCTCTACACACATTATCCTACCCAGAGAGTCCTCTACACACATTATCCTACCAGAGAGTCCTCTACACACATTATCCTACCCAGAGAGAGCCCTCTACACACATTATCCTACCCAGAGGGTCCTCAACACACATTATCCTACCCAGAGGGTCCTCAACACACATTATTCTACCCAGAGAGAGTCCTCTACACACATTATCCTACCCAGAGGGTCCTCAACACACATTATCCTACCCAGAGAGTCCTCAACACACATTATCCTACCCAGAGAGTCCTCTACACACATTATCCTACCCAGAGAGTCCTCTACACACATTATCCTACCCAGAGAGTCCTCTACACACATTATCCTACCCAGAGAGTCCTCAACACACATTATCTTACCCAGAGAGTCCTCAACACATTATCTTACCCAGAGAGTCCTCTACACACATTATCCTACCCAGAGAGTCCTCTACACACATTATCCTACCCAGAGTCCTCTACACACATTATCCTACCCAGAGGGTCCTCTACACACATTATCCTGCCCAGAGAGTCCTCTACACACATTATCCTACCCAAGCCCCAGAGAGTCCTCTACACACATTATCCTACCCAGAGTCCTTAACACACATTATCCTACCCAGAGAGTCCTCTACACACATTATCCTACCCAGAGAGTCCTCTACACACATTATCCTACCCAGAGAGTCCTCAACACACATTATCCTACCCAGAGAGTCCTCTACACACATTATCCTGCCCAGAGAGTCCTCAACACACATTATCCTACCCAGAGAGTCCTCTACACACATTATCCTGCCCAGAGAGTCCTCTACACACATTATCCTACCCAGAGTCCTCAACACAAATTATCCTACCCAGAGAGTCCTCTACACACATTATCCTACCCAGAGAGTCCTCTACCACATTATCCTACCCAGAGAGTCCTCTACACACATTATCCTACCCAGAGAGTCCTCTACACACATTATCCTACCCAGAGAGTCCTCAACACACATTATCTTACCCAGAGAGTCCTCAACACACATTATCTTACCCAGAGAGTCCTCTACACACATTATCCTACCCAGAGAGTCCTCTACACACATTATCCTACCCAGAGTCCTCTACACACATTATCCTACCCAGAGAGTCCTCTACACACATTATCCTACCCAGAGAGTCCTCTACACACATTATCCTACCCAGAGAGTCCTCTACACACATTATCCTACCCAGAGAGTCCTCAACACACATTATCCTACCCAGAGAGTCCTCAACACACATTATCCTACCCAGAGAGTCCTCTACACACATTATCCTACCCAGAGAGTCCTCTACACACATTATCCTACCCAGAGAGTCCTCAACACACATTATCCTACCCAGAGAGTCCTCTACACACATTATCCTACCCAGAGAGTCCTCAACACACATTATCCTACCCAGAGAGTCCTCTACACACATTATCCTACCCAGAGGTCCTCTACACACATTATCCTACCCAGAGAGTCCTCTACACACATTATCCTACTCAGAGAGTCCTCTACACACATTATCCTACCCAGAGAGTCCTCTACACACATTATGCTACCCAGAGAGTCCTCTACACACATTATCCTACCCAGAGTCCTCTACACACATTATCCTACCCAGAGGGTCCTCTACACACATTATCCTACTCAGAGAGTCCTCTACACACATTATCCTACCCAGAGAGTCCTCTACACACATTATCCTACCCAGAGAGTCCTCTACACACATTATCCTACCCAGAGAGTCCTCTACACACATTATCCTACCCAGAGAGTCCTCTACACACATTATCCTACCCAGAGAGTCCTCTACACACATTATCCTACCCAGAGAGTCCTCTACACACATGATCCTACCCAGAGAGTCCTCTACACACATTATCCTACCCAGAGAGTCCTCTACACACATGATCCTACCCAGAGAGTCCTCTACACACATGATCCTACCCAGAGAGTCCTCTACACACATGATCCTACCCAGAGAGTCCTCTACACACATTATCCTACCCAGAGAGTCCTCTACACACATTATCCTACCCAGAGAGTCCTCTACACACATTATCCTACCCAGAGGGTCCTCAACACACATTATCCTACCCAGAGAGTCCTCTACACACATTATCCTACACAGAGAGTCCTCTACACACATTATCCTACCAGAGAGTCCTCTACACACATTATCCTACCCAGAGAGAGCCCTCTACACACATTATCCTACCCAGAGTGTCCTCAACACACATTATCCTACCCAGAGGGTCCTCAACACACATTATTCTACCCAGAGAGAGTCCTCTACACACATTATCCTACCCAGAGGGTCCTCAACACACATTATCCTACCCAGAGGGTCCTCAACACACATTATCCTACCCAGAGAGTCCTCAACACACATTATCCTACCCAGAGAGTCCTCTACACACATTATCCTACCCAGAGAGTCCTCTACACACATTATCCTACCCAGAGAGTCCTCTACACACATTATCCTACCCAGAGAGTCCTCAACACACATTATCTTACCCAGAGAGTCCTCTACACACATTATCCTACCCAGAGAGTCCTCTACACACATTATCCTACCCAGAGGGTCCTCTACACACATTATCCTACCCAGAGAGTCCTCTACACACATTATCCTACCCAGAGAGTCCTCTACACACATTATCCTACCCAGAGTCCTCTACACACATTATCCTACCCAGAGTCCTCTACACACATTATCCTACCCAGAGAGTCCTCTACACGCATTATCCTACCCAGAGAGTCCTCTACACACATTATCCTACCCAGAGAGTCCTCAACACACATCATACTACCCAGAGTCCTCTACACACATTATCCTACCCAGAGAAAATTCCATATCTGAATACCTTCCATGGTTTCCACTAATGTTACTAATCATTAATGTGATAATTTCCTTTCACATCATCTCTCGACCGCAGGCATGAACACACACACACACACACACACACACACACACACACACACACTGAACACACACACACACACACATTAAAACACACACACACACACACACACACACACACACACACACACACACACACACACACACACACACACACACACACACACACACACACACACACACACACACACACATCACACACACACACACACACACACACACACTCCATCCCGTATATTACAGGCTGATACTACTATGGGCTGATACTACTATGGGCTGATACTACTATGGGCTGATATTACTATGGGCTGATACTACTATGGCTGATACTACTATGGGCTGATATTACTATGGGCTGATATTACTATGGGCTGATATTACTATGGGCTGATATTACTATGGGCTGATATTACTATGGGCTGATACTACTATGGGCTGATACTACTATGGGGTGATACTACTATGGGCTGATATTACTATGGGCTGATATTACTATGGGCTGATATTACTATGGGCTGATACTACTATGGGCTGATACTACTATGGGCTCATACTACTATGGGCTCATACTACTATGGCTGATACTATCATGGGCTGATACTACTATGGCTGATACTACTATGGGCTGATATTACTATGGCCTATACTACTATGGCTGATACTATCATGGGCTGATACTACTATGGGCTGATACTACTATGGGCTGATATTACTATGGGCTGATACTACTATGGCTGATACTACTATGGGCTGATATTACTATGGCTGATACTACTATGGCTGATACTACTATGGGCTGATACTACTATGGCTGATAATACTATGGCTGATACTACTATGTTAACGTTTGTGTTTATGCTCAAATGCTAATATTTTGTATGACTGCAGTTCCATCCATTATCTGGTGATTAGTCAGTTTGCATCATCTGTTTTCCCAAACATCTAAACGTATGTGTGTGTGTGTGTGTGTGTGTGTGTGTGTGTGTGTTTCTGATCCAGATAGGCTAGTTACTGGTACACAGACTGGATCCCGAAGGACACTATGTATGTGTTGTGTTCTCTGTATCTCTGATTAACCACATTGCTTTTCCGCTGTGCCTGTCAACAAAAGTTTATTAAAACTTTGTGACTCTGGAATAAATGATGGTTCCCTGCTGAGAGAATTGCCTTAAATACATCTCTCTCTCTCTCTCTCTCTCTCTCTCTCTCTCTCTCTCTCTCTCTCTCTCTCTCTCTCTCTCTCTCTCTCTCTCTCTCTCTCTCTCTCTCTCTCTCTCTCTCTCTCTCTCTCTCTCTCTCTCTCTCTCTCGCACGGTCTCTCAATTGAGGTCTTGTGACTTTGAATCGTTAATTCTTGACATTTCCAGCCTATGGGGATATGTGTGTGTGTGTGTAGGGATCATTAAAATACATTACAGATGATTTTGTGTGCCTCTGGGGATTTGATCCAAGCCAATGGCAAATGGAGAGAGAGCAGAGGGACGTCGCTTCCCTCAGCTACCACGTCTGGAATCGATGGGCTGTCAAGACATCGCTCAGCTGTTGGTCAGATTATATTCCTTTAATCATTTTGGTTTGTTTGCTGCTTGGCGCTTTCCTGCCGAACATATCGGTGGACAAAACAGTCTCACCGTGAACCACGTTTCCCTCCTACCCATGTTGTCTTTAGACCGTAGCCTAAAGAACACAGAGTTAGTAACTCATCCATGTTTTCTTACCCGTCCAATATGGCGGTCCAATCAGCCAGCGATCCCTTTTCTGCTAGACTGACTCACGGAATGGTCTAATACGCACAGAAATGTATCCCTGTCTCCAGACCAGACCGTTTCTGGGGTGGTTCGTAAAATAGTTAAAATTGAGAGATCTCAAGAAATCTCTGGGCCTATCTCAGTAGTCTGACGAGCTTTTCTCTCCTCATCTCACTATGACAGTAGGCCTGTCTAAGTAAGTCTAAGCTATCTCCCCTCCTCTCCTATCTGGGGTGTATCTCAATAGTCTTAGCTATCTCCCCTCCTCTCCTATCTGGGGTGTATCTCAATAGTCTTAGCTTTCTCCCCTCCTCTCATCTGGGGTGTATCTCAATAGTCTTAGCTTTCTCCCCTCCTCTCCTATCTGGGGTGTATCTCAATAGTCTTAGCTTTCCTCTATCTGGGGTGTATCTCAATAGCTTAGCTATCTCCCTCCTCTCCTATCTGGGGTGTATCTCAATAGTCTTAGCTATCTCCCCTCCTCTCCTATCTGGGGTGTATCTCAATAGTCTTAGCTTTCTCCCCTCCTCTCCTATCTGGGGTGTATCTCAATAGTCTTAGCTTTCTCCCCTCCTCTCCTATCTGGGGTGTATCTCAATAGTCTTAGCTTTCTCCCCTCCTATCTGGGGTGTATCTCAATAGTCTTAGCTTTCTCCCCTCCTCTCCTATCTGGGATGTATCTCAATAGTCTTAGCTTTCTCCCCTCCTCTCCTATCTGGGGTGTATCTCAATTGTACTCCGTACTGCCACCTCTGGTCTCTCAGCTCCCGCTCAAACCAGTCAAAGCTCCTCTCTGTTCTGGTACGCCAATGGTCGAGCCAGCTTCCCCCTGATGCTAGGTAGACAGTAGAGTCCCTGTCCATCTTCCGAAAAATGTCTGAAAACCCAACTCTTCACAAAGTATCTTGATTAATTTCACACACACACACACACACACACACACACACACACACACACACACACACACACACACACACACACCTCTCCCCCCTCCCTCTCCCTGATAACTACTTTATTAAAGAAAAATTTACCCACTGGGCACACGCTGGTTGAATCAATGTTGTTTGAACATAATTAGAAAAATTATGTTTTTTTTGTGTGTTGTTTCAGGACATTCTCCCTCAGGTACAAAAAAAAAAAAACATATTCAATCAAAAGTTGAAGGAAAAAAACATAATGTTGCATTATGGGATATTTCTGCCTGTTGGCCAGGTGACCATTTTAAGGTGTTTTTATGTGATTCCTACAGAAACAATTTTGTGTGTGTGTGTGTGTGTGTGTGTGTGCGTGTGTGTGTGTGTGTGTGTGTGCCTAGCAAATAGTGTCTGAAAAGTTCCCGATGGCTAACTCCTGTATTGATTTAATAATAATCATTGATAATAATTTCTTACATTTTTAATTACAAGTGCTTTTCATTATACAGAAAAATCTCAACGTGCATAAAAAATTATTTTTTTAACCAAATACAAAAAAAAATGACAACAAGAATGTGCAAAGCTGCATTCCAGGTGACTACCTCATGAAGCTGGTTGAGAGAATGCCAAGAGTGTGCAGAGCTGCATTCCAGGTGACTACCTCATGAAGCTGGTTGAGAGAATGCCAAGAGTGTGCAAAGCTGTCATCAAAGCGAAGGGTCGCTACTTTGAAGAATCTCAAATATAAAATATATTTTGATTTGTTTAACACTTTTTTTGATGTCTTCACTATTATTCTACAATGTAGAAAATAGTAAAAATAAAGAAAAACCCTGGAATGAGTAGGTGTGTCCAAACACTTGACTGGTCCTGTATATTTACAAAACAATATGTCACACCCTGATCTGTTTCACCTGTCTTTGTCTCCACCCACCTCCGGGTGTCACCTGGTTTCCTCATAAGTCCCTGGGTATGTATTCCTGTGTTCCCTGTTTGTCTGTTTCCAGTTCGTCTTGTTTTGTCAAGTAAACCAGCGTGGTTTTTCCGTGCCCCTGCTTTTTCCACTTTTCTCTGTTTTGTTTTGTTGCTAGTCCTCCCCGGTTTTGACCCTTGACTCTGAACCCGCCTGCCCTGACCTCGAGCCTGCCTGACCTTGCGACCTTGAGCCTGCCTGCCCATACTGCCTGCCCTGACCTCGAGCCTGCCTGCCACTCTGTACCTCCTGGACTCCTTGTTTATGATCTGTTGCCTGTCCACGACCATTCTCTTGCCTGCCCTTTGGATTATAATAAATATCAGAGACTCGAACCATCTGCCTGCCGTGTCTGCATCTGGTTCTCGCCCTGTGCCCTTATACAATATGTATGGGAGATTGGAAATAATGCAGACAAGGACATTGACAGAAGCCACAATCTATCTGCAATATTAAAGAGCACAGCTATCAACAGAAAGACTTCCTAGAGAGAAAAGATCTTTAGGCCCGTTTTAAATGGACCCCAGGGTCTGTGGCGCCTTCATGTGGTCCGGGAGCGCCTTCCAGAGGCCTGGGGGGGGGGGGGGGTCGAGACAGGGAGAGACTGGATCAGCTACCATCAGCGGGTCACTGGTGACCCTGAGCAGGGCTGTTTCAGTGCTGTGGGCCGGCCGGGAAACCTGACTGAAACGTCTCAAAATAGGTCCCGGAACTGTATAGCAGCACCTTGAAGAGGTAAAGGGCGTTGGCTATTGGCCTGTAATTGGCCAGCACTTCCGGGTCCAGGACGGGTTTCTTCAGAAGGGGGCTAATGGCAGCCATCTTAATTAAAAGCAGATGGGACATTGCCAGATTGGAGAGAGTGGTTACCAATCTGGATTATTAGAGGGCTGAGTACATGGGGTACATGATTTAGCAGGGCTGTTGGAATAGGATCCAAGGTACAGGGCTAGGGTTTCATTGTGGCGTTTTATCAATGACTCCCTGGGTGACTTCAGGGAAGCAGAGAGAGGCTGAGGTGGCGTTGGAAAGGTTGAGGAAGGGACGAGACGGAGTCGTAGAGCTAGAGATCTGATGTTGCTAATGAATATGTTACACCAGAGGCCAGAGCTAAAGGCTTTTTCCATGTACCTGTAACCAGGTCAGGCAGGTCACCTGTGATGTGGCAGGTATCCTAGTGGTTAGAGTGTAGGGGGGGCAGGTAGCCTAGTGGTTAGAGTGTAGGGGGGGCAGGTAGCCTAGTGGTTAGAGTGTAGGGGCGGCAGGTAGCCTAGTGGTTAGAGTGTAGGGCAGGCAGGTAGCCTAGTGGTTAGAGCGTAGGGGCGGCAGGTAGCCTAGTGGTTAGAGCGTAGCGGCGGCAGGTAGCCTAGTGGTTAGAGCGTAGGGGCGGCAGGTAGTCTAGTGGTTAGAGCGTAGGGGCGGCAGGTAGCCTAGTGGTTAGAGCGTAGGGGCGGCAGGTAGTCTAGTGGTTAGAGCGTAGGGGCGGCAGGTAGCCGAGTGGTTAGAGTGTAGGGGCGGCAGGTAGCCTAGTGGTTAGAGTGTAAGGGTGGCAGGTAGCCTAGTGGTTAGAGTGCAGAGGCTGGCAGGTAGCCTAGTGGTTAGAGTGCAGAGGCTGGCAGGTAGCCTAGTGGTTAGAGTGTAGGGGCGGCAGGTAGACTAGTGGTTAGAGTGTAGGGGCGGCAGGTAGTCTAGTGGTTAGAGTGGAGGGGCCGCCGGTTAGCCGAGTGGTTAGAGTGGAGGGGAGGCAGGTAGCCTAGTGGTTAGAGTGTAGGGGAGGCAGGTAGCCTAGTGGTTAGAGTGTAGAGGCTGGCAGGTAGCCTAGTGGTTAGAGTGTAGGGGCGGCAGGTAGCCGAGTGGTTAGAGTGTAGGGGCGGCAGGTAGCCTAGTGGTTAGAGTGTAAGGGTGGCAGGTAGCCTAGTGGTTAGAGTGCAGAGGCTGGCAGGTAGCCTAGTGGTTAGAGTGTAGGGGCGGCAGGTAGACTAGTGGTTAGAGTGTAGGGGCGGCAGGTAGTCTAGTGGTTAGAGTGGAGGGGCCGCCGGTTAGCCGAGTGGTTAGAGTGGAGGGGAAGCAGGTAGCCTAGTGGTTAGAATGTAGGGGAGGCAGGTAGCCTAGTGGTTAGAGTGTAGAGGCTGGCAGGTAGCCTAGTGGTTAGAGTGTAGGGGCGGCAGGTAGCCTAGTGGTTAGAGTGTAGGGGCGGCAGGTAGCCTAGCGGTTAGAGTGTAGGGGCGGCAGGTAGCCTAGCGGTTAGAGTGTAGGGGCGGCAGGTAGCCTAGTGGTTAGAGTGGAGGGGCGGCAGGTAGCCTAGCGGTTAGAGTGTGGGGGTGGCAGGTAGCCTAGTGGTTAGAGCATTGGACCAGTAACCAAAAGGTTGTTGGATCAAATCACTGATTTGACAAGGTAAAAATCTGTCATTCCGCCCCTGAACAAAGCAACTAACCAACTGGTCCCCGGTAAGCTGTCATTGTAAATAAGAATTTGTTCTTAACTGACCTGCCTAGCTAAATAAATAAAAATAATATATATATTTGATGGCCACTAGGGGCAACAGTGAGTACTGTTACCTTCAAGTAGGATTCAGTTTTGCGAGGATGTTATGGATGGGGATGATGGGTGTTATGGATGGGGATGATGGGTGTTATGGATGGGGATGATGGTTGTTATGGATGGGGATGATGGATGTTATGGATGGGGATGATGGGTGTTATGGATGGGGATGATGGGTGGGGATGATGGGTGTTATGGATGGGGACGATGGGTGTTATGGATGGGGATGATGGTTGTTATGGATGGGGACGATGGGTGTTATGGATGAGGATGATGGGTGTTATGGATGGGGACGATGGGTGTTATGGATGGGGATGATGGGTGTTATGGATGGGGATGATGGGTGTTATGGATGGGGATGATGGATGTTATGGAAGGGGATGATGGTTGTTATGGATGGGGATGATGGGTGTTATGGATGAGGATGATGGATGGGGATGATGGGTGTTATGGATGGGGATGATGGATGTTATGGATGGGGATGATGGTTGTTATGGATGGGGATGATGGGTGTTATGGATGGGGATGATGGATGGGGATGATGGGTGTTATGGATGGGGATGATGGATGTTATGGATGGGGATGATGGTTGTTATGGATGGGGATGATGGGTGTTATGGATGGGGATGATGGATGGGGATGATGGGTGTTATGGATGGGGATGATGGATGTTATGGAAGGGGATGATGGTTGTTATGGATGGGGATGATGGGTGTTATGGAAGGGGATGATGGTTGTTATGGATGGGGATGATGGGTGTTATGGATGGGGATGATGGATGGGGATGATGGGTGTTATGGATGGGGATGATGGATGTTATGGATGGGGATGATGGTTGTTATGGATGGGGATGATGGGTGTTATGGATGGGGATGATGGATGGGGATGATGGGTGTTATGGATGGGGATGATGGATGGGGATGATGGGTGTTATGGATGGGGACGATGGATGTTATGGATGAGGATGATGGATGAGCGTAAGCATTTGCCTCTGATTCCGAAAGTTCGAATCCGGTGATAGAAAGTTGTTTTTGATATTTCGGTTTTAAGCCCCAAACCTTAACCCTCCTAACCTTAACCCTTACCTAAACCATCCTAACCTTAACCATCCTAACCTAAACCCTTACCTAAACCCTCCTAACCTTAAAACTTACCTTAACCATCCTAACCTTAACCCTTACCTAAACCATCCTAACCTTAACCCTTACCTAAACCATCCTAACCTTAACCATTACCTAAACCATCCTAACCTTAACCCTAACCTAAACCATCCTAACCTTAACCCTTACCTTAACCAACCTAACCTTAACCCTTACCTTAACCATCCTAACCTTAACCCTTACCTAAACCATCCTAACCTTAACCCTTACCTAAACCATCCTAACCTTAACCCTAACCTAAACCATCCTAACCTTAACCCTTACCTTAACCATCCTAACCTTAACCCTTACCTTAACCATCCTAACCTTAACCCTTACCTAAACCATCCTAACCTTAACCCTTACCTAAACCATCCTAACCTTAACCCTAACCTTAACCATCCTAACCTTAACCCTTACCTTAACCATCCTAACCTCAACCCTTACCTAAACCATCCTAACCTCAACCCTCACCTTAACCATCCTAACCTCAACCCTCACATTAACCATCCTAACCTTAACCCTTACCTAAACCATCCTAACCTTAACCCTAACCTTAACCATCCTAACCTTAACCCTTACCTTAACCATCCTAACCTTAACCCTTACCTAAACCATCCTAACCTTAACCCTTACCTAAACCATCCTAACCTTAACCCTTACCTAAACCATCCTAACCTTAACCCTTACCTAAACCCTCCTAACCTTAACCCTTACCTTAACCATCCTAACCTTAACCCTTACCTAAACCATCCTAACCTTAACCCTTACCTAAACCCGCCTAACCTTAACCCTTACCTTAACCATCCTAACCTTAACCCTTACCTAAACCATCCTAACCTTAACCCTTACCTAAACCATCCTAACCTTAACCCTTACCTAAACCATCCTAACCTTAACCCTTACCTTAACCATCCTAACCTTAACCCTAACCTTAACCATCCTAACCTAAACCCTTACCTAAACCCTCCTAACCTTAACCCTTACCTTAACCATCCTAACCTTAACCCTTACCTAAACCATCCTAACCTTAACCCTTACCTAAACCATCCTAACCTTAACCCTTACCTAAACCATCCTAACCTTAACCCTTACCTAAACCATCCTAACCTTAACCCTTACCTAAACCATCCTAACCTTAACCTTTACCTAAACCATCCTAACCTTAACCCTTACCTAAACCATCCTAACTTTAACCCTTACCTAAACCATCCTAACCTTAACCCTTACCTAAACCATCCTAACCTTAACCCTAACCTAAACCATCCTTACCTTACCCATCCTAACCTTAACGCTTACCTTAACCATCCTTACCTTAACCATCCTAACCTTAACCCTTACCTTAACCATCCTAACCTTAACCATCCTTACCTAAACCATCCTAACCTTAACCCTAACCTTAACCATCCTAACCTTAACCCTAACCTAAACCATCCTAACCTTAACCCTTACCTTAACCATCCTAACCTTAACCATTCTAACCTTAACCCTTACCTAAACCATCCTAACCTTAACCCTTACCTAAACCATCCTAACCTTAACCATTCTAACCTTAACCCTTACCTAAACCATCCTAACCTTAACC
Source organism: Salmo salar (assembly GCF_905237065.1). NCBI lineage: Eukaryota > Metazoa > Chordata > Actinopteri > Salmoniformes > Salmonidae > Salmo > Salmo salar. Next base: position 3,817,161 of record NC_059448.1, read on the forward strand.
CTTACCTAAACCATCCTAAACCATCCTAACCTTAACCCTTACCTAAACCATCCTAACCTTAACCCTTACCTTAACCATCCTAACCTTAACCATTCTAACCTTAACCCTTACCTAAACCATCCTAACCTTAACCCTTACCTAAACCATCCTAACCTTAACCCTAACCTAAACCATCCTAACCGTAACCCTTACCTTAACCATCCTAACCTTAACCCTTACCTAAACCATCCTAAACTTAACCCTTACCTAAACCATCCTAACCTTAACCCTAACCTAAACCATCCTAACCTTAACCCTTACCTAAACCATCCTAACCTTAACCCTTACCTAAACCATCCTAACCTTAACCCTTACCTTAACCATCCTAACCTTAACCCTTACCTTAACCATCCTAACCATCCTAACCTTAACCCTTACCTAAACCATCCTAACCTTAACCCTTACCTAAACCATCCTAACCTTAACCTTTACCTAAACCATCCTAACGTTAACCCTTACCTAAACCATCCTAACCGAAACCATCCTAACCTTAACCCTTACCTAAACCATCCTAACCTTAACCCTTACCAAAACCATCCTAACCTTAACCCTTACCTAAACCATCCTAACCTTAACCCTTACCTAAACCATCCTAACCTTAACCCTTACCTAAACCATCCTAACCTTAACCCTAACCTAAACCATCCTTACCTTACCCATCCTAACCTTAACCCTTACCTTAACCATCCTTACCTTAACCATCCTAACCTTAACCCTTACCTTAACCATCCTAACCTTAACCATCCTTACATAAACCATCCTAACCTTAACCCTAACCTTAACCATCCTAACCTTAACCCTAACCTAAACCATCCTAACCTTAACCCTTACCTTAACCATCCTAACCTTAACCCTTACCTTAACCATCCTAAACCATCCTAACCTTAACCCTTACCTAAACCATCCTAACCTTAACCCTTACCTTAACCATCCTAACCCATCCTAACCTTAACCCTTACCTAAACCATCCTAACCTTAACCCTTACCTAAACCATCCAAACCTTAACCCTTACCTTAACCATCCTAACCCATCCTAACCTTAACCCTTACCTAAACCATCCTAACCTTAACCCTTACCTAAACCATCCAAACCTTAACCCTTACCTTAACCATCCTAACCTTAACCTTTACCTAAACCATCATAACCTTAACCCTTACCTTAACCATCCTAACCCATCCTAACCTTAACCCTTACCTAAACCATCCTAACCTTAACCCTTACCTAAACCATCCTAACCTTAACCCTTACCTAAACCATCCTAACCTTAACCCTTACCTAAACCATCCTAACCTTAACCCTAACCTAAACCATCCTTACCTTACCCATCCTAACCTTAACCCTTACCTTAACCATCCTTACCTTAACCATCCTAACCTTAACCCTTACCTTAACCATCCTAACCTTAACCATCCTTACCTAAACCATCCTAACCTTAACCCTAACCTTAACCATCCTAACCTTAACCCTAACCTAAACCATCCTAACCTTAACCATCCTAACCTTAACTCTTACCTTAACCATACTAACCTTAACCATCCTTACCTTAACCCTTACCTTAACCATACTAACCTTAACCATCCTTACCTTAACCCTTACCTAAACCATCCTTACCTTAACCATCCTAACCTTAACCCTTACCTTAACCATCCTTACCTTAACCATCTTAACCTTAACCCTTACCTTAACCATCCTTACCTTAACCCTTACCTTAACCATCCTAACCTTAACCCTAACCTTAACCATCCTAAACTTAACCCTTACCTAAACCATCCTAACCTTAACCCTCACATTAACCATCCTAACCTTAACCCTTACCTTAACCATCCTAACCTTAACCCTTACCTAAACCATCCTAACCTTAACCCTTACCTAAACCATCCTAACCTTAACCCTAACCTTAACCCTTACCTAAACCATCCTAACCTTAACCCTCACATTAACCATCCTAACCTTAACCCTTACCTAAACCATCCTAACCTTAACCCTTACCTAAACCATCCTAACCTTAACCCTTACCTAAACCATCCTAACCTTAACCCTAACCTAAACCATCCTAACCTTAACCCTCACATTAACCATCCTAACCTTAACCCTTACCTAAACCATCCTAACCTTAACCCTTACCTAAACCATCCTAACCTTAACCCTTACCTAAACCATCCTAACCTTAACCCTAACCTAAACCATCCTAACCTTAACCCTCACATTAACCATCCTAACCTTAACCCTTACCTAAACCATCCTAACCTTAACCCTTACCTAAACCATCCTAACCTTAACCGTAACCTAAACCATCCTAACCTTAACCCTTACCTTAACCATCCTAACCTTAACCCTCACATTAACCATCCTAACCTTAACCCTTACCTAAACCATCCTAACCTTAACCCTTACCTAAACCATCCTAACCTTAACCCTTACCTTAACCATCCTAACCTTAACCCTCACCTTAACCATCCTAACCTTAACCCTCACATTAACCATCCTAACCTTAACCCTTACCTAAACCATCCTAACCTTAACCCTTACCTAAACCATCCTAACCTTAACCCTTACCTAAACCATCCTAACCTTAACCCTTACCTAAACCATCCTAACCTTAACCCTTACCTTAACCATCCTAACCTTAACCCTCACCTAAACCATCCTAACCTTAACCCTCACATTAACCATCCTAACCTTAACCCTTACCTAAACCATCCTAACCTTAACCCTTACCTAAACCATCCTAACCTTAACCCTAACCTAAACCATCCTAACCTTAACCCTTACCTAAACCATCCTAACCTTAACCCTTACCTAAACCATCCTAACCTTAACCCTAACCTAAACCATCCTAACCTTAACCCTTACCTTACCCATCCTAACCTTAACCCTTACCTAAACCATCCTAACCTTAACCCTTACCTAAACCATCCTAACCTTAACCCTAACCTAAACCATCCTAACCTTAACCCTTACCTTACCCATCCTAACCTTAACCCTTACCTTAACCATCCTTACCTTAACCATCTTAACCTTAACCCTTACCTTAACCATCCTAACCTTAACCATCCTTACCTAAACCATCCTAACCTTAACCCTTACCTAAACCATCCTAACCTTAACCCTTACCTTAACCATCCTAACCTTAACCCTCACATTAACCATCCTAACCTTAACCCTTACCTTAACCATCCTAACCTTAACCCTTACCTAAACCATCCTAACCTTAACCCTTACCTTAACCATCCTAACCTTAACCCTTACCTTAACCATCCTAACCTTAACCCTTACCTAAACCATCCTAACCTTAACCCTAACCTAAACCATCCTAACCGTAACCCTTACCTTAACCATCCTAACCTTAACCCTTACCTAAACCATCCTAACCTTAACCCTTACCTAAACCATCCTAACCTTAACCCTTACCTAAACCATCCTAACCTTAACCCTAACCTAAACCATCCTAACCTTAACCCTTACCTAAACCATCCTAACCTTAACCCTTACCTAAACCATCCTAACCTTAACCCTAACCTAAACCATCCTTACCTTACCCATCCTAACCTTAACCATCCTTACCTTAACCATCCTAACCAATCTGTTGGGGCTAGGGGGCAGTATTTGCACGGCTGGATAAAAAAATGTACCCGATTTAATCTGGTTACTAATCCTACCCAGTAACTAGAATATGCATATACTTATTATATATGGATAGAAAACACCCTAAAGTTTCTAAAACTGTTTGAATGGTGTCTGCGAGTATAACAGAACTCATTTGGCAGGCAAAACCCTGAGACATTTTCTGACAGGAAGTGGATACCTGATGTGTTGTATTACCTTTAAACCTATGCCATTGAAAAACACAGGGGCTGAGGAATATTTTGGCACTTCCTATTGCTTCCACTAGATGTCACCAGCCTTTACAAAGTGTTTTGAGTCTTCTGGAGGGAGATCTGACCGAACAAGAGCCATGGAACGATGATGGCCCATTAGACACCTGGCGCGCGAGTTCATGTTGGGTACCCTCGTTCCAATACGTTATAAAAGAGAATGCATTCGTCCACCTTGAATATTATTCATGTTCTGGTTAAAAAGGCCCTAATGATTTATGCTATACAACGTTTGACATGTTTGAACGAACGTAAATATATTTTTTCCCCTCGTTCATGAAGTGAAGTCCGGCGGGCTTAGATCATGTGCTAACAAGACGGAGATTTTTGGACATAAATGATGAGCTTTTTTGAACAAAACTACATTCGTTATGGACCTGTGATACCTGGAAGTGACATCTGATGAAGAGAATCAAAGGTAATGGATTATTTACATAGTATTTTCGATTTTAGATCTCCCCAACATGGCGGCTAGTCTGTATCGCAACGCGTATTTTTCTGGGCGCAGTGCTCAGATTATTGCAAAGTGTGATTTCCCAGTAAGGTTATTTTTAAATCTGGCAAGTTGATTGCGTTCAAGAGATGTAAATCTATAATTCTTTAAATGACAATATAATATTTTACCAATGTTTTCTAATTTTAATTATTTAATTTGTGGTGCTGACTTGAATGCCGGTTATTGGAGGGAAACGATTTCCTGAACATCAACGCCATAGTAAAACGCTGTTTTTGGATATAAATATGAACTTGATAGAACTAAAAATGCATGCATTGTCTAACATAATGTCCTAGGAGTGTCATCTGATGGAGATTGTAAAAGATTAGTGCATCATTTTAGCTGATTTATGGTTTTGGTGACGCCTGTCTTTGAATTGGCACAACATTACACACAACTCTTGTAAATGTACTGTCCTAACATACTCTAAATTTATGCTTTCGCCGTAAAACCTTTTTGAAATCGTAAAACGTGGTTAGATTAAGGAGATGTTTATCTTTCAAAGGGTGTAAAATAGTTGTATGTTTGAAAAATTTGAATTTTGACATTTATTTGGATTCAAATTTGCCGCTCTTGAAATGCACCTGCTGTTGATGGAGTGCACCACGGGTGGGACCTAGCCCATAGAGGTTAACCCTTACCTTAACCATCCTTACCTAAACCATCCTAACCTTAACCCTTACCTTAACCATCCTAACCTTAACCCTCACATTAACCATCCTAACCTTAACCCTTACCTAAACCATCCTAACCTTAACCCTAACCTTAACCATCCTAACCTTAACCCTAACCTAAACCATCCTAACCTCAACCCTTACCTTAACCATCCTAACCTTAACCCTCACATTAACCATCCTAACCTTAACCCTTACCTAACCCATCCTAACCTTAACCCTAACCTTAACCATCCTAACCTTAACCCTTACCTTAACCATCCTAACCTTAACCCTTACCTAAACCATCCTAACCTTAACCCTTACCTTAACCATCCTAACCTTAACCCTTACCTAAACCATCCTAACCTTAACCCTAACCTAAACCATCCTAACCTTAACCCTTACCTAAACCATCCTAACCTTAACCCTAACCTAAACCATCCTAACCTTAACCCTTACCTAAACCATCCTAACCTTAACCCTAACCTAAACCATCCTTACCTTACCCATCCTAACCTTAACCCTTACCTTAACCATCCTTACCTTAACCATCCTAACCTTAACCCTTACCTTAACCATCCTAACCTTAACCATCCTTACCTAAACCATCCTAACCTTAACCCTTACCTAACCCATCCTAACCTTAACCCTAACCTTAACCATCCTAACCTTAACCCTTACCTTAACCATCCTAACCTTAACCCTTACCTAAACCATCCTAACCTTAACCCTTACCTTAACCATCCTAACCTTAACCCTTACCTAAACCATCCTAACCTTAACCCTAACCTAAACCATCCTAACCTTAACCCTTACCTAAACCATCCTAACCTTAACCCTAACCTAAACCATCCTAACCTTAACCCTAACCTAAACCATCCTAACCTTAACCCTTACCTAAACCATCCTAACCTTAACCCTTACCTAAACCATCCTAACCTTAACCCTAACCTAAACCATCCTTACCTTACCCATCCTAACCTTAACCCTTACCTTAACCATCCTTACCTTAACCATCCTAACCTTAACCCTTACCTTAACCATCCTAACCTTAACCATCCTTACCTAAACCATCCTAACCTTAACCCTTACCTTAACCATCCTAACCTTAACCCTCACATTAACCATCCTAAACTTAACCCTTACCTAAACCATCCTAACCTTAACCCTAACCTTAACCCTTACCTAAACCATCCTAACTTTAACCCTTACCTAAACCATCCTAACCTTAACCCTAACCTAAACCATCCTAACCTTAACCCTTACGTAAACCATCCTAACCTTAACCCTTACCTAAACCATCCTAACCTTAACCCTAACCTAAACCATCCTTACCTTAACCATCCTAACCTTAACCCTTACCTTAACCATCCTAACCATAACCATCCTTACCTAAACCATCCTAACCTTAACCCTAACCTTAACCATCCTAACCTTAACCCTAACCTAAACCATCCTAACCTTAACCCTTACCTAATCCATCCTAACCTTAAGCATCCTAACCTTAACCCTTACCTTAACCATACTAATCTTAACCATCCTTACCTTAAGCCTTACCTAAACCATCCTTACCTTAACCATCCTAACCTTAACCCTTACCTTAACCATCCTCACATTAACCATCCTAACCTTAACCCTCACATTAACCATCCTAACCTTAACCCTTACCTAAACCATCCTAACCTTAACCCTTACCTAAACCATCCTAACCTTAACCCTAACCTTAACCATCCTAACCTTAACCCTTACCTTAACCATCCTAACCTCAACCCTCACCTTAACCATCCTAACCTCAACCCTCACATTAACCATCCTAACCTTAACCCTTACCTAAACCATCCTAACCTTAACCTTAACCATCCTAACCTTAACCCTTACCTTAACCATCCTAACCTTAACCCTTACCTAAACCATCCTAACCTTAACCCTTACCTAAACCATCCTAACCTTAACCCTTACCTTAACCATCCTAACCTTAACCCTTACCTAAACCATCCTAACCTTAACCCTTACCTAAACCATCCTAACCTTAACCCTTACCTAAACCATCCTAACCTTAACCCTTACCTTAACCATCCTAACCTTAACCCTTACCTAAACCATCCTAACCTTAACCCTTACCTAAACCATCCTAACCTTAACCCTAACCTAAACCATCCTAACCTTAACCCTTACCTTAACCATCCTAACCTTAACCCTTACCTAAACCATCCTAACCTTAAGATTTCAGAGTTAATGACTAAACTTAACCTTAAACACTTTGAAATTTGACGCTGAGAACAACTTCAAAATGTGACGTTTCAGAAAGATGGATGAACGTCTAATTCTGCCATGAGACTGAGACCTAGTTGAAGCAGGTGGGAAGGCAGTGTTCCTAATCAGAGAGTAATCTCATCTCTCTCTCGCTCTCGCTCTCTCCATCTCTCTCTCTCATCTCTCTCTCTCATCTCTCTCTCTCTCATCTCTCATCTCTCTCTCTTCTCATCTCTCTCTCTCTTCTCTCGCTAGTCTCTCTTCTCCCTCTCTTCTCTCTCGTCCCTCTCATCTCTCTGTCTCTCACTCTTCTCTCACTCTCTTCTCTCTCGTCCCTCTCCTCTCTCATCTCTCTGTCTCTCGCTCTTCAATCACTCGCTCCCTTCTCTCTCATCTCACTCTCATCTCTCCTCTCTCTTCTCTCGCTAGTCTCTCTCTCTCTCTCTCGTCCCTCTCTCCTCTCCCTCTTCTCTCTCTCGTCCCTCTCTTCTCTCTCTTGTCCCTCTCATCTCTCCCTCTTCTCTCTCTCTCTCCCTGCCTCCCTCTCCTCTCTCTCTCTCTCTCTCTCTCTCTCTCCTCTCCTCTCTCTCTCTCTCTCTCTCGTCCCTCTCTCTTCTCTCTCTCTGAACTGAGAGTTAATCTAAGTGTGTTCACCCCCACTGCAGTCCTGATCATACAGTCAGTGGCACAAGTTATAAAATAAATTACACACACACACTATTCCAAGGCTGGAGCCTGCGGCAATAAGAGAGATATTACAGAGAAATTCATGCATTGTGCCATAACCACCTAGTGTGTGTCCATCTTTGTCTCGGATAATTCCTATTAGTCAAAGTTCCATTTATCTGTTGAGAGAGAGAGAGAGAGAGAGAGAGAGAGAGAGAGAGAGAAAGGGAGAGAGAGTGAGAGAGGAGAGGGAGAGATGAGAACGAGATGAGAGAGAGAAGAGGGACGAGAGAGAGAAGAGAGAGAGAGAAGAGAGGGAGAGAAGAGAGAGGGACGAGAGAGAGGAGAGAGAGAAAGAGAGAGAGAGAGAGAGAGAGGCTATGTGCACACTACCCACAAAATTAGGTGGAAACTGTATGACCATATTAGTGACACATATTTCCCTCAGAATTCTACTGGGTGAAATACCACAGTGTGACATCACAGCAGCAAGATGTGTGACCTGTTGCCACAAGAAATGGTCAACCAGTGAAGAACAAACACCATTGTAAATACAACCCATATTTATGTTCATTTATTTTCCCTTTTGTACTTAAACTATTTGCACATCATATGACATTTGCAAGGTCTTTATTCTTTTGGAACTTTTGTGACTGTAGTGTTTAAATGTTAATTTGTTATTGTTTATTTAACTTTGTTTATTATTTACTTCACTTGCTTTGGCAATGTAAACATATGTTTCCCATGTCGATAAAGCCCCTTGAATTGAATTGAATTGAATTGAGAGGGGGGAGAGAGAGAGAGAGAGATGGTGGGAGGAGAGGAGTGAGGGGTGCTGGAAGGGAGAAAAATAGAAATGCCTCCATTGATTTTGTCGTTTGTTGAATCACACACACACACACACACACACACACACCTCTCCATGTGGCGAGGCGACAACATTTAGGGGTGAGTCATCAGTTTATCGACAGTACATGTCTTCAGTCTGAAGATGCTGACCCCTCGCTCTCTCCGTCGGTGGTTCTTTCATCTCACTGATTGAACGGTGTGTGTGTGTGTGTGTGTGTGTGTGTGTGTGTGCCACAGGAGACAGTTGAAGGGAAGAACAGCTCATTATAACGTCTGGAAGGAAGTTGAATAGAAACCATGTATTTGATATCATTCCCCATATTGCCCTCCAGCCATTACCATGAACCCGTCCTCCCTAATTAAGGTGTCACCAACCTCCTGTTGTGTGTGTGTGTGTGTGTGTGTGTGTGTGTGTGTGTGTGTGTGTGTGTGTGTGTGTGTGTGTCTGTGCATCCATGTGTGTATAGCAGCTTGCCTTCAGTCATTTTCTGTTACAAACACAGATCACCTGTAAAATAGAGGTTCTCATCAAATATCCCCAAATGTACAAGTGCAAATCAGTAAATCAGTGAATAAATCAATAACAGCCTTGTTTATATTCAAATGTCTTTGCTTTCCATTCACCCTGTCTAACTGGGCCATACACCCTGTCTAACTGGGCCATACACCCTGTCTAACTGGGCCATACACCCTGTCTAACTGGGCCATACACCCTGTCTAACTGGGCCATACACCCTGTCTAACTGGGCCATACACCCTGTCTAACTGGGACATATTTTCGTAGCAGGGCGTCTATCAAAGGAGTTTATTTCTGGGGTGGCGCAAGAAATGGAGGCAGAGGACGATATAACCGAAGACATCGATGGAGAGGTTGGTGCTCGTCGGCTGACCTGTATGGTGGACGGAGAAAATATGTTCACTTCATCCATACTACTGTTCTTTGAGGAATCTTCTTAATCCTAACTTCTTATATGAAATGCCCTGTTAGGGGCGAAGGAGAATGAAGTGGCAAAGGGTAAGGAGTGTCCAGCGTTTCTTCTAACTGGAGGCGATGAGAAAATTGGAAGGAACGAGTGGCGGGTGAAGAAGCAACGGTAGTAGAGCCACTTCGACCAGTGAAGGGTTCTCATCAGCCGAACGGATAGTGAAAGGTGGATTTTGTATTATTTATTGGTCTTCAACTGTACAACACAAGCGGAAAAGAAGTCTAAGAAAAATTGAAATGATTGTGAACGCCGCTGAATGTTTTTTTTGGGGGGGGTCTTTGTGACTTCACAGCCGAGGCCGTGCAAGAAATCCTGTCGGTGAATTTAGCCCCATCACTGGTTTCTGAGGCTGTGTAGGGATGTAAATTAGTAGTGGACTGTGATTTTTTTTATTTTATTTTAATTTAACCTTAATTTAACTAGGCAAGTCAGTTAAGAACAAATTCTTATTTATAATGACGGCCTACTCTGTCCAAACTCTAACAACACTGGGACAATTGTGCGCTCCCAATCACGGTTGGTTGGGGCCAGTTGTACTGTTAGAGGGGGCCAGTTACATTAGTCTATTGTTTTCTTCACTGCATTAGCAGGCAAAAGACCATGTTCATAATCATCATCGTTGCCGCTGTCTAATAACGGATGTAAAAAAAGAACGATAGCAAAAAATGTGTTATGTAAAAATTATTTTATACTCCACATTTAGGAGGGGGGGCCACAAGGGGTCCAAAATTGTTGTCAAAGGGGCACTGCCCCCCCCCGCTGCGCCACTCGGGAGCCCAGTTCTTATTCAATACCGCCTCCAGCTGGTGGCGGTAACGCACATAATAACATTGGACGGTAACCGCAGTTCACCCCATCGGAGAGAACATGGCGTTTTGCTTCTCCCCCCCCTGACGTCACCTCCCTCCTGACGTCACCGCCCTCCTGACGTCACCGCCCCCTGACGTCACCCGGAAGAGGGGGACGGACGGGGAACCAAGATGGCGTTTCTACGCTGTAGGCGAGACCCGTGTGGATTTATATGTCTCATACTCACTTATTTCAGCGTTTTTTACGCCGACTATGTGGTAATTCAGTATGTCCTCATCCCTGCCTACTCGGGAAGGTAAGTATTGCGTGCGTTTCTTCCTCTTAACTGCTTAAAAACGGCTTAGCGTCTGTACAGCTAACGTTAGCATACCTTGGCTGTTTGTATAGGTATTCTGTATCATTATCCAATCTTGACAACGGCTTCATTATATTACTTTTAGTTACCTGTAGCGGGGATGTACATTCACTATAACCAGGTAGTTAACTTGTTTTCTCAAATCAGTCTTTGAGCACAGTACACATGAACAAAGTGAATGGCTAGTTTGGTAGCATCAAAACAATGTTGTTGACAGTCGGAGCTCCACTACTGAGAGTTCGTTTTGCATGGCCCGCTGCCCCGGGTGGGTAGGGATGGCATTTTAGGACTAATGGAATGGTATAAAATGCGCAAATCCAGTGCACCGGGACATGTATAATGAACTCGCCCAATGTGTGGGTTTACGGTGAACCTACAAATTGTAATCTATCCTTGTCAAACCAGCCAAACCGGATAAACATTTCATCCCTTCACTACTTCAGTTAGCGAAAAGGGTAAAATAGTTTTGTTTGTTGCTACAAGCCAGTGTAGTTGGCTAGCTAGTTCACTGTCATTCATTCAATCGGTGCTGGCAGTCTCCACCCTTGACTCTCTCTTCTCTCTCTCTCTCTCTCTCTCTCTCTCTCTCTCTCTCTCTTTCTTCAGTGTGTGGTGTACACTACATGGGTCAGTATTTAACTTGATTCTACTACTGCTGCTGGCCTGTCACTCCAAAGCTGTCTTCTCAGACCCAGGTTTGTTCAGCCCGTGTGTGTGAGAGATAGAGACAATACTACCAACTAACGAGACTAACCCTGTTTGTAGCTGTCTGTCTGTCTGTAGCTGTGTGTGTTGTGTGTATCTGGTGCAGTGGTGTAAAGTACTTAAGTAAAACTACTTTAAAGTACTACTAGAGTTGTTTTTTTGGGAATCTGTATTTTACTTCACTACACTCCTTAAGAAAATATTGTACTTTTTACTCCGTACATTTTCCCTGACACCCAAAAGTACTCGTTACATGTTGAATGCTTAGCAGGACAGAAAACGGTCAAATTCACACACTAAACAAGAGAACATCCCTGGTCATCCCTACTGCCTCTGATCTGGAGGACTCACTAAACAGAGAACATCCCTGGTCATCCCTACTGCCTCTGATCTGGAGGACTCACTAAACAGAGAACATCCCTGGTCATCCCTACTGCCTCTGATCTGGTGGACTCACTAAACAGAGAACATCCCTGGTCATCCCTACTGCCTCTGATCTGGAGGACTCACTAAACAGAGAACATCCCTGGTCATCCCTACTGCCTCTGATCTGGAGGACTCACTAAACAGAGAACATCCCTGGTCATCCCTACTGCCTCTGATCTGGAGGACTCACTAAACACACATGCTTCGTTTGTAAATTATCTCTGAATGTTGGAGTGTGCTCTCGTCCCTCTTTCCCCTCTCTCGTCCCTCTCTCTCCTCTCTCTCTGAACTGAAAGTTAATCTAAGTGTGTTCACCCCCACTGCAGTCCTGATCATACAGTTAGTGGCACAAGTTATAAAATAAATTACACACACACACTATTCCAAGGCTGGAGCCTGCGGCTATAAGGGAGATATTACAGAGAAATCCGTCAATTAAAAAAAAACAAGGAAATGGTGCTGTCTGCTTTGTTTAATATAAAGAATTTGAAATGATTTATACTTTTACTTTTGGTACTTAAGTATATTTTTAAACTTTAGACTTTTACTCAAGTATGACAGTTGTGTATTTTTCCCACCGCTGGTTTGGTGTGGGTTTATAATATGTGTTGTGATTCAGGTTGTACCTGACTACCTGTGTGTCTTCCAGGTATGGTTCCTCTACCAGAGACGGCTATAGACTTCTCTGACCTGAGATCCCAGAATTCACACATGAATGAGAGGGTGAGTAAACACACTCACAGCACTAGTGTGATGGATGTCACTGTGCTCGATTAGACCCGCTGCTTCCTTCCCTATCTGGGTACACCGTCCTTACAAAGGCTTGATCCTCTGCTTCCTTCCCTATCTGGGTACACCGTCCTTACAAAGGCTTGATCCTCTGCTTCCTTCCCCTATCTGGGTACACCGTCCTTACAAAGGCTTGATCCTCTGCTTCCTTCCCTATCTGGGTACACCGTCCTTACAAAGGCTTGATCCTCTGCTTCCTTCCCTATCTGGGTACACCGTCCCTTACAAAGGCTTGATCCTCTGCTTCCTTCCCTATCTGGGTACACCGTCCTTACAAAGGCTTGATCCTGGGACCCTCTGCTTCGCAAACACACGTGACAACCGTCTTTTAGCCACCGAAAATCGAGCAATCCGGGAAACGAGGGGAGCGATTTATATTTTTTCAAGCTGTGGAGTGAACTTAACGGTGTAGTCTAATTGACTATGATGTGTGGGGGTCTAGTATGATATTGTGTGTCCCTACGTTTTTAGTTGTGAAATGTTTAGTTGCTGTCCAGAGGCTGATACAGACAGACACACAGTAGTGTAATATATTGTCGCTATGATATTGTGTGTTACAGGGTTGTGAAGGCTGGACTGTTTGTAGTCGTTGTGAGACATACCGCCCCCCCAGAGCTCACCACTGTAGAGTATGTCAACGATGCATACGACGCATGGACCACCACTGTCCCTGGTTAGTAACACTACTCTCCTCCTACTACCTCTCCATCTCTGTCCCTGGTTAGTAACACTACTCTCCTCCTACTACCTCTCTCTGTCCCTGGTTAGTAACACTACTCTCCTCCTACTACCACTCTGTCCCTGGTTAGTAACACTACTCTCCTCCTACTACCTCTCCATCTCTGTCCCTGGTTAGTAACACTACTCTCCTCCTACTACCTCTCTCTGTCCCTGGTTAGTAACGCTACTCTCCTCCTACTACCTCTCCATCTCTGTCCCTGGTTAGTAACACTACTCTCCTCCTACTACCTCTCCATCTCTGTTCCTGGTTAGTAACACTACTCTCCTCCTACTACCTCTCTCTGTCCCTGGTTAGTAACACTACTCTCCTCCTACTACCTCTCTGTCCCTGGTTAGTAACGCTACTCTCCTCCTACTACCTCTCCATCTCTGTCCCTGGTTAGTAACGCTACTCTCCTCCTACTACCTCTCCATCTCTGTCCCTGGTTAGTAACACTACTCTCCTCCTACTACCTCTCCATCTCTGTCCCTGGTTAGTAACACTACTCTCCTCCTACTACCTCTCTCTGTCCCTGGTTAGTAACACTACTCTCCTCCTACTACCTCTCCATCTCTGTCCCTGGTTAGTAACACTACTCTCCTCCTACTACCTCAACATCTCTTTCCCTGGTTAGTAACACTACTCTCCTCCTACTACCTCTCCATCTCTGTTCCTGGTTAGTAACGCTACTCTCCTCCTACTACCTCTCTCTGTCCCTGGTTAGTAACGCTACTCTCCTCCTACTACCTCTCTCTGTCCCTGGTTAGTAACATTCCTCCTCCTACTACTCAACATCTCTGTCCCTGTTGTAACACTACTCTCCTCCTACTACCTCTCCATCTCTGTCCCTGGTTAGTACTACTCTCCTCCTACTACCTCTCTCTGTCCCTGGTTAGTAACACTACTCTCCTCCTACTACCTCTCCATCTCTGTCCCTGGTTAGTAACACTACTCCTCCTACTACCTCTCTCTCTGTCCCTGGTTAGTAACACTACTCTCCTCCTACTACCTCTCTCTGTCCCTGGTTAGTAACACTACTCTCCTCCTACTACCTCTCTCTCTGTCCCTGGTTAGTAACACTACTCTCCTCCTACTACCTCTCCATCTCTGTCCCTGGTTAGTACACACTCTCCTCCTACTACCTCTCCATTCTGTCCCTGGTTAGTAACGCTACTCTCCTCCTACTACCTCTCTCTGTCCCTGGTTAGTAACACTACTCTCCTCCTACTACCTCTCCATCTCTGTCCCTGGTTAGTAACACTACTCTCCTCCTACTACCTCTCATCTGTCCTGGTTAGCAACACTACTCTCCTCCTACTACCTCTCTCTGTCCCTGGTTAGTAACGCTTACTCTCCTCCTACTACCTCTCTCTGTCCCTGGTTAGTAACACTACTCTCCTCCTACTACCTCTCTCTGTCCCTGGTTAGTAACACTACTCTCCTCCTACTACCTCTCCATCTCTGTCCCTGGTTAGTAACACTACTCTCCTCCTACTACCTCTCTCTCTGTCCCTGGTTAGTAACACTACTCTCCTCCTACTACCTCTCCATCTCTGTCCCTGGTTAGTAACACTACTCTCCTCCTACTACCTCTCCTCTGTCCCTGGTTAGTAACACTACTCTCCTCCTACTACCTCTCTCTCTGTCCCTGGTTAGTAACGCTACTCTCCTCCTACTACCTCTCTCTCTGTCCCTGGTTAGTAACACTACTCTCCTCCTACTACCTCTCCATCTCTGTCCCTGGTTAGTAACACTACTCTCCTCCTACTACCTCTCCATCTCTGTCCCTGGTTAGTAACGCTACTCTCCTCCTACTACCTCTCCTCTGTCCCTGGTTAGTAACACTACTCTCCTCCTACTACCTCTCCATCTCTGTCCCTGGTTAGTAACACTACTCTCCTCCTACTACCTCTCTCTGTCCCTGGTTAGTAACACTACTCTCCTCCTACTACCTCTCTCTGTCCCTGGTTAGTAACGCTACTCTCCTCCTACTACCTCTCCATCTCTGTCCCTGGTTAGTAACACTACTCTCCTCCTACTACCTCTCTCTGTCCCTGGTTAGTAACACTACTCTCCTCCTACTACCTCTCCATCTCTGTCCCTGGTTAGTAACACTACTCTCCTCCTACTACCTCTCTCTCTGTCCCTGGTTAGTAACGCTACTCTCCTCCTACTACCTCTCCTCTCTGTCCCTGGTTAGTAACGCTACTCTCCTCCTACTACCTCTCTCTGTCCCTGGTTAGTAACACTACTCTCCTCCTACTACCTCTCTCTGTCCCTGGTTAGTAACACTACTCTCCTCCTACTACCTCTCTCTGTCCCTGGTTAGTAACGCTACTCTCCTCCTACTACCTCTCTCTGTCCCTGGTTAGTAACACTACTCTCCTCCTACTACCTCTCCATCTCTGTCCCTGGTTAGTAACACTTACTCTCCTCCTACTACCTCTCCATCTCTGTCCCTGGTTAGTAACACTTACTCTCCTCCTACTACCTCTCTGTCCCTGGTTAGTAACGCTACTCTCCTCCTACTACCTCTCCATCTCTGTCCCTGGTTAGTAACACTTCTCTCCTCCTACTACCTCTCTCTGTCCCTGGTTAGTACGCACTACTCTCCTCCTACTACCTCTCCTCTGTCCCTGGTTAGTAACACTACTCTCCTCCTACTACCTCTCTCTGTCCCTGGTTAGTAACACTACTCTCCTCCTACTACCTCTCATCTCTGTCCCTGGTTAGTAACGCTACTCTCCTCCTACTACCTCTCCATCTCTGTCCCTGGTTAGTAACGCTACTCTCCTCCTACTACCTCCCCATCTCTGTCCCTGGTTAGTAACACTACTCTCCTCCTACTACCTCCCCATCTCTGTCCCTGGTTAGTAACACTACTCTCCTCCTACTACCTCTCTCTGTCCCTGGTTAGTAACGCTACTCTCCTCCTACTACCTCTCCATCTCTGTCCCTGGTTAGTAAAGCTACTCTCCTCCTACTACCTCTCCTCTCTGTCCCTGGTTAGTAACACTACTCTCCTCCTACTACCTCTCTCTGTCCCTGGTTAGTAACACTACTCTCCTCCTACTACCTCTCTCTGTCCCTGGTTAGTAACACTACTCTCCTCCTACTACCTCTCCATCTCTGTCCCTGGTTAGTACGCTACTCTCCTCCTACTACCTCTCTGTCCCTGGTTAGTAACACTACTCTCCTCCTACTACCTCTCATCTCTGTCCCTGGTTAGTAACACTACTCTCCTCCTACTACCTCTCTCTGTCCCTGGTTAGTAACACTACTCTCCTCCTACTACCTCTCTCTTCTGTCCCTGGTTAGTAACACTACTCTCCTCCTACTACCTCTCTCTGTCCTGGTTAGTACGCATTACTCTCCTCCTACTACCTCTCCTCTCTGTCCCTGGTTAGTAACACTACTCTCCTCCTACTACCTCTCATTCTGTCCCTGGTTAGTAACACTACTCTCCTCCTACTACCTCTCCATCTCTGTCCCTGGTTAGTAACACTACTCTCCTCCTACTACCTCTCCATCTCTGTCCCTGGTTAGTAACACTACTCTCCTCCTACTACCTCTCCATCTCTGTCCCTGGTTAGTAACGCTACTCTCCTCCTACTACCTCTCCATCTCTGTCCCTGGTTAGTAACACTCTTACTCCCTCCTACTACTCTCTCTCTGTCCCTGGTTAGTAACGCTTACTCTCCTCCTACTACCTCTCTCTCTGTCCCTGGTTAGTAACACTACTCTCCTCCTACTACCTCTCTCTGTCCTGGTTAGTAACACTACTCTCCTCCTACTACCTCTCATCTCTGTCCCTGGTTAGTAACGCTACTCTCCTCCTACTACCTCTCTCTGTCCCTGGTTAGTAACACTACTCTCCTCCTACTACCTCTCCATCTCTGTCCCTGGTTAGTAACACTACTCTCCTCCTACTACCTCTCCATCTCTGTCCCTGGTTAGTAACACTACTCTCCTCCTACTACCTCTCTCTGTCCCTGGTTAGTAACGCTACTCTCCTCCTACTACCTCTCTCTGTCCCTGGTTAGTAACGCTACTCTCCTCCTACTACCTCTCCATCTCTGTCCCTGGTTAGTAACACTACTCTCCTCCTACTACCTCTCTCTGTCCCTGGTTAGTAACGCTACTCTCCTCCTACTACCTCTCTTGTCCCTGGTTAGTAACACTACTCTCCTCCTACTACCTCTCCATCTCTGTCCCTGGTTAGTAACACTACTCTCCTCCTACTACCTCTCCATCTCTGTCCCTGGTTAGTAACACTACTCTCCTCCTACTACCTCTCCATCTCTGTCCCTGGTTAGTAACGCTACTCTCCTCCTACTACCTCTCCATCTCTGTCCCTGGTTAGTAACACTACTCTCCTCCTACTACCTCTCTCTGTCCCTGGTTAGTAACACTACTCTCCTCCTACTACCTCTCTCTGTCCCTGGTTAGTAACACTACTCTCCTCCTACTACCTCTCCATCTCTGTCCCTGGTTAGTAACACTTCTCTCCTCCTACTACCTCTCTCTGTCCCTGGTTAGTAAACACTACTCTCCTCCTACTACCTCTTCTGTCCTTGGTTAGTACACTGCTCCTCCTACTACCTCTCCATCTCTGTCCCTGGTTAGTAACACTACTCTCCTCCTACTACCTCTCCATCTCTGTCCCTGGTTAGTAACACTACTCTCCTCCTACTACCTCTCCTCTCTGTCCCTGGTTAGTAACACTACTCTCCTCCTACTACCTCTCCATCTCTGTCCCTGGTTAGTAACACTACTCTCCTCCTACTACCTCTCTCTGTCCCTGGTTAGTAACGCTACTCTCCTCCTACTACCTCTCTCTGTCCCTGGTTAGTAACACTACTCTCCTCCTACTACCTCCATCTCTGTCCCTGGTTAGTAACACTACTCTCCTCCTACTACCTCTCTCTGTCCCTGGTTAGTAACGCTACTCTCCTCCTACTACCTCTCTCTGTCCCTGGTTAGTAACACTACTCTCCTCCTACTACCTCTCCATCTCTGTCCCTGGTTAGTAACACTACTCTCCTCCTACTACCTCTCTCTGTCCCTGGTTAGTAACGCTACTCTCCTCCTACTACCTCTCTCTGTCCCTGGTTAGTAACACTACTCTCCTCCTACTACCTCTCTCTGTCCCTGGTTAGTAACACTACTCTCCTCCTACTACCTCTCTCGTCCCTGGTTAGTAACGCTACTCTCCTCCTACTACCTCTCTCTCTGTCCCTGGTTAGTAACACTACTCTCCTCCAACTACCTCTCCATCTCTGTCCCTGGTTAGTAACACTACTCTCCTCCTACTACCTCTCTCTGTCCCTGGTTAGTAACACTACTCTCCTCCTACTACCTCTCTCTCTGTCCCTGGTTAGTAACGCTACTCTCCTCCTACTACCTCTCCATCTCTGTCCCTGGTTAGTAACGCTACTCTCCTCCTACTACCTCTCTGTCCCTGGTTAGTAACACTACTCTCCTCCTACTACCTCTCATCTCTGTCCCTGGTTAGTAACACTACTCTCCTCCTACTACCTCTCTCTGTCCCTGGTTAGTAACACTACTCTCCTCCTACTACCTCTCCATCTCTGTTCCTGGTTAGTAGCACTACTCTCCTCCTACTACCTCTCTCTGTCCCTGGTTAGTAACACTACTCTCCTCCTACTACCTCTCTCTGTCCCTGGTTAGTAACGCTACTCTCCTCCTACTACCTCTCTCTGTCCCTGGTTAGTAACACTACTCTCCTCCTACTACCTCTCCATCTCTGTCCCTGGTTAGTAACGCTACTCTCCTCCTACTACCTCTCCCTCTCTGTCCCTGGTTAGTACGCACTACTCTCCTCCTACTACCTCTCTCTGTCCCTGGTTAGTAACACTACTCTCCTCCTACTACCTCTCCATCTCTGTCCCTGGTTAGTAACACTACTCTCCTCCTACTACCTCTCTCTGTCCCTGGTTAGTAACGCTACTCTCCTCCTACTACCTCTCCATCTCTGTCCCTGGTTAGTAACACTACTCTCCTCCTACTACCTCTCTCTGTCCCTGGTTAGTAACGCTACTCTCCTCCTACTACCTCTCTCTGTCCCTGGTTAGTAACACTACTCTCCTCCTACTACCTCTCCATCTCTGTCCCTGGTTAGTAACACTACTCTCCTCCTACTACCTCTCTCTGTCCCTGGTTAGTAACGCTACTCTCCTCCTACTACCTCTCCATCTCTGTCCCTGGTTAGTAGCACTTCTCTCCTCCTACTACCTCTCTCTGTCCCTGGTTAGTAACACTACTCTCCTCCTACTACCTCTCTCTGTCCCTGGTTAGTAACACTACTCTCCTCCTACTACCTCTCCATCTCTGTCCCTGGTTAGTAACGCACTCTCCTCCTACTACCTCTCCATCTCTGTCCCTGGTTAGTAACACTACTCTCCTCCTACTACCTCTCCATCTCTGTCCCTGGTTAGTAACACTACTCTCCTCCTACTACCTCTCCATCTCTGTCCCTGGTTAGTAACACACTCTCCTCCTACTACCTCTCCATCTCTGTCCCTGGTTAGTAACACTACTCTCCTCCTACTACCTCTCCGTCTCTGTCCCTGGTTAGTAACGCTACTCTCCTCCTACTACCTCTCTGTCCCTGGTTAGTAACGCTTCTCTCTCCTCCTACTACCTCTCCATCTCTGTCCCTGGTTAGTAACACTACTCTCCTCCTACTACCTCTCCATCTCTGTCCCTGGTTAGTAACACTACTCTCCTCCTACTACCTCTCTCTGTCCCTGGTTAGTAAACGCTCTCCTCCTACTACCTCTCCATCTCTGTCCCTGGTTAGTAACACTACTCTCCTCCTACTACCTCTCCATCTCTGTCCCTGGTTAGTAACGCTACTCTCCTCCTACTACCTCTCCATCTCTGTCCCTGGTTAGTAACGCTACTCTCCTCCTACTACCTCTCCATCTCTGTCCCTGGTTAGTAACACTACTCTCCTCCTACTACCTCTCTCTGTCCCTGGTTAGTAACACTACTCTCCTCCTACTACCTCTCCATCTCTGTCCCTGGTTAGTAACGCTACTCTCCTCCTACTACCTCTCTCTGTCCCTGGTTAGTAACACTACTCTCCTCCTACTACCTCTCCATCTCTTGTCCCTGGTTAGTAACGCTACTCTCCTCCTACTACCTCTCTCTGTCCCTGGTTAGTAACACTACTCTCCTCCTACTACCTCTCCCATCTCTGTCCCTGGTTAGTAACACTTTCTCTCCTCCTACTACCTCATCTCTGTCCCTGGTTAGTAACACTACTCTCCTCCTACTACCTCTCTCTGTCCCTGGTTAGTACTTCTCTCCTCCTACTACCTCTCTCTGTCCCTGGTTAGTAACACTACTCTCCTCCTACTACCTCTCTCTGTCCCTGGTTAGTAACCTACTCTCCTCCTACTACTCCTCTCTGTCCCTGGTTAGTAACTGCTACTCTCCTCCTACTACCTCTCCATTCTGTCCCTGGTTAGTAACACTACTCTCCTCCTACTACCTCTCTCTGTCCCTGGTTGGTAACACTACTCTCCTCCTACTACCTCTCCATCTCTGTCCCTGGTTAGTAACACTACTCTCCTCCTACTACCTCTCTCTGTCCCTGGTTAGTAACACTACTCTCCTCCTACTACCTCTCTCTGTCCCTGGTTAGTAACACTTCTCTCCTCCTACCTCTCTCTGTCCCTGGTTATAGCCTACTCTCCTCCTACTACCTCTCCCTCTCTGTCCCTGGTTGGTAACACTATTCTCTCCTCCTACTACCTCTCCATCTCTGTCCCTGGTTAGTAACGCTACTCTCCTCCTACTACCTCTCTCTCTGTCCCTGGTTAGTAACACTACTCTCCTCCTACTACCTCTCCATCTCTGTCCCTGGTTAGTAACACTACTCTCCTCCTACTACCTCTCTCTGTCCCTGGTTAGTAACACTACTCTCCTCCTACTACCTCTCTCTGTCCCTGGTTAGTAACGCTACTCTCCTCCTACTACCTCTCCATCTCTGTCCCTGGTTAGTAACACTACTCTCCTCCTACTACCTCTCCTCTGTCCCTGGTTAGTAACACTACTCTCCTCCTACTACCTCTCCATCTCTGTCCCTGGTTAGTAACACTACTCTCCTCCTACTACCTCTCTCTGTCCCTGGTTAGTAACACTACTCTCCTCCTACTACCTCTCCTCTCTGTCCCTGGTTAGCTACTCTCCTCCTACTACCTCTCCTCCCTGTCCCTGGTTAGTAACTGCTACTCTCCTACTACCTCTCCATCTCTGTCCCTGGTTAGTAACGTCTCTCCTCCTACTACCTCTCCATCTCTGTCCCTGGTTAGTAACACTACTCTCCTCCTACTACCTCTCTCTGTCCCTGGTTAGTAACGCTACTCTCCTCCTACTACCTCTCTCTGTCCCTGGTTAGTACGCTCTACTCTCCTCCTACTACCTCTCTCTGTCCCTGGTTAGTAGCTGCTCTCCTCCTACTACCTCTCTCTGTCCCTGGTTAGTAACGCTACTCTCCTCCTACTACCTCTCTCTGTCCCTGGTTAGTAACGCTACTCTCCTCCTACTACCTCCATCTCTGTCCCTGGTTAGTAACGCTACTCTCCTCCTACTACCTCTCCTCTGTCCCTGGTTAGTAACACTACTCTCCTCCTACTACCTCTCTCTGTCCCTGGTTAGTAACGCTACTCTCCTCCTACTACCTCTCCATCTCTGTCCCTGGTTAGTAACGCTACTCTCCTCCTACTACCTCTCCTCTCTGTCCCTGGTTAGTAACGCTTCTCTCCTCCTACTACCTCTCCATCTCTGTCCCTGGTTAGTAACACTACTCTCCTCCTACTACCTCTCTCTGTCCCTGGTTAGTAACACTACTCTCCTCCTACTACCTCTCCTGTCCCTGGTTAGTAACACTACTCTCCTCCTACTACCTCTCTCTGTCCCTGGTTAGTAACGCTACTCTCCTCCTACTACCTCTCCATCTCTGTCCCTGGTTAGTAACGCTTACTCTCCTCCTACTACCTCTCCATCTCTGTCCCTGGTTAGTAACACTACTCTCCTCCTACTACCTCTCTGTCCTGGTTAGTAGCAGCTACTCTCCTCCTACTACCTCTCTCTGTCCCTGGTTAGTAACGCTACTCTCCTCCTACTACCTCTCTCTGTCCCTGGTTAGTAACACTTTCTCTCCTCCTACTACCTCTCCATCTCTGTCCCTGGTTAGTAACGCTACTCTCCTCCTACTACCTCTCTCTGTCCCTGGTTAGTTACACTACTCTCCTCCTACTACCTGTCCCTGGTTAGTAACACTACTCTCCTCCTACTACCTCTCTCTGTCCCTGGTTAGTAACACACTCTCCTCCTACTACCTCTCCATCTCTGTCCTGGTTAGTAACACTCTCTCCTCCTACTACCTCTCTCTGTCCCTGGTTAGTAACACTCTCCTCCTCTCTCTGTCCTGGTTGTGGCACTTCTCTCCTCCTACTACCTCTCATCTGTCCCTGGTTAGTAACACTACTCTCCTCCTGCTGCCTCTCCATCTCTGTCCCTGGTTAGTAAACTTTTCCTCCTCCTGCTACCTCTCTCTCTGTCCCTGGTTAGTACGCTTACTCTCCTCCTACTACCTCTCTTCTGTCCCTGGTTAGTAACACTACTCTCCTCCTACTACCTCTCCATCTCTGTCCCTGGTTAGTAACACTACTCTCCTCCTACTACCTCTCTCTGTCCTGGTTAGTAGCACTACTCTCCTCCCTACTACCTCTCTCTGTCCTGGTTAGTAACACTACTCTCCTCCTACCTCTCTCTGTCCCTGGTTAGTAACTACTCTCCTCCTACTACCTCTCTCTGTCCTGGTTAGTACACTACTCTCCTCCTACTACCTCTCAATCTCTGTCCCTGGTTAGTAACTTTACTCTCCTCCTACTACCTCTCCATCTCTGTCCCTGGTTAGTAACACTACTCTCCTCCTACTACCTCTCTCTGTCCCTGGTTAGTAACACTACTCTCCTCCTACTACCTCTCCATCTCTGTCCCTGGTTAGTAACACTTCTCTCCTCCTACTACCTCTCCTCTCTGTCCCTGGTTAGTAACACTACTCTCCTCCTACTACCTCTCTTCTGTCCCTGGTTAGTAACGCTACTCTCCTCCTACTACCTCTCTCTGTCCCTGGTTAGTAACACTACTCTCCTCCTACTACCTCTCTCTGTCCCTGGTTAGTAACACTACTCTCCTCCTACTACCTCTCCATCTCTGTCCCTGGTTAGTAACACTACTCTCCTCCTACTACCTCTCCCCTCTCTGTCCCTGGTTAGTAACACTTATCTCCTCCTACTACCTCTCCATCTCTGTCCCTGGTTAGTAACACTACTCTCCTCCTACTACCTCTCTCTCTGTCCCTGGTTAGTAACGCTACTCTCCTCCTACTACCTCTCCATCTCTGTCCCTGGTTAGTAACACTACTCTCCTCCTACTACCTCTCCATCTCTGTCCCTGGTTAGTAACACTACTCTCCTCCTACTACCTCTCCATCTCTGTCCCTGGTTAGTAGCGCTTCTCTCCTCCTACACTCTCCATCTCTGTCCCTGGTTAGTAACGCTTCTCTCCTCCTACTACCTCTCCATCTCTGTCCCTGGTTAGTAACACTTCTCTCCTCCTACTACCTCTCCATCTCTGTCCCTGGTTAGTAACACTACTCTCCTCCTACCTACCTCTCTCTGTCCTGGTTAGTGCTACTCTCCTCCTACTACCTCTCTGTCCCTGGTTAGTAACGCTACTCTCCTCCTACTACCTCTCCCATCTCTGTCCCTGGTTAGTAACACTACTCTCCTCCTACTACCTCTCCATCTCTGTCCCTGGTTAGTAACAACTCTCCTCCTACTACCCTCTCTGTCCCTGGTTAGTAACACTACTCTCCTCCTACTACCTCTCCTCTGTCCCTGGTTAGTAACACTACTCTCCTCCTACTACCTCTCCTCTCTGTCCCTGGTTAGTAACACTACTCTCCTCCTACTACCTCTCCATCTCTGTCCCTGGTTAGTAACACTACTCTCCTCCTACTACCTCTCTCTGTCCCTGGTTAGTAACACTACTCTCCTCCTACTACCTCTCCATCTCTGTCCCTGGTTAGTAACACTACTCTCCTCCTACTACCTCTCCGTCTCTGTCCCTGGTTAGTAACGCTACTCTCCTCCTACTACCTCTCTCTGTCCCTGGTTAGTAACACTACTCTCCTCCTACTACCTCTCCATCTCTGTCCCTGGTTAGTAACTGCTACTCTCCTCCTACTACCTCTCTCTGTCCCTGGTTAGTAACGCTACTCTCCTCCTACTACCTCTCCATCTCTGTCCCTGGTTAGTAACACTACTCTCCTCCTACTACCTCTCCATCTCTGTCCTGGTTAGTAACACTACTCTCCTCCTACTACCTCTCTCTGTCCCTGGTTAGTAACACTTACTCTCCTCCTACTGCCTCTCCATCTCTGTCCCTGGTTAGTAGCGCTACTCTCCTCCTACTACCTCTCTCTGTCCCTGGTTAGTAACTCTTACTCTCCTCCTACTACCTCTCCTCTCTGTCCCTGGTTAGTAATGCTACTCTCCTCCTACTACCTCTCTCTGTCCCTGGTTAGTAACGCTACTCTCCTCCTACTACCTCTCCTCTCTGTCCCTGGTTAGTAACGCTACTCTCCTCCTACTACCTCTCTCGTCCTGGTTAGTAACACTACTCTCCTCCTACCTCTCTCTGTCCCTGGTTAGTAACACTACTCTCTTCCTACTACCTCTCTCTGTCCCTGGTTAGTAACACTACTCTCCTCCTACTACCTCTCCATCTCTGTCCCTGGTTAGTAACACTTCTCTCCTCCTACTACCTCTCTCTGTCCCTGGTTAGTAACACTACTCTCCTCCTACTACCTCTCCATCTCTGTCCCTGGTTGGTAACACTACTCTCCTCCTACTACCTCTCTCTGTCCCTGGTTAGTAACACTACTCTCCTCCTACTACCTCTCCATCTCTGTCCCTGGTTAGTAACGCTACTCTCCTCCTACTACCTCTCTCTGTCCCTGGTTAGTAACACTACTCTCCTCCTACACCCTCTCCATCTCTGTCCCTGGTTAGTAACACTACTCTCCTCCTACTACCTCTCCATCTCTGTCCCTGGTTAGTAACACTTCTCTCCTCCTACTACCTCTCCATCTCTGTCCCTGGTTAGCGACGCTACTCTCCTCCTACTACCTCTCCTCTCTGTCCCTGGTTAGTAACGCTACTCTCCTCCTACTACCTCTCCATCTCTGTCCCTGGTTAGTAACTACTCTCCTCCTACTACCTCCCATCTCTGTCCCTGGTTAGTAACGCTACTCTCCTCCTACTACCTCTCCTCTCTGTCCCTGGTTAGTAGCGCTACTCTCCTCCTACTACCTCTCCATCTCTGTCCCTGGTTAGTACGCTACTCTCCTCCTACTACCTCTCTCTCTGTCCCTGGTTAGTAGCACTTCTCCTCCTACTACCTCTCTCTGTCCTGGTTGGTAACTCTACTCTCCTCCTACTACCTCTCTCTGTCCCTGGTTAGTAGCACTTCTCTCCTCCTACTACCTCTCTCTGTCCCTGGTTGGTAACCTACTCTCCTCCTACTACCTCTCTGTCCCTGGTTAGTAACTTTCTCTCCTCCTACTACCTCTCTCTGTCCTGGTTTGCGCTACTCTCCTCCTACTACCTCTCCATCTCTGTCCCTGGTTAGTAACACTACTCTCCTCCTACTACCTCTCCATCTCTGTCCCTGGTTAGTAACGCTACTCTCCTCCTACTACCTCTCTCTGTCCCTGGTTAGTAACGCTACTCTCCTCCTACTACCTCTCTCTGTCCCTGGTTAGTAACACTACTCTCCTCCTACTACCTCTCCATCTCTGTCCCTGGTTAGTAACACTACTCTCCTCCTACTACCTCTCTCTGTCCCTGGTTAGTAACGCTTTCTCTCCTCCTACTACCTCTCTCTGTCCCTGGTTAGTAACGCTACTCTCCTCCTACTACCTCTCCATCTCTGTCCCTGGTTAGTAACACTACTCTCCTCCTACTACCTCTCCATCTCTGTCCCTGGTTAGTAGCGCTACTCTCCTCCTACTACCTCTCTCTGTCCCTGGTTAGTAACACTACTCTCCTCCTACTACCTCCTCTGTCCCTGGTTAGTCACTTCTCTCCTCCTACTCCCTCTCTCTGTCCTGGTTGGTAACACTTCTCTCCTCCTACTACCTCTCTCTGTCCCTGGTTAGTAACACTACTCTCCTCCTACTACCTCTCCATCTCTGTCCCTGGTTAGTAACACTTCTCTCCTCCTACTACCTCTCTTGTCCCTGGTTAGTAACACTACTCTCCTCCTACTACCTCTCCATCTCTGTCCCTGGTTAGTGACGCTACTCTCCTCCTACTACCTCTCCATCTCTGTCCCTGGTTAGTAACACTACTCTCCTCCTACTATCTCTCTCTGTCCCTGGTTAGTAACGCTACTCTCCTCCTACTACCTCTCCATCTCTGTCCCTGGTTAGTAACACTACTCTCCTCCTACTACCTCTCCGTCTCTGTCCCTGGTTAGTAACACTACTCTCCTCCTACTACCTCTCTCTGTCCCTGGTTAGTAACGCTACTCTCCTCCTACTACCTCTCATCTCTGTCCCTGGTTAGTAACACTACTCTCCTCCTACTACCTCTCCATCTCTGTCCCTGGTTAGTAACTACTCTCCTCCTACTACCTCTCTCTGTCCCTGGTTAGTAACACTACTCTCCTCCTACTACCTCTCCATCTCTGTCCCTGGTTGGTAACACTACTCTCCTCCTACTACCTCTCCATCTCTGTCCCTGGTTAGTAACACTCGCTCTCCTACTACCTCTCCATCTCTGTCCCTGGTTAGTAACGCTACTCTCCTCCTACTACCTCTCCATCTCTGTCCCTGGTTAGTAACACTACTCTCCTCCTACTACCTCTCCTCTCTGTCCCTGGTTAGTAACACTACTCTCCTCCTACTACCTCTCTCTGTCCCTGGTTAGTAACACTACTCTCCTCCTACTACCTCTCCATCTCTGTCCCTGGTTAGTAACACTACTCTCCTCCTACTACCTCTCCATCTCTGTCCCTGGTTGGTAACGCTACTCTCCTCCTACTACCTCTCCATCTCTGTCCCTGGTTAGTAACGCTTCTCTCCTCCTACTACCTCTCTCTGTCCCTGGTTAGTAACGCTACTCTCCTCCTACTACCTCTCTCTGTCCCTGGTTAGTAACACTACTCTCCTCCTACTACCTCTCCATCTCTGTCCCTGGTTAGTAACACTACTCTCCTCCTACTACCTCTCCATCTCTGTCCCTGGTTAGTAACGCTACTCTCCTCCTACTACCTCTCTCTCTGTCCCTGGTTAGTACGCTACTCTCCTCCTACTACCTCTCCATCTCTGTCCCTGGTTAGTAACCTACTCTCCTCCTACTACCTCTCTCTGTCCCTGGTTAGTAACGCGTACTCTCCTCCTACTACCTCTCCATCTCTGTCCCTGGTTAGTAACACTACTCTCCTCCTACTACCTCTCCATCTCTGTTCCTGGTTGGTAACGCTTCTCTCCTCCTACTACCTCTCTCTGTCCCTGGTTAGTAACACTACTCTCCTCCTACTACCTCTCTCTCTGTCCCTGGTTAGTAACACTACTCTCCTCCTACTACCTCTCTCTGTCCTGGTTAGTAACGCTTACTCTCCTCCTACTACCTCTCCATCTCTGTCCCTGGTTAGTAACACTACTCTCCTCCTACTACCTCTCTGTCCCTGGTTAGTAACACTACTCTCCTCCTACTACCTCTCCATCTCTGTCCCTGGTTAGTAACGCTACTCTCCTCCTACTACCTCTCCATCTCTGTCCCTGGTTAGTAACACTACTCTCCTCCTACTACCTCTCCATCTCTGTCCCTGGTTAGTAACACTACTCTCCTCCTACTACCTCTCCATCTCTGTCCCTGGTTAGTAACACTACTCTCCTCCAACTACCTCTCTCTGTCCCTGGTTAGTAGCGCTACTCTCCTCCTACTACCTCTCCATCTCTGTCCCTGGTTAGTAACGCTACTCTCCTCCTACTCCCTCTCTCTGTCCCTGGTTAGTAACGCTACTCTCCTCCTACTACCTCTCTCTGTCCCTGGTTAGTAACGCTACTCTCCTCCTACTACCTCTCCATCTCTGTCCCTGGTTAGTAACGCTACTCTCCTCCTACTCCCTCTCTCTGTCCCTGGTTAGTAACGCTACTCTCCTCCTACTACCTCTCTCTGTCCCTGGTTAGTAACGCTACTCTCCTCCTACTACCTCTCCATCTCTGTCCCTGGTTAGTAACGCTACTCTCCTCCTACTACCTCTCCATCTCTGTCCCTGGTTAGTAACACTACTCTCCTCCTACTACCTCTCCATCTCTGTTCCTGGTTAGTAACACTACTCTCCTCCTACTACCTCTCCATCTCTGTCCCTGGTTAGTAACACTACTCTCCTCCTACTACCTCTCTCTGTCCCTGGTTAGTAACACTACTCTCCTCCTACTACCTCTCCATCTCTGTCCCTGGTTAGTAACACTACTCTCCTCCTACTAACTCTCTCTGTCCCTGGTTAGTAACACTACTCTCCTCCTACTACCTCTCCATCTCTGTCCCTGGTTAGTAACGCTACTCTCCTCCTACTACCTCTCTCTGTCCCTGGTTAGTAACACTACTCTCCTCCTACTACCTCTCCATCTCTGTCCCTGGTTAGTAACGCTACTCTCCTCCTACTACCTCTCTCTGTCCCTGGTTAGTAACACTACTCTCCTCCTACTACCTCTCCATCTCTGTCCCTGGTTAGTAACACTACTCTCCTCCTACTACCTCTCCATCTCTGTCCCTGGTTAGTAACGCTACTCTCCTCCTACTACCTCTCCATCTCTGTCCCTGGTTAGTAACGCTACTCTCCTCCTACTACCTCTCCATCTCTGTCCCTGGTTAGTAACGCTACTCTCCTCCTACTACCTCTCCATCTCTGTCCCTGGTTAGTAACGCTACTCTCCTCCTACTACCTCCATCTCTGTCCCTGGTTAGTAGCGCTACTCTCCTCCTACTACCTCTCCATCTCTGTCCCTGGTTAGTAACGCTACTCTCCTCCTACTACCTCTCCATCTCTGTCCCTGGTTGGTAACACTTCTCTCCTCCTACTACCTCTCCATCTCTGTCCCTGGTTAGTAACACTACTCTCCTCCTACTACCTCTCTCTGTCCCTGGTTAGTAACACTTCTCTCCTCCTACTCCCCTCTCTCTGTCCCTGGTTAGTAACACTACTCTCCTCCTACTACCTCTCTCTGTCCCTGGTTAGTAACGCTACTCTCCTCCTACTACCTCTCCATCTCTGTCCCTGGTTAGTAACACTACTCTCCTCCTACTACCTCTCCATCTCTGTCCCTGGTTAGTAACGCTACTCTCCTCCTACTACCTCTCTCTGTCCCTGGTTAGTAACACTACTCTCCTCCTACTACCTCTCTCTGTCCCTGGTTAGTAACACTACTCTCCTCCTACTACCTCTCCATCTCTGTCCCTGGTTAGTAACACTACTCTCCTCCTACTACCTCTCTCTGTCCCTGGTTAGTAACGCTACTCTCCTCCTACTACCTCTCTCTGTCCCTGGTTAGTAACGCTACTCTCCTCCTACTACCTCTCCATCTCTGTCCCTGGTTAGTAACACTACTCTCCTCCTACTACCTCTCATCTCTGTCCCTGGTTAGTAACACTACTCTCCTCCTACTACCTCTCTCTGTCCCTGGTTAGTAACGCTACTCTCCTCCTACTACCACTCTCTGTCCCTGGTTAGTAACACTACTCTCCTCCTACTACCTCTCCATTCTGTCCCTGGTTAGTAACACTACTCTCCTCCTACTACCTCTCCATCTCTGTCCCTGGTTAGTAACACTACTCTCCTCCTACTACCTCTCTCTGTCCCTGGTTAGTAACACTACTCTCCTCCTACTACCTCTCCATCTCTGTCCCTGGTTAGTAACGCTACTCTCCTCCTACTACCTCTCCATCTCTGTCCCTGGTTAGTAACACTACTCTCCTCCTACTACTCTCTCTCTGTCCCTGGTTAGTAACACTACTCTCCTCCTACTACCTCTCCATCTCTGTCCCTGGTTAGTAACACTACTCTCCTCCTACTACCTCTCCATCTCTGTCCCTGGTTAGTAACGCTACTCTCCTCCTACTACCTCTCCATCTCTGTCCCTGGTTAGTAACACTACTCTCCTCCTACTACCTCTCTCTGTCCCTGGTTAGTAACGCTACTCTCCTCCTACTACCTCTCCATCTCTGTCCCTGGTTAGTAACACTACTCTCCTCCTACTACCTCTCCATCTCTGTCCCTGGTTAGTAACGCTACTCTCCTCCTACTACCTCTCTCTGTCCCTGGTTAGTAACACTACTCTCCTCCTACTACCTCTCCATCTCTGTCCCTGGTTAGTAACACTACTCTCCTCCTACTACCTCTCCATCTCTGTCCCTGGTTAGTAACACTACTCTCCTCCTACTACCTCTCCATCTCTGTCCCTGGTTAGTAACACTACTCTCCTCCTACTACCTCTCCATCTCTGTCCCTGGTTAGTAACACTACTCTCTCTCCTACTACCTCTCCATCTCTGTCCCTGGTTAGTAACACTACTCTCCTCCTACTACCTCTCCATCTCTGTCCCTGGTTAGTAACACTACTCTCCTCCTACTACCTCTCCATCTCTGTTCCTGGTTAGTAACACTACTCTCCTCCTACTACCTCTCCATCTCTGTCCCTGGTTAGTAACGCTACTCTCCTCCTACTACCTCTCCATCTCTGTCCCTGGTTAGTAACACTACTCTCCTCCTACTACCTCTCTCTGTCCCTGGTTAGTAACGCTACTCTCCTCCTACTACCTCTCTCTGTCCCTGGTTAGTAACGCTACTCTCCTCCTACTACCACTCTGTCCCTGGTTAGTAACACTACTCTCCTCCTACTACCTCTCTCTGTCCCTGGTTAGTAACACTACTCTCCTCCTACTACCTCTCTCTGTCCCTGGTTAGTAACACTACTCTCCTCCTACTACCTCTCCATCTCTGTCCCTGGTTAGTAACACTACTCTCCTCCTACTACCTCTCTCTGTCCCTGGTTAGTAACACTACTCTCCTCCTACTACCTCTCCATCTCTGTCCCTGGTTAGTAACACTACTCTCCTCCTACTACCTCTCCATCTCTGTCCCTGGTTAGTAACACTACTCTCCTCCTACTACCTCTCCATCTCTGTCCCTGGTTAGTAACACTACTCTCCTCCTACTACCTCTCTCTGTCCCTGGTTAGTAACACTACTCTCCTCCTACTACCTCTCCATCTCTGTCCCTGGTTAGTAACACTACTCTCCTCCTACTACCTCTCCATCTCTGTTCCTGGTTAGTAACACTACTCTCCTCCTACTACCTCTCCATCTCTGTCCCTGGTTAGTGCGGCTACTCTCCTCCTACTACCTCTCCATCTCTGTCCCTGGTTAGTAACACTACTCTCCTCCTACTACCTCTCTCTGTCCCTGGTTAGTAACGCTACTCTCCTCCTACTACCTCTCTCTGTCCCTGGTTAGTAACGCTACTCTCCTCCTACTACCTCTCCATCTCTGTCCCTGGTTAGTAACACTACTCTCCTCCTACTACCTCTCTCTGTCCCTGGTTAGTGCGCTTCTCTCCTCCTACTACCTCTCCATCTCTGTCCCTGGTTAGTAACACTACTCTCCTCCTACTACCTCTCCATCTCTGTTCCTGGTTAGTAACGCTACTCTCCTCCTACTACCTCTCTCTGTCCCTGGTTAGTAACACTACTCTCCTCCTACTACCTCTCTCTGTCCCTGGTTAGTAACACTACTCTCCTCCTACTACCTCTCTCTGTCCCTGGTTAGTAACGCTACTCTCCTCCTACTACCTCTCCATCTCTGTCCCTGGTTAGTAACACTACTCTCCTCCTACTACCTCTCTGTCCCTGGTTAGTAACACTACTCTCCTCCTACTACCTCTCCATCTCTGTACCTGGTTAGTAACGCTACTCTCCTCCTACTACCTCTCCATCTCTGTCCCTGGTTAGTAACACTACTCTCCTCCTACTACCTCTCCATCTCTGTCCCTGGTTAGTAACACTACTCTCCTCCTACTACCTCTCCATCTCTGTCCCTGGTTAGTAACACTACTCTCCTCCAACTACCTCTCTCTGTCCCTGGTTAGTAACGCTACTCTCCTCCTACTACCTCTCCATCTCTGTCCCTGGTTAGTAACGCTACTCTCCTCCTACTCCCTCTCTCTGTCCCTGGTTAGTAACGCTACTCTCCTCCTACTACCTCTCTCTGTCCCTGGTTAGTAACGCTACTCTCCTCCTACTACCTCTCCATCTCTGTCCCTGGTTAGTAACACTACTCTCCTCCTACTCCCTCTCTCTGTCCCTGGTTAGTAACGCTACTCTCCTCCTACTACCTCTCTCTGTCCCTGGTTAGTAACGCTACTCTCCTCCTACTACCTCTCCATCTCTGTCCCTGGTTAGTAACGCTGCTCTCCTCCTACTACCTCTCCATCTCTGTCCCTGGTTGGTAACACTACTCTCCTCCTACTACCTCTCCATCTCTGTCCCTGGTTAGTAACACTACTCTCCTCCTACTACCTCTCCATCTCTGTCCCTGGTTGGTAACACTACTCTCCTCCTACTACCTCTCCATCTCTGTCCCTGGTTAGTAACACTACTCTCCTCCTACTACCTCTCCATCTCTGTCCCTGGTTAGTAACACTACTCTCCTCCTACTACCTCTCTCTGTCCCTGGTTAGTAACACTACTCTCCTCCTACTACCTCTCCATCTCTGTCCCTGGTTAGTAACACTACTCTCCTCCTACTACCTCTCTCTGTCCCTGGTTAGTAACACTACTCTCCTCCTACTACCTCTCCATCTCTGTCCCTGGTTAGTAACGCTACTCTCCTCCTACTACCTCTCCATCTCTGTCCCTGGTTAGTAACACTACTCTCCTCCTACTACCTCTCTCTGTCCCTGGTTAGTAGCTACTCTCCTCCTACTACCTCTCTCTGTCCCTGGTTAGTAACACTACTCTCCTCCTACTACCTCTCCATCTCTGTCCCTGGTTAGTAACGCTACTCTCCTCCTACTACCTCTCTCTGTCCCTGGTTAGTAACACTACTCTCCTCCTACTACCTCTCCATCTCTGTCCCTGGTTAGTAACGCTACTCTCCTCCTACTACCTCTCCATCTCTGTCCCTGGTTAGTAACGCTACTCTCCTCCTACTACCTCTCCATCTCTGTCCCTGGTTAGTAACACTACTCTCCTCCTACTACCTCTCCATCTCTGTCCCTGGTTAGTAACGCTACTCTCCTCCTACTACCTCTCCATCTCTGTCCCTGGTTAGTAACGCTACTCTCCTCCTACTACCTCTCCATCTCTGTCCCTGGTTAGTAACACTACTCTCCTCCTACTACCTCTCTCTGTCCCTGGTTAGTAACGCTACTCTCCTCCTACTACCTCTCTCTGTCCCTGGTTAGTAACACTACTCTCCTCCTACTACCTCTCCATCTCTGTCCCTGGTTAGTAACGCTACTCTCCTCCTACTACCTCTCCATCTCTGTCCCTGGTTGGTAACACTACTCTCCTCCTACTACCTCTCTCTGTCCCTGGTTAGTAACACTACTCTCCTCCTACTACCTCTCCATCTCTGTCCCTGGTTAGTAACACTACTCTCCTCCTACTACCTCTCCATCTCTGTCCCTGGTTAGTAACACTACTCTCCTCCTACTACCTCTCTCTGTCCCTGGTTAGTAACGCTACTCTCCTCCTACTACCTCTCCATCTCTGTCCCTGGTTAGTAACACTACTCTCCTCCTACTACCTCTCTCTGTCCCTGGTTAGTAACGCTACTCTCCTCCTACTACCTCTCCATCTCTGTCCCTGGTTAGTAACGCTACTCTCCTCCTACTACCTCTCCATCTCTGTCCCTGGTTAGTAACGCTACTCTCCTCCTACTACCTCTCTCTGTCCCTGGTTAGTAACACTACTCTCCTCCTACTACCTCTCTCTGTCCCTGGTTAGTAACGCTACTCTCCTCCTACTACCTCTCTGTCCCTGGTTAGTAACACTACTCTCCTCTTACTACCTCTCTCTGTCCCTGGTTAGTAACACTACTCTCCTCCTACTACCTCTCCATCTCTGTCCCTGGTTAGTAACGCTACTCTCCTCCTACTACCTCTCCATCTCTGTCCCTGGTTAGTAACACTACTCTCCTCCTACTACCTCTCCATCTCTGTCCCTGGTTAGTAACACTACTCTCCTCCTACTACCTCTCTCTGTCCCTGGTTAGTAACACTACTCTCCTCCTACTACCTCTCCATCTCTGTCCCTGGTTAGTAACGCTACTCTCCTCCTACTACCTCTCTCTGTCCCTGGTTAGTAACACTACTCTCCTCCTACTACCTCTCTCTGTCCCTGGTTAGTAACACTACTCTCCTCCTACTACCTCTCTCTGTCCCTGGTTAGTAACACTACTCTCCTCCTACTACCTCTCCATCTCTGTCCCTGGTTAGTAACACTACTCTCCTCCTACTACCTCTCCATCTCTGTCCCTGGTTAGTAACACTACTCTCCTCCTACTACCTCTCCATCTCTGTCCCTGGTTAGTAACACTACTCTCCTCCTACTACCTCTCCATCTCTGTCCCTGGTTAGTAACACTACTCTCCTCCTACTACCTCTCCATCTCTGTCCCTGGTTAGTAACACTACTCTCCTCCTACTACCTCTCTCTGTCCCTGGTTAGTAACACTACTCTCCTCCTACTACCTCTCCATCTCTGTCCCTGGTTAGTAACACTACTCTCCTCCTACTACCTCTCTCTGTCCCTGGTTAGTAACACTACTCTCCTCCTACTACCTCTCCATCTCTGTCCCTGGTTAGTAACACTACTCTCCTCCTACTACCTCTCTCTGTCCCTGGTTAGTAACACTACTCTCCTCCTACTACCTCTCTCTGTCCCTGGTTAGTAACACTACTCTCCTCCTACTAACTCTCTCTGTCCCTGGTTAGTAACACTACTCTCCTCCTACTACCTCTCCATCTCTGTCCCTGGTTAGTAACGCTACTCTCCTCCTACTACCTCTCCATCTCTGTCCCTGGTTAGTAACACTACTCTCCTCCTACTACCTCTCCATCTCTGTCCCTGGTTAGTAACACTACTCTCCTCCTACTACCTCTCCATCTCTGTCCCTGGTTAGTAACACTACTCTCCTCCTACTACCTCTCTCTGTCCCTGGTTAGTAACACTACTCTCCTCCTACTAACTCTCTCTGTCCCTGGTTAGTAACACTACTCTCCTCCTACTACCTCTCCATCTCTGTCCCTGGTTAGTAACACTACTCTCCTCCTACTACCTCTCCATCTCTGTCCCTGGTTAGTAACACTACTCTCCTCCTACTACCTCTCCATCTCTGTCCCTGGTTAGTAACACTACTCTCCTCCTACTACCTCTCTCTGTCCCTGGTTAGTAACACTACTCTCCTCCTACTACCTCTCCATCTCTGTTCCTGGTTAGTAACACTACTCTCCTCCTACTAACTCTCTCTGTCCCTGGTTAGTAACACTACTCTCCTCCTACTACCTCTCCATCTCTGTCCCTGGTTAGTAACGCTACTCTCCTCCTACTACCTCTCCATCTCTGTCCCTGGTTAGTAACGCTACTCTCCTCCTACTACCTCTCCATCTCTGTCCCTGGTTAGTAACACTACTCTCCTCCTACTACCTCTCTCTGTCCCTGGTTAGTAACGCTACTCTCCTCCTACTACCTCTCCATCTCTGTCCCTGGTTAGTAACGCTACTCTCCTCCTACTACCTCTCTCTGTCCCTGGTTAGTAACGCTACTCTCCTCCTACTACCTCTCCATCTCTGTCCCTGGTTAGTAACACTACTCTCCTCCTACTACCTCTCTCTGTCCCTGGTTAGTAACACTACTCTCCTCCTACTACCTCTCTCTGTCCCTGGTTAGTAACGCTACTCTCCTCCTACTACCTCTCTCTGTCCCTGGTTAGTAACGCTACTCTCCTCCTACTACCTCTCCATCTCTGTCCCTGGTTAGTAACACTACTCTCCTCCTACTACCTCTCCATCTCTGTCCCTGGTTAGTAACACTACTCTCCTCCTACTACCTCTCTCTGTCCCTGGTTAGTAACGCTACTCTCCTCCTACTACCTCTCCATCTCTGTCCCTGGTTAGTAACACTACTCTCCTCCTACTACCTCTCCATCTCTTTCCCTGGTTAGTAACACTACTCTCCTCCTACTACCTCTCCATCTCTGTCCCTGGTTAGTAACACTACTCTCCTCCTACTACCTCTCTCTGTCCCTGGTTAGTAACGCTACTCTCCTCCTACTACCTCTCTCTGTCCCTGGTTAGTAACGCTACTCTCCTCCTACTACCTCTCCATCTCTGTCCCTGGTTAGTAACACTACTCTCCTCCTACTACCTCTCTCTGTCCCTGGTTAGTAACACTACTCTCCTCCTACTACCTCTCTCTGTCCCTGGTTAGTAACGCTACTCTCCTCCTACTACCTCTCCATCTCTGTCCCTGGTTAGTAACGCTACTCTCCTCCTACTACCTCTCCATCTCTGTCCCTTGTTAGTAACGCTACTCTCCTCCTACTACCTCTCCATCTCTGTCCCTGGTTAGTAACGCTACTCTCCTCCTACTACCTCTCCATCTCTGTCCCTGGTTAGTAACGCTACTCTCCTCCTACTACCTCTCTCTGTCCCTGGTTAGTAACACTACTCTCCTCCTACTACCTCTCCATCTCTGTCCCTGGTTAGTAACACTACTCTCCTCCTACTACCTCTCCATCTCTGTCCCTGGTTAGTAACGCTACTCTCCTCCTACTACCTCTCTCTGTCCCTGGTTAGTAACACTACTCTCCTCCTACTACCTCTCCATCTCTGTCCCTGGTTAGTAACACTACTCTCCTCCTACTACCTCTCTCTGTCCCTGGTTAGTAACACTACTCTCCTCCTACTACCTCTCCATCTCTGTCCCTGGTTAGTAACACTACTCTCCTCCTACTACCTCTCTCTGTCCCTGGTTAGTAACACTACTCTCCTCCTACTACCTCTCCATCTCTGTCCCTGGTTAGTAACGCTACTCTCCTCCTACTACCTCTCCATCTCTGTCCCTGGTTAGTAACGCTACTCTCCTCCTACTACCTCTCTCTCGTCCCTGGTTAGTAACACTACTCTCCTCCTACTACCTCTCCATCTCTGTCCCTGGTTAGTAACACTACTCTCCTCCTACTACCTCTCCATCTCTGTCCCTGGTTAGTAACACTACTCTCCTCCTACTACCTCTCTCTGTCCCTGGTTAGTAACACTACTCTGCTCCTACTACCTCTCTCTGTCCCTGGTTAGTAACACTACTCTCCTCCTACTACCTCTCCATCTCTGTCCCTGGTTAGTAACGCTACTCTCCTCCTACTACCTCTCTCTGTCCCTGGTTAGTAACACTACTCTCCTCCTACTACCTCTCCATCTCTGTCCCTGGTTAGTAACGCTACTCTCCTCCTACTACCTCTCCATCTCTGTCCCTGGTTAGTAACGCTACTCTCCTCCTACTACCTCTCTCTGTCCCTGGTTAGTAACACTACTCTCCTCCTACTACCTCTCCATCTCTGTCCCTGGTTAGTAACACTACTCTCCTCCTACTACCTCTCCATCTCTGTCCCTGGTTAGTAACACTACTCTCCTCCTACCTCTCTCTGTCCCTGGTTAGTAACGCTACTCTCCTCCTACTACCTCTCCATCTCTGTCCCTGGTTAGTAACACTACTCTCCTCCTACTACCTCTCTCTGTCCCTGGTTAGTAACACTACTCTCCTCCTACTACCTCTCCATCTCTGTCCCTGGTTAGTAACGCTACTCTCCTCCTACTACCTCTCCATCTCTGTCCCTGGTTAGTAACACTACTCTCCTCCTACTACCTCTCCATCTCTGTTCCTGGTTAGTAACACTACTCTCCTCCTACTACCTCTCTCTGTCCCTGGTTAGTAACGCTACTCTCCTCCTACTACCTCTCTCTGTCCCTGGTTAGTAACACTACTCTCCTCCTACTACCTCTCTCTGTCCCTGGTTAGTAACACTACTCTCCTCCTACTATCTCTCTCTGTCCCTGGTTAGTAACGCTACTCTCCTCCTACTACCTCTCCATCTCTGTCCCTGGTTAGTAACACTACTCTCCTCCTACTACCTCTCTCTGTCCCTGGTTAGTAACACTACTCTCCTCCTACTACCTCTCTGTCCCTGGTTAGTAACACTACTCTCCTCCTACTACCTCTCTCTGTCCCTGGTTAGTAACACTACTCTCCTCCTACTACCTCTCCATCTCTGTCCCTGGTTAGTAACACTACTCTCCTCCTACTACCTCTCCATCTCTGTCCCTGGTTAGTAACACTACTCTCCTCCTACTACCTCTCCATCTCTGTCCCTGGTTAGTAACACTACTCTCCTCCTACTACCTCTCTCTGTCCCTGGTTAGTAACACTACTCTCCTCCTACTACCTCTCCATCTCTGTCCCTGGTTAGTAACACTACTCTCCTCCTACTACCTCTCCATCTCTGTCCCTGGTTAGTAACACTACTCTCCTCCTACTACCTCTCCATCTCTGTCCCTGGTTAGTAACACTACTCTCCTCCTACTACCTCTCCATCTCTGTCCCTGGTTAGTAACGCTACTCTCCTCCTACTACCACTCTGTCCCTGGTTAGTAACGCTACTCTCCTCCTACTACCTCTCTCTGTCCCTGGTTAGTAACACTACTCTCCTCCTACTACCTCTCCATCTCTGTCCCTGGTTAGTAACGCTACTCTCCTCCTACTACCTCTCTCTGTCCCTGGTTAGTAACACTACTCTCCTCCTACTACCTCTCCATCTCTGTCCCTGGTTAGTAACACTACTCTCCTCCTACTACCTCTCCATCTCTGTCCCTGGTTAGAAACACTACTCTCCTCCTACCTCTCTCTGTCCCTGTTAAACTTCCTCATCCCTCCTTCTGTCCTCATCCCTCCTTCTGTCCTCATCCCTCCCTTCTCCTATCCTTCTATCTCTCAGTCTGTCATTATAATATAGTGTGTGGTTGTGTTGTAGGATCAATAACTGTGTTGGAGAGTTGAACCAGAAGTACTTCATCCAGTTTCTCTTCTATACAGGTGAGTCCTTTATTACTTACCCAGGAGGTTGGTGGCACCTTCATTTAGGAGGACGGGCTTGTGGTAATGGCTGGAGTGGAATTCTATCTAATACCTCTAACACGTGATTCCATTAGCTCCAATCCAGTCATTCCTTTTCCTGTTTTTACTTTGTTTTTTTCTTCATGTTGTCGATCAGCTTTAATTTTGCAGATTGTAGCTTCCGTTAATGTAATTGTCTGCATCATTTCTAATCTCCCAAATATATTTTTTTGGGGTCAAATATATACAGTACCAGTCAAAAGTTTGGATACGGCTCCTCATTCCAGGGGATTTTCTTTATTTTGACTTTTTTTCTACATTGTGGAAAAATAGTGAAGACATCAAAACTATGTGAAATAACACACATGGAATCATACGCTCTAACCGCTAGGCTACCTGCCGCCCCTACACTCTAACCGCTAGGCTACCTGCCGCCCCTACACTCTAACCGCTAGGCTACCTGCCGCCCCTACACTCTAACCACTAGGCTACCTGCCGCCCCTACACTCTAACCACTAGGCTACCTGCCGGTCCCTACACTCTAACCACTAGGCTACCTGCCGCCCCTACGCTCTAACCACTAGGCTACCTGCCGCCCCTACACTCTAACCACTAGGCTGCCTGCCGCCCCTACACTCTAACCACTGAGGCTACCTGCCCCCTACACTCTAACCACTAGGCT
This sequence comes from Salmo salar, assembly GCF_905237065.1. Taxonomy (NCBI): domain Eukaryota; kingdom Metazoa; phylum Chordata; class Actinopteri; order Salmoniformes; family Salmonidae; genus Salmo; species Salmo salar. The sequence goes on from NC_059448.1 coordinate 3,857,746, forward strand.
ACCTGCCGCCCCTACACTCTAACCACTAGGCTACCTGCCGCCCCTACACTCTAACCACTAGGCTACCTGCCGCCCTACACTCTAACCACTAGGCTACCTGCCGCCCCTACACTCTAACCACTAGGCTACCTGCCGCCCCTACACTCTAACCACTGGGCTACCTGCCGCCCCTACGCTCTAACCACTAGGCTACCTGCCACCCCTACGCTCTAACCACTAGACTACCTGCCGCCCCTACACTCTAACCACTAGGATACCTGCCGCCCTACACTCTAACCACTAGGCTACCTGCCGCCCCTACACTCTAACCACTGGCTACCTGCCGCCCCTACACTCTAACCACTAGGCTACCTGCGCCCCTACACTCTAACCACTATGCTACCTGCCGCCCCTACACTCTAACCACTAGAATACCTGCCGCCCCTACACTCTAACCACTAGGCTACCTGCCGCCCCTACACTCTAACCACTAGGCTACCTGCCCCCCCTACCCTCTAACCACTAGGCTACCTGCCGCCCCTACACTCTAACCACTAGGCTACCTGCCGCCCCTACACTCTAACCACTAGGCTACCTGCCGCCCCTACACTCTAACCACTAGGATACCTGCCGCCCCTACACTCTAACCACTAGGCTACCTGCCCCCCCTACCCTCTAACCACTAGGCTACCTGCCGCCCTACACTCTAACCACTAGGGCTACCTGCCGCCCCTACACTCTAACCACTAGGCTACCTGCCGCCCCTACACTCTAACCACTAGGGCTACCTGCCGCCCCTACACTCTAACCACTAGGCTACCTGCCGCCCTACGCTCTAACCACTAGGCTACCTGCCGCCCCTACACTCTAACCACTAGGCTACCTGCCTCCCCTACGCTCTAACCACTAGTCTACCTGCCGTCCCTACACTCTAACCACTAGGCTACCTGCCGCCCCTACACTCTAAGCACTAGGCTACCTGCCGCCCCTACACTCTAACCACTAGTCTACCTGCCGCCCCTACGCTCTAACCACTAGTCTACCTGCCGTCCCTACACTCTAACCACTAGGCTACCTAACGTTCTATTAAAATGTATATGAGTGAGGTCATTTCTGTCTTTGGGGTGTATACAGAGTATGTCCACATCAGACCATTTTATTGATAAACAACACTAAACGTTGTATTTTATTTAGTGATGTAATACTGATCATAATTTGGTTTCGATCCATAGAGGTTATAAAAATTATCTAGATCCTCTATGAGGCCGTGGAAGGATTCAGATTGTGGTTTTAAAAGAAAACATGAATCATCAGAGTATAATATTAATATTATCATATATATATATATATATAGTGGCAAACCTCTTCAAAGTTAGGAGCGTTTGTCACAAATTAAGTGCTAAACTGTCACCAAAGTCAGCCCAGAATGAAAGTTCTTTCGAACATGACAGTACCTGTGTGTTTGTTTCGCTGTCCTGGTCCACCCAGGCCGCAGGTAAGGTCAAGGATAGCAGGGTTCGGTACACAAATCTGGTTCTCGGTAGGTCCAGGTCTAAACGCCAACAGGTAAGTCCAAAACAGTCCAGCTCGTACACGGTAAATCCAGCCAATGTAGATTGTCTCTTTCTCTATGGTTCATAGATCCTTCCCGCCCTCTCTCTCTCTTCCTGGTTTTTCTTGACCTTTTATCTGTGGGTCGGCTCCACCTTCTGAGGGTTCCCCTTGCTTCTGGGAATTGTAGTTTTGGCAGTCGGCCATTTTGTGATCTGTAGTTCTGATCGGGGTGGCCATTTTAGTGATCGGGCAGAGCCCGTTTATTAGTTCTCTTGACGGTTTAATACTTTCTGAGAAGTAGCCATTATTTACTATTTTACACCTCGGGTTGCTATACATGATTTTAACTCATTTTATAAGAGATTCTCCTAAATTGAAATGTTCCAGGCATTTATATATATATATATATATATAAGTCCAGTTGTACTTTATCAAAAGCCTTTTCAAAGCCAGCTATGACTAGCAGGCCTGGTTTCACAGATTTTTCATAGTGTTCTGTGAGGCGACTCCGGGATGCCGGCCTTCTAGGCAGAGTTCCTCTGTCCAGTCTCAACGTCAACAGTGAAGAGGCGACTCCGGGATGCCGGCCTTCTAGGCAGAGTTCCTCTGTCCAGTCTCAACGTCAACAGTGAAGAGGCGACTCCGGGATGCCGGCCTTCTAGGCAGAGTTCCTCTGTCCAGTCTCAACGTCAACAGTGAAGAGGCGACTCCGGGATGCTGGCCTTCTAGGCAGAGTTCCTCTGTCCAGTCTCAACGTCAACAGTGAAGAGGCGACTCCTGGATGCTGCCCTTCTAGGCAGAGTTCCTCTGTCCAGTCTCAACGTCAACAGTGAAGAGGCGACTCTGGGATGCTGGCCTTCTAGGCAGAGTTCCTCTGTCCAGTGTCTGTGTTCTTTTGCCCATCTTAATCTTTTCTTTTTATTGGCCAGTCTGAGATATGGCTTTTTCTTCGCAACTCTGCCTAGAAGGCCAGGATCCCGGAGTCGCCTCTTCACTGTTGACGTTGAGACTGGTGTATTGTGGGTAATATTTAATGAAGCTGCCAGTTGAGGACTTGTGAGGCGTTTGTTTCTCCAACTAGACACTCTAATGTACTTGTCCTCTTGCTCAGTTGTGCACCGGGGCCTCCCACTCCTCTTTCTATTCTGGTTAGAGCCAGTTTGCGCTGTTCTGTGAAGGGAGTAGTACACAGCGTTGTATGAGATCTTCAGTTTCTTGGCTATTTCTCTCATGGAATAGTCTTCATTTCTCAGAACAAGAATAGACTGATGAGTTTCAGAAGAAAGTTCATTGTTTCTGGCCATTTTGAGCCTGTAATCGAACCCATAAATGCTGATGCTCCAGATACTCAACTAGTCTAAAGAAGGTCAGTTTTATTGCTTCTTTAATCAGAACAACAGTTTTCAGCTGTGCTAACATAATTGCAAAAGGGTTTTCTAATGTTCAATTAGCCTTTTAAAATGATAAACTTGGATTAGCTAACACAACGTGCCATTGGAACACAGGAGTGATGGTTGCTGATAATGGGCCTCTGTACGCCTATGTAGATATTCCATTAAAAATCAGCCGTTTCCAGCTACAATAGTCATTTACAACATTAACAATGTCTACACTGTATTTCTGATCAATTTGATGTTATTTTAATGGACAGAAAATGTGCTTTTCTTTCAAAAACAAGGACATTTCTAAGTGGCCCCAAACTTTTGAACGGTAGTGTGTATATACATATATTCAAACAAATCTTGCATATCTTAATTAGTTTAATTCTTAATTTCCATGATAATATTAATATTATATAATAAATATTATATTAATATGAATTAATATGCGTAATAATGTTGACAGTTTGTGTTGTGTATAACCAGGACGACCGTTTGTGTTACGTTTTTGTCAAGCAATTATTATTTTAGCAAACAATTATTGTGATTCATCCTGTATTGTCCCTAACATCTTTACCCCCTAGCAACAGCTGTGGCACACACACACACACACACACACACACTCAACTCTTTTCCTCCACAATGAACCATCGGCTCAGATGCTCAACAGTTGTTACTGAGCCAAACTCAAGAAAGGACTTGATTTACATGTACAGTCACAGAAGGCAAGATTGAGTAAAATTGGCAAAAATGGGGAGATTTGATAAACCATTGTCGAGTCCTATGTGATGGAGGTCAGATACACACCGTTCCTCTGAAACACACACTGGTCCCCTGTCATGAGCGTCTCTGTGCAGTCAGACATTTCCATCCATTATTATGAGCCGTCCTCCCTTCAACAGCCTCCTCTGATTTATTTATTATTTCATATCCCTCTCTCTCATCCCCCTCTCTCTCATCCCCCTCTCTCTCATCCCCCCCCTCTCTCTCACCCCCCTCTTTCTCATCCCCCCTCTTTCTCATCCCCCTCTTTCTCATCCCCCCTCTTTCTCATCCCCCTCTTTCTCATCCCCCCTCTCTCATCTCTCCCCCTCTCTCATCTCTCATCTCTCTCTCTTTCTCATCCCTCTCTTTCTCATCCCCCTCTCTTTCTCATCCCTCTCTTTCTCATCCCCCTCTCTCTGTCTCTCTCATCCCTCCCTCCGTCTCTCTCATCCCTCTCTGTCTCTCTCATCCCTCTCTCTCTGTCTCTCTCATCCCTCTCTTGTCTCTCATCCCTCTCTCTCATCTCTCTCTGTCTCTCTCATCCCTCTCTGTCTCTCTCATCCCTCTCTGTCTCTCTCATCCCTCTCTCTCTGTCTCTCATCCGTCTCTCTCATCCCTCTCTCTCATCCCTCTCTGTCTCTCTCATCCCTCTCTCTCATCTCTCTCTGTCTCTCTCATCCCTCTCTGTCTCTCTCATCCGTCTCTCTCATCCCTCTCTGTCTCTCTCATCCCTCTCTGTCTCTCTCATCCCTCTCTCTCTCTCCAGGTATGGCCAGTCTCTACTCCATGGCTCTGGTGGTGGCAGCCTGGGTGTGGAGAATACGGAGCGAGAGAGACGGGGAAGGAGAGAAAGAAGGAGAGGAGTCTCCCAGCAAACACCTTGTTGTGTGAGTAGAGAGAGAGAGAGAGAGAGAGAGAGAGAGAGAGAGAGAGAGAGAGAGAGAGAGAGAGAGAGAGAGAGAGAGAGAGAGAGAGAGAGAGAGAGAGAGAGAGAGAGAGAGAGAGAGAGAGAGAGAGAGAGAGAGAGAGAGAGAGAGAGAGAGAGAGAGAGAGAGAGAGAGAGAGAGAGAGAGATGTATAATTTATATTGTGTGTTTCGTTGTTGCCCCTTCCTCAGAGCTCACTACATCATCCTCCTGGTTGAGTCGGTGTTGTTTGGTGTGTTCGTCATGGTTATCTTCTACGACCAGGTACGGTGAAGTCTCGGTCAAATGTGTTGACCTCAGAAGACCTCGTTTTTAACCTGAAACTTTGGGGACATGTTTATGTTTTAACCTGATAAATTCTCCACCTCTCTCTCTCTCCATCCACCTCTCTCTCTCTCCATCCACCTCTCTCTCTCTCTATCCACCCCTCTCTCTCTCTATCCACCTCTCTCTCTCTCTCTCTCTATCTACCTCTCTCTCTATCCACCTCTCTCTCTCATCCCTCTCTCTCTATCCACCTCTCTCTCTGTCTCTCAGTTGGTGTCCATTATAACAGATGAAACTCCTATAGAACATATGAGGAACAGACTGCTGAAAGACAGAACATCGATCACCAGCAGCACCTCTCAGCCACCGACACACATCCCACACACACGCAAGCCCAAACTGGCCCTGCTCAGAGAGGTCTTCGGGAGAGGTGTGTGTGTGTGTGTGTGTGTGTGTGTGTGTGTGTTGTTCAACCATCTGTACATGGTTCCGCTCACAGCCTTAAAGAACTCTTAACATATAGTACCACGTTTATGATCTCTCTGTCTCTCTCTCTCTCTCTCTCTGTCTCTGTCTCTCTCTCTGTCTCTCTCTCTCTCTCTCTCTCTCTCTCTCTCTCTCTCTCTCTCTCTCTCTCTCTCTCTCTCTCTCTCTCTCTCTCTCTCTCTCTCTCTCTCTCTCTCTCTCTGTCTCTGTCTCTCTGTCTCTCTGTCTCTGTCTCTGTCTCTCTCTCTCTCGTTCTCTTCTCTCAGGGTCGGTGTTCTGTTGGCTGTTCCCTCTACATTCCAGTCCCCCCACCGTCGGTGGAATCAGCTACTCGGCTGTTCCGGATTATGATGTCTAACGTTCCCACAACATTCAAACAACATTCTGGTGATAGCGTTAACGTTGTGGTTATGTTATGGTCATGATATAATTAGGGCTGTCAAATAATTCATTTAATTTCGTGACGTTAGTTAATCGCAATTCATCACTATGTTTCACACACACACACACACACACACACACACACACACACACACACACACACACACACACACACACACACAACTGTTAAAGCTTCAGACATTCTGAATGAGTGTGACTTTAGGATAAAATAACTGGCTCTATGGATACAAAGAACAATGTTCTGAAAACACTGTAACCATCTGTACTGAACACACACGCAGACCTACACACTCACTTCTCACCACTCTCTCGCTCTCGCTCTCGCTCTCTCTCTCTCTCTCTCTCTCTCTCTCTCTCTCTCTCTCTCTCTCTCTCTCTCTCTCTCTCTCTCTCTCTCTCTCTCTCTCTCTCTCTCTCTCTCTCTCTCTCTCTCTCTCTCTCTCTCTCTCTCTCTCGCTCTCTCTCTCTCTCGCGCTCTCTCTCGCTCGCGCTCTCTCGCGTCTCTCTCTCTCGCGCTCTCTCTCGCTCTCTCTCTCTCGCTCTCTCTCTCTCTCTCTCTCTCTCTCTCTCTCTCTCTCTCTCTCTCTCTCTCTCTCTCTCTCTCACCCCATAGCCTTCTTTTCCAGTTCTGCCTTTGCCATCCAAATTGTGCATAGCCTAGTCAGTGGTCAAGTTATCAGGTTTCTAGCTAAACAATGTTGTTTGTTAATCAAACCAACAACAATAAAAAAAAAGTGTTTAAAACGTCCGCGACATGCACACGAATCCGCAAAAGAAAGAAAATGCATATAGCTCTGACATGACTTTGGCTCGCGGTCTAAAGTGATGTAGCTGTGTTGCGTTTTAAAAGGTTCCGTTGGGAAACACGTGCGCTTTAAAGGTTCCTGTTAGAAATTGAGATAAGATTAACAAACAAAAAAAAGTACAGCGATTTAAAAAAAAATCCACATTAACTTTGACAGCCCTAAATATAGTATATATTAATATCATAGGTTACTGAAATGTTTGCAGTGAAAATGTGTTTGGTTAACTAACGTTCCCACAATGTTAGGGGATCATGGGAACCTTTTCAAAAAAAAAAATAATGTTCCTTCAACGTTGTGTATGCGTTAGGGTCAGGTCACTGAAAGGTTACATTTGAAGTTTTGGTTACTGCAGTTTTGCGTGAAGGTTAGGGTTAGATGTTGAGGGAAGGTTAGGGTTAGATGTTGAGGGAAGGTTAGGGTTAGATGTTGAGGGAAGGTTAGGGTTAGATGTTGAGGGAAGGTTAGGGTTAGATGTTGAGGGAAGGTTAGGGTTAGATGTTGAGGGAAGGTTAGGGTTAGATGTTGAGGGAAGGTTAGGGTTAGATGTTGAGGGAAGGTTAGGGTTAGATGTTGAGGGAAGGTTAGGGTTAGATGTTGAGGGAAGGTTAGGGTTAGATGTTGAGGAAGGTTAGGGTTAGATGTTGAGGGAAAGTTAGGGTTAGATGTTGAGGGAAGGTTAGGGTTAGATGTTGAGGGAAGGTTAGGGTTAGATGTTGAGGGAAGGTTAGGGTTAGATGTTGAGGGAAGGTTAGGGTTAGATGTTGAGGGAAGGTTAGGGTTAGATGTTGAGGGAAGGTTAGGGTTAGATGTTGAGGGAAGGTTAGGGTTAGATGTTGAGGGAAGGTCAGGGTTAGATGTTGAGGGAAGGTTAGGGTTAGATGTTGAGGTTAGGGTTAGATGTTGAGGGAAGGTTAGGGTTAGATGTTGAGGGAAGGTTAGGGTTAGATGTTGAGGGAAGGTTAGGGTTACAGTATAATGTTACAGGAGTGGGTATTGATACGATATTACTGATTATACTACTGATGTATTCTGACTTGTTACACACACACTACCACACACACACTACCACACACACACACTACACCACACACACACACTACACCACACACACACTACCACACACACACACTACAACACACACACTACACCACACACACTACCACACACACTACCACACACACACACTACCACACACACACACTACCACAAACACACACTAACACACACACACTACCACACACACACACTACCACACACACACACTACCACACACACACACACACTACCACACACACACACTACCACACACACACACTACCACACACACCCTACCACTACCACACCCTACCACTACCACACACACACACACTACCACACACACTACACCACACTACACCACACTACACCACACACACACTACACCACCACACCCTACCACTACCACACCACACCCTACCACTACCACACCCTACCACTACCACACACACACACACTACCACACACACTACACCACACTACACCACACACACACACCACTACCACACCCTACCACTACCACACCCTACCACTGATTAATTTATATAGACTACTCAGCTTTCTATCTCTACCTGTGTGTGTTTTGTGGTTAAACGTTTTACCTACCTACCGATCAGACCTGGGGTTCAAATACTTTTTTTTTTTAAATAATTTGAAATGATTTGAGAGTTTGCTTCAGTCTGCCTCGAATGCCAGATGGCCAGGGTTTGTACTTTTGGGACTTTTCTATTTATTAATTTTTTTTTTTAACGTGGAGAAGCTCAATCAAGCCCAGATACTTTTTCAGAAAAAGTATGTCGAATAGTATTTGAACCCAGGTCTACTACCTGTACTTACACTGAGTGGACAAAACATTAAGAACACCTGCTCTTTCCATGACACAGACTGACCAGGTGAATCCAGGTGGAAGCTATGATCCCTTATTGATGTCACCTGTTAAATCCACTTCAATCAGTGTAGATGAAGGGGAGGAGACGGGTTAAAGAAGGATTGTTAAGCCTTGCGACAATTGAGACATGGATTGTGTGTGTGTGCCATTCAGAGGGTGAATGAGCAAGACAAAATATTTAAGTGCTTTTGAACGAGGGAATGGTAGTAGGTGCCAGGCGCACCGGTTTGTGTCAAGAACTGCAACGCTGCTGGGTTTTTCAGTTTCCCGTATTTATCAAGAATGATCCACCAGCCAACCTGACACAACTGTGGGGAAGCATTGTAGTCCACATGGGCCGGTATCCCTGTGGAACGCTTTCAACACCTTGTAGAGTCCATGTCCCGATCAATTGAGGGTGTTCTTAATATTTAGTATGCTTGGTACTCAACATTAGGAAGGTGTTCTTAATATTTAGTATGCTCAGTACTCAACATTAGGAAGGTGTTCTTAATATTTAGTATGCTAGGTACTCAACATTAGGAAGGTGTTCTTAATATTTGGTATACTCAGTGTACAGGTGTATTTTATGTGTTCTATTCATATGAAGGGGGGAGATATGGTATTCGTCCCAAACAGCACCCTATTCCCTATATAGTGCACTAACTACTAGAGTACCATTTGAGACGGCTACCATTTTAAGTTGATTCTAACAACATGATCAGGGTACTGGTTTGCCTCTTGGTTTTATGTTGAAACGATTAACAGTTTTTTTTTATTTATTCATAACGATATTGTTACTGGCTGCGTCCTTGTCCCGAAATGGCACCCTTTATTCCCTATTTAGTGCACTACTTTTGACCAGAGCCCCTACGGTGCATTCTGTAGGGAATAGGGCGCCGTTAGGGATACAGCCTCGTTTTTTGGGGAAAATCTTGATTTTTGTTTTGTTGACAGCGGAGTGGAATGTATATATGTGTACAGAGGAGAAATCATGTTTCATGATAACGTTTACATTTATTAATATATTGATATTTACTGTGGATCTGTCCCAAATGGCACTCTATTCCCAATTTTAGTGCACTACTTTTAAAGGGAATAGAGTGCCATTTTGGACGTATTGTGTGTGTATCTCTGACTGTGAACTACAATTTGTTTGTTTTCTATATGCTGCTGCGACTACTGCATTATGTGGAAGTAAAATAACATTTTAAAATCTGGTATTTATTTTGTGTGAGGAGTGAAATGACATGTTTTATATTTTCCAAAAACATTTTTTTTTTTTTTAGCATTTTTTTTATTTACATCGGATAGAAAAATCCTGGTCCCGGAGAACCGTAGCCCCATTTCGTGTTCTTAACGACCTGGAAGACCAGGTGTGTTGAATTTTAGGCAATCACCGAACTGATCAATTAGCTCGGTCCGTCAGGTGTGGCGCTGTTATGAGAATTATGTTCTCAATGTTAACTTCAATTAAAATACTCAAGTCTGCCACCCAGAATGTGTAAGATTCTGGTTGAATAACACAGGCGGAGGCGCGGATTACAAGAATCAGAAGTGTTTTTATTCACGAGGGCGCTCTGAAGTCCATTGTACGGAGACATCGATTTATGTACCACTTCTTATTTACGCACACACATTACACACAAACATTAAGGCCCCAGATCTCTTAACACTGTAGATCATTACCCAGCCGACAGATTCATTCCTCTGAGATTAGGGAAACCTTGAGGGGAACTCCCTCTCATATCTTAAACCCTCAAGAGTTCAAGCTAGGTCAGGTCAACCACAGTTTAACAGTTCTTGGTGTTTTCCTTAAACACACAGACACACATTCTTCTCTTACCCTAGTCCAACCTTGTTAGACTTAGGCTTAAACCCTTTTAGTTACTCATTCTACAAGCTATATAGACCATATCCCTAATAGTTAAGTCTCAGGGTAGAATTATTTAATCATTACATTCAAACCTATAAATCCCTTTTACAGGCGCCCAGTTGGAACGGACTACCTGCAGTACTACAGGAACAGAATTGCCTACCCCTGTCATACAGAGTAGTGAGGAAGAGCTGTATGGACCATTCTTGTCCGGAAGTCATTTAGCCATTCCATTGTAGCCAACGGCGCTCTGTAGAGTTGATATTTTCTCGAGTTTTCTTGTGTGAATTAACTCGTGACATTCCTGGATTACTCATTTATATTAATAAAGTTCTGATTTTAATAAACCAATACGATAGTTATTTGATTAAAAAATGTTTTTAAAAGAGGTTGGTGGGGATAGGTTGTCCGTTGTCACAGTTCCAAGACCAGTCAGAAACGTCCAGCTAAACCCTACGCCAATGACGCCGGTGGATCTCATAACTGACCTTGGATCTACGTTTAAGTAGCAATGATATATCCTTCGCCGCCCGTTGTCTTCCGACACAACAGGAAGCTCGAACCAGTCATAGCAATTCAAGGTTCTTTACAGATAATTTCTTAGTTACGTTGATTTGAGTAACACTTCATTTTAAGGCGTCATTTATTATAGATTAATTATACAAGTATTGTAAAAACGTTTTTATTTAATCTTTTAACTGTAATAACGTGTAACTGGTGGTGTAGTTGCAGTTTTTAATTAGAGGTAAAACAACAAATGCTTCTTACGATGCTTGTTGCAAATGGGCAAAAGTTTTCACTAAATTCACACATTTTTAAGGGTTAGTTTCTTCTCAGCTGCAACCGATTCAGTAATAACGGGCACAAGGTTGTAATCGCTTGTGGACAGATGCGCTGGGTGTCTGAGATTTAAAGTTTTGAGGCTATAATTTACCTACCTGTGAATGAACACTCTTCATAATCTCCACTCAATGTTGTTGCCAGCACTTGCCCCCCCCAAAAAAAATGTACCATCGAGGTCAACTTGGTTTACAAAATCAGATGTACAGAGCTGTGAAAAAGTATTTTCCCCCTTTCTGATTTTCTCTGTCAAATCTTCAACCAAAACCTAATATTGCCATTTCCCACCTGGATAAAAGGAACATCTATGTGAGAATGTTGTTCATTGACTACAGCTCAGCGTTCAACACCATAGTCCCTCAAAGCTCATCACTAAGCTAAGGACCCTGGGACTAAACACCTCCCCCTGCAACTGGATCCTGGACTTCCTGACGGGCCGCCCCCAGGTGGTGAGGGTAGGTAACAACACATCCGCCTCGCTGATCCTCAACACGGGGACCTCTCAGGGGTGCGTGCTCAGTCCCCTCCTGTTCTACCTGTTCACTCATGACTGCACAGTCAGGCACGACTCCAACACCATCATTAAGTTTGCCGATGACACAACAGCGGTAGGCCTGATCACCGACAACGACGACACAGCCTATAGGGAGGAGGTCAGAGACCTGGCCGTGTGGTGCCAGGACAACAACCTCTCCCTCAACATGATCAAGACAAAGGAGATGATTGTGGACTACAGGAAAAGGAGGACCAAGCACACCCCCATTCTCATCAACGGGGCTGTAGTGGAGCAGGTTGAGAGCTTCAACTTCCTTGGTGTCCACATCACCAACAAATTATCATGGTCCAAACACACCAAGACAGTCGTGAAGAGGGCATGACAAAGCCCATTTCCCCTCAGGAGACTGAAAATATTTGGCGTGGGTCCTGAGATCCTCAAAAGGTTCTACAGCTGCACCATCGAGAGCATCCTGACTGGTTGCATCACTGCCTGGTACGGCAACTGCTTGGCCTCCAACCGCAAGGCACTTCAGAGGGTAGTGCGAACGGCCCAGTACATCACTGGGGCCAAGCTTCCAGCCATCCAGGACCTCTATACCAGGTGGTGTCAGAGGAAGGCCCTAAATATTGTTAAAGACCCCAGCCACCCTAGTCATACACTGTTCTCTCTGCTACCGCACGGCAAGCGGTACCGGAGCGCCAAGTCTAGGTCCAAGAGGCTTCTAAACAGCTTCTAGCCCCAAGCCATAAGACTCCTGAACATCTAGTCAAATGGCTACCCAGACTATTTGCAGTGGCCCCCCTCTTTACACCACTGCCACTCTCTGTTGTCATCTATGCATAGTCACTTTAGTATCTCTACCTACATGTACATACTACCTCAAATAACCGGTGCCTCTGCACATTGACTCTGTACCAGTACACCCCTGTATATAGTCTCACTATTGTTATTTCACTGCTGCTCTTTATTTACTTGTTAGTTTTATCTCTTATTCTTATTTCTATTTTTGTAAACTGTAATGTTGGTTAGGGGCTCGTAAGTAAGCATTCCACTGTAAGGTCTACACCTGTTGTATTCAGCGCATGTGACTAATAAAATTTGAATTGACTTCTAATTATATACCTGATGTTACCAGTGAATGCAGTTTTTGTGAACTAGAAACTGAATCTATTGAACACTTATTCTGTCATTGTTTATATAGTGAAGTGTTCTGGACTGATGTAAAACTATATCTTGGCAACAAAATGCATAAAACCATTGAAATATCTAAGTTTGACATATTCTTTTACTACACTGATTCCACAATTGAAATGTATGTCATAAATCTCTATTTTTTTAGGGACATTTTTCATACACAAATCAAAATGTATGAAGAAAAAGCCCCTTTTCTTATTTAAAATAAATCTGATTTGGACTTTTTAGAGTAATTAAAACGTTTAACAAAACAAAATGTCAACAAAATGTATTTGCTACATGCCTGTATTTCAATTGATTTGAATTATTATATTAAAACATTTTGCTTCCTGGTTTCCCGTGATCATGTGACAAGAGTGTTTTTTTGGTTGTTGTTTTTTTTGCTTTCTTCTTCCTGGTTTCCCGTGATCATGTGACAAGAGTGTTTTTTGTTGTTGTTTTTTTGCTTCCTTCTTCCTGGTTTCCGTGATCATGTGAATACTTCAGCTAACAAGGTTCACTCAGCCGTCCCGGCCATACACACTACCCCAGTTTGAGTACTCGACACCCCGCTACAACCTGCGCTGGTTCCCACTAGCTACGCTAATGGCGGATGGAGAGCGTAGCCCGTTGCTTTCGGACCAGCACGACGGGACGAATGGTCCCGTCTCGTATGACTTTCCCCCGAGGCCACAGAGTGAGTAGTTATAACAACAGCTGGCATTGGCTATGTTACTTAGCTGGCTAGCTAACAACAATAGCTAACTACCTAGCTAGCAACAGTAGCTAACTACCTAGCTAGCAACAGTAGCTAACTACCTAGCTAGCAACAGTAGCTAACAACAACAGTTAACTACCTAGCTAGCAACAGTAGCTAACTACCTAGCTAACAACATTAGTTAACTACCTAGCTAGCAACAGTAGCTAACTACCTAGCTAGCAACAGTAGCTAACTAGCTCGCTAAGGTCAACTAGCTAGCTTAGCGTGATGCACTATAAGCTGTCTAGTTAGCTAGTTTATTAACAACTCGGCTATTTACAGTTTTGTTCCCCGTAGCTACTAGCTGGCTGAATAGTAACTAACGTTACCTAGTGGAAGAGGGTATCTGTCCATCAATAACAACTGATTTCACTTCCTTATTCTATTTCTAGACAGTCATGTGTACTCAGAAGTGAAAGCTTTTGTGTGAACGAATCATTCCCCCTTTTTTTTTTTTTTTATTTCCTGTCATTCTATCTCTCAACCCCCATATCCTTTCTCTGCCTTTCTTCCCGTAAAATATATTACCCACCTCTCTCCTCCTGTCCTCTACCCCAGGTTTTCCTCCATTCCTCAGCCCCAGTGCCCCCCCTCCGGTCCTGTTCGGTGAAGCCCCCCCTCCCTACTCTCCCCTGGGCAGCCCAGACATTGGCAGCTCTCCCATCATCAGTTGTAGGTAGGTAGCCCAGCAACACACACACACTCTTTCACTCTATACATCCTACCTCAGCAGCTAAGCAGATGAACCTGTAGCTGAGATGTTGTCCTTTTTGAATCCCTGGCCGGGGACTGGATAAACGGGGTTAAACATTTTAGCTGAAGGCAAAATCTGTTGTTTTGCTGTAACATTTGGACAATAAAGTTGTATTGTACTGTATTTATAGGGTATGTCAGAGTGCCATCAACGTGGAGGGAAAGACACACCAACACGTAGTCAAGTGTGTCATCTGCAATGAGGCTACGGTGAGCAGAATGCACACACAGTTCAAATCAAATACAAATTAATTTATATAGCCCTTCTTACATCAGCTGATGTCACAAAGTGCTGTACAGAAACCCAGCCTAAAACCCCCCAAACAGCAGGCAATGCAGGTGTAGAAGCACGGTGGCTAGGAAAAAACTCCCTAGAAAGGCCAAAACCTAGGAAGAAACCTAGAGAGGAACCAGGCTATGAGGGGTGGCCAGTCCTCTTCTGGCTGTTCTATCTACTTACAACACACACTGATGGAAGGATACTATTAACAGGTTATCAGAACTAACTCTTATATCAACGTCTGTCTCCCTCTCTCTCTCTCTCTGTCTCTCTCTCTCTCTCTCTCTCTCTCTCTCTCTCTCTCTCTCTCTCTCTCTCTCTCTCTCTCTCTCTCTGTCTCTCTCTGCTCTCTCTCTCTCTCTCTCTCTCTGTCTCTCTCTGTCTCTCTCTGTCTCTCTCTCTCTCTCTCTCTCTGTCTCTCTCTGTGTCTCTCTCTCTCTCTCTCTCTCTCTCTCTCTCTCTCTCTCTAGCCTATAAAGAATGCTCCGGCAGGGAAGAAGTATGTGCGCTGTCCCTGTAACTGTCTCCTCATCTGTAAAGTCACCTCACAGAGGATCGCCTGTCCCCGACTTTACTGGTGAGAGAGAGATGGACATAGGGGACATAAAGACAAGGTAGAGAGAGAGAGCACCGAGGTAGAGAGAAAGGAAGTGGAATGTGACGGGCTAGAGAGAGAAAGGACAAGATTTGGTTGGGAGAGGGAGAAGAGTCTAGGCTAGAGTCCATTCTGTTACTGGTCTAGAGTCCATTCTGTTACTGGTCTAGGCTAGAGTCCATTGTGTTACTGGTCTAGAGTCCATTCTGTTACTGGTCTAGAGTCCATTCTGTTACTGGTCTAGAGTCCATTGTGTTACTGGTCTAGAGTCCATTGTGTTACTGGTCTAGAGTCCATTGTGTTACTGGTCTAGAGTCCATTCTGTTACTGGTCTAGAGTCCATTCTGTTACTGGTCTAGAGTCCATTCTGTTACTGGTCTAGAGTCCATTCTGTTACTGGTCTAGAGTCCATTCTGTTACTGGTCTAGAGTCCATTCTGTTACTGGTCTAGAGTCCATTCTGTTACTGATCTAGAGTCCATTCTGTTACTGATCTAGAGTCCATTCTGTTACTGGTCTAGAGTCCATTCTGTTACTGGTCTAGAGTCCATTCTGTTACTGGTCTAGAGTCCATTCTGTTACTGGTCTAGAGTCCATTCTGTTACTGGTCTAGAGTCCATTCTGTTACTGGTCTAGAGTCCATTCTGTTACTGGTCTAGAGTCCATTCTGTTACTGGTCTAGAGTCCATTCTGTTACTGGTCTAGAGTCCATTCTGTTACTGGTCTAGAGTCCATTCTGTTACTGGTCTAGAGTCCATTCTGTTACTGGTCTAGAGTCCATTCTGTTACTGGTCTAGAGTCCATTCTGTTACTGGTCTAGAGTCCATTCTGTTACTGGTCTAGAGTCCATTCTGTTACTGGTCTAGAGTCCATTCTGTTACTGGTCTAGAGTCCATTCTGTTACTGGTCTAGAGTCCATTCTGTTACTGGTCTAGAGTCCATTCTGTTACTGGTCTAGAGTCCATTCTGTTACTGGTCTAGAGTCCATTCTGTTACTGGTCTAGAGTCCATTCTGTTACTGGTCTAGAGTCCATTCTGTTACTGGTCTAGGCTAGAGTCCATTCTGTTACTGGTCTAGAGTCCATTCTGTTACTGGTCTAGAGTCCATTCTGTTACTGGTCTAGAGTCCATTCTGTTACTGGTCTAGAGTCCATTCTGTTACTGGTCTAGAGTCCATTCTGTTACTGATCTAGAGTCCATTCTGTTACTGGTCTAGAGTCCATTCTGTTACTGGTCTAGAGTCCATTCTGTTACTGGTCTAGAGTCCATTCTGTTACTGGTCTAGAGTCCATTCTGTTACTGGTCTAGGCTAGAGTCCATTCTGTTACTGGGCTAGAGTCCATTCTGTTACTGATCTAGAGTCCATTCTGTTACTGATCTAGAGTCCATTCTGTTACTGATCTAGAGTCCATTCTGTTACTGGTCTAGAGTCCATTCTGTTACTGGTCTAGGCTAGAGTCCATTCTGTTACTGGTCTAGAGTCCATTCTGTTACTGGTCTAGAGTCCATTCTGTTACTGGTCTAGAGTCCATTCTGTTACTGGTCTAGAGTCCATTCTGTTACTGGTCTAGAGTCCATTCTGTTACTGGTCTAGAGTCCATTCTGTTACTGGTCTAGAGTCCATTCTGTTACTGGTCTAGAGTCCATTCTGTTACTGGTCTAGAGTCCATTCTGTTACTGGTCTAGAGTCCATTCTGTTACTGGTCTAGAGTCCATTCTGTTACTGGTCTAGAGTCCATTCTGTTACTGGTCTAGAGTCCATTCTGTTACTGGTCTAGAGTCCATTCTGTTACTGGTCTAGAGTCCATTCTGTTACTGGTCTAGAGTCCATTCTGTTACTGGTCTAGAGTCCATTCTGTTACTGGTCTAGAGTCCATTCTGTTACTGGTCTAGAGTCCATTCTGTTACTGGTCTAGAGTCCATTCTGTTACTGGTCTAGAGTCCATTCTGTTACTGGTCTAGAGTCCATTCTGTTACTGGTCTAGAGTCCATTCTGTTACTGGTCTAGAGTCCATTCTGTTACTGGTCTAGAGTCCATTCTGTTACTGGTCTAGAGTCCATTCTCTTACTGGTCTAGAGTCCATTCTGTTACTGGTCTAGAGTCCATTCTGTTACTGGTCTAGAGTCCATTCTGTTACTGATCTAGAGTCCATTCTGTTACTGGTCTAGAGTCCATTCTGTTACTGGTCTAGAGTCCATTCTGTTACTGGTCTAGAGTCCATTCTGTTACTGGTCTAGAGTCCATTCTGTTACTGGTCTAGAGTCCATTCTGTTACTGGTCTAGAGTCCATTCTGTTACTGGTCTAGAGTCCATTCTGTTACTGGTCTAGAGTCCATTCTGTTACTGGTCTAGAGTCCATTCTGTTACTGGTCTAGAGTCCATTCTGTTACTGATCTAGAGTCCATTCTGTTACTGGTCTAGAGTCCATTCTGTTACTGGTCTAGAGTCCATTCTGTTACTGGTCTAGAGTCCATTCTGTTACTGGTCTAGAGTCCATTCTGTTACTGGTCTAGAGTCCATTCTGTTACTGGTCTAGAGTCCATTCTGTTACTGGTCTAGAGTCCATTCTGTTACTGATCTAGAGTCCATTCTGTTACTGGTCTAGAGTCCATTCTGTTACTGATCTAGAGTCCATTCTGTTACTGGTCTAGAGTCCATTCTGTTACTGGTCTAGAGTCCATTCTGTTACTGGTCTAGAGTCCATTCTGTTACTGGTCTAGAGTCCATTCTGTTACTGGTCTAGAGTCCATTCTGTTACTGGTCTAGAGTCCATTCTGTTACTGATCTAGAGTCCATTCTGTTACTGGTCTAGAGTCCATTCTGTTACTGGTCTAGAGTCCATTCTGTTACTGGTCTAGAGTCCATTCTGTTACTGATCTAGAGTCCATTCTGTTACTGGTCTAGAGTCCATTCTGTTACTGGTCTAGAGTCCATTCTGTTACTGGTCTAGAGTCCATTCTGTTACTGGTCTAGAGTCCATTCTGTTACTGGTCTAGAGTCCATTCTGTTACTGGTCTAGAGTCCATTCTGTTACTGGTCTAGAGTCCATTCTGTTACTGGTCTAGAGTCCATTCTGTTACTGGTCTAGAGTCCATTCTGTTACTGGTCTAGAGTCCATTCTGTTACTGGTCTAGAGTCCATTCTGTTACTGGTCTAGAGTCCATTCTGTTACTGATCTAGAGTCCATTCTGTTACTGGTCTAGAGTCCATTCTGTTACTGGTCTAGAGTCCATTCTGTTACTGGTCTAGAGTCCATTCTGTTACTGGTCTAGAGTCCATTCTGTTACTGGTCTAGAGTCCATTCTGTTACTGGTCTAGAGTCCATTCTGTTACTGGTCTAGAGTCCATTCTGTTACTGATCTAGAGTCCATTCTGTTACTGGTCTAGAGTCCATTCTGTTACTGGTCTAGAGTCCATTCTGTTACTGGTCTAGAGTCCATTCTGTTACTGGTCTAGAGTCCATTCTGTTACTGGTCTAGAGTCCATTCTGTTACTGGTCTAGAGTCCATTCTGTTACTGGTCTAGAGTCCATTCTGTTACTGGTCTAGAGTCCATTCTGTTACTGGTCTAGAGTCCATTCTGTTACTGGTCTAGAGTCCATTCTGTTACTGGTCTAGAGTCCATTCTGTTACTGGTCTAGAGTCCATTCTGTTACTGGTCTAGAGTCCATTCTGTTACTGGTCTAGAGTCCATTCTGTTACTGGTCTAGAGTCCATTCTGTTACTGGTCTAGAGTCCATTCTGTTACTGGTCTAGAGTCCATTCTGTTACTGGTCTAGAGTCCATTCTGTTACTGGTCTAGAGTCCATTCTGTTACTGGTCTAGAGTCCATTCTGTTACTGGTCTAGAGTCCATTCTGTTACTGGTCTAGAGTCCATTCTGTTTGGTGTGTCGGTGGTTAAGGATTGTAACTGATCGTGTGTGTGTGTGTGTGTGTGTGTGTGTGTGTGTGTGTGTGTTCGTTCGTTCGTTCCAGTAAGCGTGTCATGAACTTGGGTCTGGTACATGCTGCAGGGTCGGGTTCAGACAGTCCAGAACCTCAACAACTCGCTGGGGTCAGAGTGGTCTGTGGACACTGCAGAAACACATTCCTGGTAGGACCATCTGTCTGTCTGTCTCTCTCTGTCTGTCTGAGGGAAGGGGGGGGGGGGGTAGTAGTAGTGGTGTAAACTAACTGTGTGTGTTTTCAGTGGACTGAGTTCTCAGACAGAACGTTAGCCAGATGTCCCCACTGCAGAAAAGTGTGAGTCTATATTACCATCTCACGTCAGCTTATTCCTTTTACCGATCTTCAACTCTGTTCCTGTACTGACTTCCTGTTTATCTCTATTGCAGCTCTTCTGTTGGCCGGCGGTACCCCAGGAGGCGGGGCTTGTGGTGTTTCCTGTTGTTTTTGGTTTTCTCCGGCGGCACGGCAGGACTAGTGGTGAGTTTAGTTTATGAACATACGATTTCAGTCACAAACGTGTGTGTGTGTGTGTGTATAAGCATCTGTAGGTGGGAACATGGAAGCCAGAGGGAACTATGCCTAGTACTCTAACCTCTCTCTTTTTCACATCTCTGTTTCTCCTCTGTTACGTTCTCTCTCTGTTTCCCCCCCCTCTCTCTCTCTATATATATTATCTGTCTAGGTGGGAACATGTAAACCAGCCTCTCTCTCTCTCTCTCTCTCTCTCTCTCTCTCTGTGTTTCTCTGTCTAGGTGGGAACGTGTAAACCAGCCTCTCTCTCTCTCTGTGTTTCTCTGTCTAGGTGGGAACATGTAAACCAGCCTCTCTCTCTCTCTCTCTCTCTCTCTCTCTCTTGTGTTTCTCTGTCTAGGTGGTAACATGTAAACCAGCCTCTCTCTCTCTCTCTCTCTGTGTGTTTCTCTGTCTAGGTGGGAACATGTAAACCAGCCTCTCTCTCTCTCTCTGTGTTTCTCTGTCTAGGTGGGAACATGTAAACCAGCCTCTCTCTCTCTCTCTGTGTTTCTCTGTCTAGGTGGGAACATGTAAACCAGCCTCTCTCTCTCTCTCTGTGTTTCTCTGTCTAGGTGGGAACATGTAAACCAGCCTCTCTCTCTCTCTCTCTCTCTCTCTGTGTTTCTCTGTCTAGGTGGTAACATGTAAACCAGCCTCTCTCTCTCTGTGTTTCTCTGTCTAGGTGGTAACATGTAAACCAGCCTCTCTCTCTCTCTCTGTGTTTCTCTGTCTAGGTGGGAACATGTAAACCAGCCTCTCTCTCTCTCTCTCTGTGTTTCTCTGTCTAGGTGGGAACATGTAAACCAGCCTCTCTCTCTTGTGTTTCTCTGTCTAGGTGGGAACATGTAAACCAGCCTCTCTCTCTCTCTGTGTTTCTCTGTCTAGGTGGGAACGTGTAAACCAGCCTCTCTCTCTCTGTGTTTCTCTGTCTAGGTGGGAACATGTAAACCAGCCTCTCTCTCTCTCTCTCTCTCTCTCTCTCTCTCTCTCTCTCTCTCTCTGTGTTTCTCTGTCTAGGTGGGAACATGTAAAGCAGCCTCTCTCTCTCTCTCTCTGTGTGTTTCTCTGTCTAGGTGGGAACATGTAAACCAGCCTCTATCTCTGTGTTTCTCTGTCTAGGTGGGAACATGTAAACCAGCCTCTCTCTCTCTGTGTTTCTCTGTCTAGGTGGGAACATGTAAACCAGCCTCTCTCTCTCTGTGTTTCTCTGTCTAGGTGGGAACATGTAAACCAGCCTCTCTCTCTCTGTGTTTCTCTGTCTAGGTGGGAACATGTAAACCAGCCTCTCTCTCTCTCTCTGTGTTGCTCTGTCTAGGTGGGAACATGTAAACCAGCCTCTCTCTCTCTGTGTTTCTCTGTCTAGGTGGGAACATGTAAACCAGCCTCTCTCTCTCTCTCTCTCTCTCTCTCTCTCTCTCTCTCTCTCTCTGTCTCTCTCTCTCTCTCTCTCTCTCTCTCTCTCTCTCTCTCTCTCTCTCTCTCTCTCTCTCTCTCTGTGTTTCTCTGTCTAGGTGGTAACATGTAAACCAGCCTCTCTCTCTCTGTGTTTCTCTGTCTAGGTGGGAACATGTAAACCAGCCTCTCTCTCTCTCTCTCTCTCTCTCTCTCTCTGTGTGTTTCTCTGTCTAGGTGGGAACATGTAAACCAGCCTCTCTCTCTCTGTGTTTCTCTGTCTAGGTGGGAACATGTAAACCAGCCTCTCTCTCTCTCTCTCTGTGTTTCTCTGTCTAGGTGGGAACATGTAAACCAGCCTCTCTCTCTCTCTCTCTCTGTGTTTCTCTGTCTAGGTGGGAACATGTAAACCAGCCTCTCTCTCTCTCTCTCTCTCTCTCTCTCTGTGTGTTTCTCTGTCTAGGTGGGAACATGTAAACCAGCCTCTCTCTCTCTCTCTCTCTCTCTGTGTTTCTCTGTCTAGGTGGGAACGTGTAAACCAGCCTCTCTCTCTCTCTGTGTTTCTCTGTCTAGGTGGGAACATGTAAACCAGCCTCTCTCTCTCTCTCTCTCTCTCTCTCTCTCTGTGTTTCTCTGTCTAGGTGGGAACATGTAAACCAGCCTCTCTCTCTCTCTCTCTCTCTGTTTCTCTGTCTAGGTGGGAACATGTAAACCAGCCTCTCTCTCTCTCTCTCTGTTTCTCTGTCTAGGTGGTAACAAGTAAACCAGCCTCTCTCTCTCTCTCTCTCTCTCTCTCTCTCTGTGTTTCTCTGTCTAGGTGGTAACATGTAAACCAGCCTCTCTCTCTCTCTCTCTCTATATATATATTATCTGTCTAGGTGGTAACATGTAAACCAGCCTCTCTCTCTCTCTCTGTGTTTCTCTGTCTAGGTGGTAACATGTAAACCAGCCTCTCTCTCTCTCTGTCTGTGTGTTTCTCTGTCTAGGTGGGAACATGAAAACCAGCCTCTCTCTCTCTCTCTCTGTGTTTCTCTGTCTAGGTGGTAACATGTAAACCAGCCTCTCTCTCTCTCTCTCTCTGTGTTTCTCTGTCTAGGTGGTAACATGTAAACCAGCCTCTCTCTCTGTGTGTTTCTCTGTCTAGGTGGGAACATGTAAACCAGCCTCTCTCTCTCTGTGTTTCTCTGTCTAGGTGGGAACATGTAAACCAGCCTCTCTCTCTCTGTGTTTCTCTGTCTAGGTGGGAACATGTAAACCAGCCTCTCTCTCTCTCTCTCTCTCTGTGTTTCTCTGTCTAGGTGGGAACATGTAAACCAGCCTCTCTCTCTCTCTCTCTCTCTCTCTCTGTGTTTCTCTGTCTAGGTGGGAACATGTAAACCAGCCTCTCTCTCTCTCTGTGTTTCTCTGTCTAGGTGGTAACATGTAAACCAGCCTCTCTCTCTCTGTGTTTCTCTGTCTAGGTGGTAACATGTAAACCAGCCTCTCTCTCTCTGTGTTTCTCTGTCTAGGTGGTAACATGTAAACCAGCCTCTCTCTCTCTGTGTTTCTCTGTCTAGGTGGTAACATGTAAACCAGCCTCTCTCTCTCTGTGTTTCTCTGTCTAGGTGGGAACGTGTAAACCAGCCCCTCTCTCTCTCTCTCTCTCTGTGTTTCTCTGTCTAGGTGGGAACATGTAAACCAGCCTCTCTCTCTCTCTCTCTCTCTCTCTGTGTTTCTCTGTCTAGGTGGGAACATGTAAACCAGCCTCTCTCTCTCTGTGTTTCTCTGTCTAGGTAGGAACGTGTAAACCAGCCCCTCTTTCTCTCTCTGTGTTTCTCTGTCTAGGTGGGAACATGTAAACCAGCCTCTCTCTCTCTCTGTGTTTCTCTGTCTAGGTGGGAACGTGTAAACCAGCCTCTATCTCTCTCTCTCTCTCTCTCTCTGTGTTTCTCTGTCTAGGTGGGAACATGTAAACCAGCCTCTCTCTCTCTCTGTGTTTCTCTGTCTAGGTGGGAACGTGTAAACCAGCCTCTCTCTCTCTCTGTGTGTTTCTCTGTCTAGGTGGGAACGTGTAAACCAGCCTCTCTCTCTCTCTGTGTTTCTCTGTCTAGGTGGGAACGTGTAAACCAGCCTCTCTCTCTCTCTCTGTGTTTCTCTGTCTAGGTGGGAACGTGTAAACCAGCCTCTATCTCTCTCTCTCTCTCTCTGTGTTTCTCTGTCTAGGTGGGAACGTGTAAACCAGCCTCTCTCTCTCTCTGTGTTTCTCTGTCTAGGTGGGAACGTGTAAACCAGCCTCTCACTCTCTCTGTGTGTTTCTCTGTCTAGGTGGGAACGTGTAAACCAGCCTCTCTCTCTCTCTCTGTGTTTCTCTGTCTAGGTGGGAACGTGTAAACCAGCCTCTATCTCTCTCTCTCTCTCTCTCTGTGTTTCTCTGTCTAGGTGGGAACGTGTAAACCAGCCTCTCTCTCTCTCTGTGTTTCTCTGTCTAGGTGGGAACGTGTAAACCAGCCTCTCTCTCTCTCTGTGTGTTTCTCTGTCTAGGTGGGAACGTGTAAACCAGCCTCTCTCTCTCTCTCTCTGTGTTTCTCTGTCTAGGTGGGAACGTGTAAACCAGCCTCTCTCTCTCTCTGTGTTTCTCTGTCTAGGTGGGAACGTGTAAACCAGCCTCTCTCTCTCTCTCTCTCTCTCTCTGTGTTTCTCTGTCTAGGTGGGAACATGTAAACCAGCCTCTCTCTCTCTCTGTGTTTCTCTGTCTAGGTGGGAACGTGTAAACCAGCCTCTCTCTCTGTGTTTCTCTGTCTAGGTGGGAACATGTAAACCAGCCTCTCTCTCTCTCTCTCTCTCTCTCTCTCTCTCTCTGTGTTTCTCTTGTCTAGGTGGGAACATGTAAACCAGCCTCTCTCTCTCTCTGTGTTTCTCTGTCTAGGTGGGAACGTGTAAACCAGCCTCTCTCTCTCTCTCTGTGTTTCTCTGTCTAGGTGGGAACGTGTAAACCAGCCTCTATCTCTCTCTCTCTCTCTCTCTGTGTTTCTCTGTCTAGGTGGGAACGTGTAAACCAGCCTCTCTCTCTCTCTGTGTTTCTCTGTCTAGGTGGGAACGTGTAAACCAGCCTCTCTCTCTCTCTGTGTTTCTCTGTCTAGGTGGGAACGTGTAAACCAGCCTCTCTCTCTCTCTGTGTGTTTCTCTGTCTAGGTGGGAACGTGTAAACCAGCCTCTCTCTCTCTCTCTCTCTCTCTCTGTGTTTCTCTGTCTAGGTGGGAACGTGTAAACCAGCCTCTCTCTCTCTCTGTGTTTCTCTGTCTAGGTGGGAACGTGTAAACCAGCCTCTCTCTCTCTCTGTGTTTCTCTGTCTAGGTGGGAACGTGTAAACCAGCCTCTCTCTCTCTCTCTCTCTCTCTCTGTGTTTCTCTGTCTAGGTGGGAACGTGTAAACCAGCCTCTCTCTCTCTCTGTGTTTCTCTGTCTAGGTGGGAACGTGTAAACCAGCCTTGCTCCACAGAGGGATCTATGCCTCTTGGGTCTTCCTGATTCTCCTGGCTGTACTGAGCATGTGCAGAATGATCTATTGGGGCTGTCTGAAGATCAGCGAACCCGTCCAGAACATCACATAGAGCAGTGGTTCTCAAACTGACAGGGGCGGCACAGCTTTAAACTTACTCTTGAAAATTGTAATAGTAGAATGAGCAAGGTACAGTTTGTAAATTGGGTAGTACATTATCAGTACCTCTTGTCATTATAGACCTTAGAGAGAGATTAGTGTAACTTGTCAGAAATGTCCAGATCATCTAGTCCATGTCAGATAACATTTCCTTAAGGTTTTGTTTAGGCCATTGATATTGTTGTACATTTTTATTTTTTTTGTCACTCAAATATCACATGAATATAGACATTAGAAATGGCAAAAATGTATAGAATTGCAACAACAACAAAATGCTTTAAATCTGCAACATTTTCTTTGCAAACACATGACAAAATGTGTAGAATTGCAGGAACTATACTTTAAACCTGCAACATTCTCTCCACCAACAAGAGGGGAGGTGAATAGTTTGTGTTGTGAACAGTGCTTGTACCCATATTCTCTAGACGGGTTAAAACATTAGGGAAGCCCTGACATAGAGGGAGGGGAACAGAGAGAGGTACGGTATAGGAAGGAGCGTGAGAACAAACGTTAACATGACCATGTCAAACTAGATCAAACTAGATCCAAACTGTCTAAACTGACTCCGTCTGGAATTTACTAACCGGTCTTAGGGGTTGTGTCCCAAATAGTACACTATTCACGATGCAGTGCACTCAACGTTTGCCCAGGGCCCTTATTCACTGTGTAGTACACTACTTTAGACCAGATACCTATAGGCTCTGTAATGCGCTATATAAATCTGTGGTCAAAAGCAGTGCACTATATAGGAAATATAGGGCTGAACCTTGGACTGGCTGTCTGGACCAGTAGTCCCCTACTGGACTGGACTGGCTGTCTGGACTAATAGTCCCCTACTGGACTGGACTGGCTGTCTGGACTAATAATCCCCTACTGGACTGGCTGTCTGGACCAATAGTCCCCTACTGGACTGGCTGTCTGGACTAATAGTCCCCTACTGGACTGGCTGTCTGGACTAATAGTCCCCTACTGGACTGGCTGTCTGGACCAATAGTCCCCTACTGGACTGGACTGGCTGTCTGGACTAATAGTCCCCTACTGGACTGGACTGGCTGTCTGGACTAATAGTCCCCTACTGGACTGGCTGTCTGGACCAATAGTCCCCTACTGGACTGGCTGTCTGGACCAATAGTCCCCTACTGGACTGGCTGTCTGGACTAATAGTCCCCTACTGGACTGGCTGTCTGGACCAATAGTCCCCTACTGGACTGGCTGTCAGGACTAATAGTCCCCTACTGGACTGGCTGTTAGGACTAATAGTCCCCTACTGGACTGGCTGTCAGGACTAATAGTCCCCTACTGGACTGGCTGTCAGGACTAATAGTCCCCTACTGGACTGGCTGTTAGGACTAATAGTCCCCTACTGGACTGGCTGTCTGGACTAATAGTCCCCTACTGGACTGGCTGTCTGGACTAATAGTCCCCTACTGGACTGGACTGGCTGTCTGGACTAATAGTCCCCTACTGGACTGGCTGTCAGGACTAATAGTCCCCTACTGGACTGGCTGTCTGGACTAATAGTCCCCTACTGGACTGGCTGTCTGGACTAATAGTCCCCTACTGGACTGGACTGGCTGTCAGGACTAATAGTCCCCTACTGGACTGGCTGTCTGGACTAATAGTCCCCTACTGGACTGGACTGGCTGTCAGGACTAATAGTCCCCCTACTGGACTGGCTGTCTGGACTAATAGTCCCCTACTGGACTGGCTGTTAGGACTAATAGTCCCCTACTGGACTGGCTGTCTGGACTAATAGTCCCCTACTGGACTGGCTGTCAGGACTAATAGTCCCCTACTGGACTGGCTGTCTGGACCAATAGTCCCCTACTGGACTGGCTGTCTGGACTAATAGTCCCCTACTGGACTGGCTGTCAGGACTAATAGTCCCCTACTGGACTGGCTGTCTGGACTAATAGTCCCCTACTGGACTGGCTGTCTGGACTAATAGTCCCCTACTGGACTGGCTGTCTGGACTAATAGTCCCCTACTGGACTGGCTGTCTGGACTAATAGTCCCCTACTGGACTGGCTGTCAGGACTAATAGTCCCCTACTGGACTGGCTGTCTGGACTAATAGTCCCCTACTGGACTGGCTGTCTGGACTAATAGTCCCCTACTGGACTGGCTGTCTGGACTAATAGTCCCCTACTGGACTGGCTGTCTGGACTAATAGTCCCCTACTGGACTGGCTGTCTGGACTAATAGTCCCCTACTGGACTGGCTGTCTGGACTAATAGTCCCCTACTGGACTGGCTGTTAGGACTAATAGTCCCCTACTGGACTGGCTGTCTGGACTAATAGTCCCCTACTGGACTGGCTGTCTGGACTAATAGTCCCCTACTGGACTTTTTACTGTAGAAACTATATATATATCATGTTTGAGTGTCAGTTTCTACAGTAAAAATCACTGAGTGCTACAGACCTGGAGATATTTATTGGTTTTTGATCGATCGGTGATAGATTGGTGTGATTTATGTGTATATATATTCACTCACTCTCTGCAGTCATTGTCATGTGATTTATTTTTAAGTAGCTGGTTTATTTTCTATTATAGAGTTTTCTCCTCTTGTTTGTCTGTCACCCTCTCTGGTTAATTGTTGTAATATCTAACTAAGCAGAGTCCCAAATGCTACCCTATTCCCTACTACTATTGACCTGAGCCGTCTATGGGCCATTGTGCCCTTCTTTTGACCAGGGCTCTATGGGCCATTGTGCCCTTCTTTTAAGTAGTGCCCTATAAAAGGAATAGAGTGCCATTTGGGATGCAATGTAACTGTAATATGTTGTTGCACTACATCCTAATGATTAGATCTGGTCCAAGGCGTTACGTGCGACTTGCTGGTGCTAAACCTGCTAGATGCATGTAACAACTTGGTCCAGAGCTACCTAACAATTATACAGCTGAATATTAATAATAATAATAATAAGTCCTGTGGTCTGATATTCTGAGTAATGTTGTGAAACTAAAATACTTTTAACAAACCTCTATCTCTCTCTGTGTGTGTGTGTGTGTGTGTGTGTGTGTGTGTGTGAAATATATGCCTAGGCAGAGAGGGAGAATAGTACATTGTTAAAAGTCTAAGCCATTGGGGAGGGGTTTAAGTTAACATGGTATTGCTTTAAGCTGGTTATACTATGGCTCATTTAGATATTTTATTTTGAATTTTAGGACCCCTTTAGGTATCAAAATGATGTATAATTTTTTTTTTTGGGGGGGGGGGGAATCAAATATTGAATTTGGCCTTTACTACTATAGCCCAGAGAAATGCATTGAATAACACATTCATAAATGGCAAAAACAGACAGTCAACAAATAAGAAACCATGTTTTGAAGTGTTTGTCCTGTATCTAGGAGACATAAAGTTCAGGAAATGTGTTATTTTGACAACATCTCGCCCGTTTCTTGGGTAGGCACAAAACTATCTTCATACTGCAATAGCTAAAAATGCTTCGGACTCCACAAACAGAAGTTAGCACGTCGACGGTGCCGACTTCAGATGAGTACCCTGACAATGGCGGGGGACTTAGAGGAAAAATGGAGACCACCAACAAATGCACATTTTGTATTTGTATTATTGTTGGACAAAAGACTAATCACAAGGAATTCAGGTAAAATGATTTTAATCAAGGAAGTCTTAAAATATTCCCACGAATATATACAGAAACATATTGATTGCATCTAAAGAAGAGGAGAGCCGTCTCTGTTGAGTTGACCCGTCTTGAAGACTGACTGGTTAGGGTCCAGAAGATGGTTCTGAGAGAGAGATAGCGAGAGAGTTCGTCAGAGACAGAACGCTCAAGTGTTTTAGAAAGAATGGATGCAGGTCTGTTGTTTTTGACGTCGGAGGAGTCGAGTTTTGGTTTCTTGAGAAGTGGAGCGACTCGGGCCATTTTGAAGTCATGGGACGGCGCCAGTAGTCAGGGATGAGTTGATGAGGGAAGTGAGGAAGTGAATCTCCACTTAGGAGAAATGAGCAGCCCTGTGCCACCACCGCGATGACCAGATGCTCTCGGACTACGAGAGAAAAACGTAGTCGGATGAAGACGGAGCAGCTTGGAGTAGCAGTGGTCTCTGGGGTTGATCCATGTCTCCGTCAGGGTCAAAAGGTCAAGGGACTGAAGAGCAGCCTAGGCTCTGCGTTCTTGACTGCAGATCAGCAGTTCCAAACACTACCAGAGAACAGGAATTCCACATGGGTCGTGCGCGCAGGGTACACTAAATTAGAAGAGAGGGGAAAAATAGGGGGGGGGGGGGGGAAGCACAAAGAACGATAGAAGTCCAAACATTCCAACGGTCTACAAAATCTCTGCTGTTCAAAGTCTGTTCACTGTCTGTTCACACACACAGAGTGAAGTGAAGTGTCAAACAATGTTCAATGATTAGCAAGGAGTGTATTCAGCTAGAAAGTCATCCTGCCGAAATTAAAATATCTTAGAACCCACACCATGTGGTAAGAGCGCCATCTAGTGTCGTTTTTCAGTTCATAAAAACTCACTGCTGTTTTTTTTTATTTTTACATTCTGTATAGTCATTGTATACATTTAAATATTGCATTTCTTTTATATATATATATATATATATTGATTAATAAGTAATAAATGTGGATGATGAGATTTTTTTTCTTTCTGTAGATGTAAATAGTAACAAATATAAATAGCAACCGTATGTATATAAGAGATTTATTTACCAGGAGAAATGCTGAGATTGGTACATACATGAGAACACGTCTTCATAACGGAATACACACTTTATTGACAGATTAATTCAGATCAAAACCTTTATTAATAGAAACAGGATACAGTTATTTCTGTAACGCTGTACAAAACAGGTACATGTCTGTAAACAAGGTTCAATTCAACACCATTTTACGGTTCAAACGACCATTAATGTTGAATACACCCATGCTTTGTCAATCAAATCTGCTACACACACAACACACACACACACAACACACACACACATACACACAATACACACACACACCATACACACAATACACATACACAACCCTCGCTGATCTACACACACACAGAAGAAAAGGTCAGGTGGATGGGAATGTGAATATATATGAAGTTATCCCAAAACCAGCTAACCCTAGTTGGAAACAAACAGCTGGAAGATGTCATATAAGTCACATGGACTGATTTTCCAGCCTATAGCACACGATGGAACGCGCTCAGGCGAATCACTTTAGGCACGTCGCTTTCCAAAGTGTGTTGCATTATGGGGATGAAAATGGTATGATTTGCGCCTACATGACGGCTGCATTGACTATTACTCAGGAAGCCCAAATTCCCATATTTTTTCCCCACTTTTGACCAATCAGATCGCCTCTGTCAATAATTCAGTAAAGGATCAGAATTGGGCTGCAAAGAGTTTACCCTGCTCTGTGTTGGTGGTATGGTGACAACCCTAATCAATAACATCAGATATGGTGACAACCCTAATCAATAACATCAGACATGGTGACAACCCTAATCAATAACATCAGATATGGTGACAACCCTAATCATTAATGATATGGTGACAACCCTAATCAATAACATCAGATATGGTGACAACCCTAATCAATAATGATATGGTGACAACCCTAATCAATAATGATATGGTGACAACCCTAATCAATAACATCAGATATGGTGACAACCCTAATCATTAATGATATGGTGACAACCCTAATCAATAACATCAGATATGGTGACAACCCTAATCAATAATGATATGGTGACAACCCTAATCAATAATGATATGGTGACAACCCTAATCAATAACATCAGATATGGTGACAACCCTAATCAATAACATCAGATATGGTGACAACCCTAATCAATAACATCAGATATGGTGACAACCCTAATCAATAATGATATGGTGACAACTCTAATCAATAACATCAGATATGGTGACAACCCTAATCAATAACATCAGATATGGTGACAACCCTAATCAATAATGATATGGTGACAACCCTAATCATTAATGATATGGTGACAACCCTAATCAATAACATCAGATATGGTGACAACCCTAATCAATAATGATATGGTGACAACCCTAATCAATAACATCAGATATGGTGACAACCCTAATCAATAACATCAGATATGGTGACAACCCTAATCATTAATGATATGGTGACAACCCTAATCAATAACATCAGATATGGTGACAACCCTAATCATTAATGATATGGTGACAACCCTAATCAATAATGATATGGTGACAACCCTAATCAATAATGATATGGTGACAACCCTAATCAATAACATCAGATATGGTGACAACCCTAATCAATAACATCAGATATGGTGACAACCCTAATCAATAACATCAGATATGGTGACAACCCTAATCAATAATGATATGGTAACAACCCTAATCAATAACATCAGATATGGTGACAACCCTAATCAATAACATCAGATATGGTGACAACCCTAATCAATAATGATATGGTGACAACCCTAATCAATAACATCAGATATGGTGACAACCCTAATCAATAATGATATGGTGACAACCCTAATCAATAACATCAGATATGGTGACAACCCTAATCAATAATGATATGGTGACAACCCTAATCAATAATGATATGGTGACAACCCTAATCATTAATGATATGGTGACAACCCTAATCAATAACATCAGATATGGTGACAACCCTAATCAATAATGATATGGTGACAACCCTAATCAATAACATCAGATATGGTGACAACCCTAATCAATAACATCAGATATGGTGACAACCCTAATCAATAACATCAGATATGGTGACAACCCTAATCAATAACATCAGATATGGTGACAACCCTAATCAATAATGATATGGTGACAACCCTAATCAATAACATCAGATATGGTGACAACCCTAATCAATAACATCAGATATGGTGACAACCCTAATCAATAATGATATGGTGACAACCCTAATCAATAACATCAGATATGGTGACAACCCTAATCAATAACATCAGATATGGTGACAACCCTAATCAATAACATCAGATATGGTGACAACCCTAATCAATAACATCAGATATGGTGACAACCCTAATCAATAATGATATGGTGACAACCCTAATCATTAATGATATGGTGACAACCCTAATCAATAACATCAGATATGGTGACAACCCTAATCAATAATGATATGGTGACAACCCTAATCAATAATGATATGGTGACAACCCTAATCAATAACATCAGATATGGTGACAACCCTAATCATCAATGATATGGTGACAACCCTAATCAATAACATCAGATATGGTGACAACCCTAATCAATAATGATATGGTGACAACCCTAATCAATAACATCAGATATGGTGACAACCCTAATCATTAATGATATGGTGACAACCCTAATCAATAACATCAGATATGGTGACAACCCTAATCAATAATGATATGGTGACAACCCTAATCAATAACATCAGATATGGTGACAACCCTAATCAATAACATCAGATATGGTGACAACCCTAATCAATAATGATATGGTGACAACCCTAATCAATAACATCAGATATGGTGACAACCCTAATCAATAATGATATGGTGACAACCCTAATCATTAATGATATGGTGACAACCCTAATCAATAATGATATGGTGACAACCCTAATCAATAACATCAGATATGGTGACAACCCTAATCAATAACATCAGATATGGTGACAACCCTAATCAATAATGATATGGTGACAACCCTAATCAATAATGTCAGATATGTATTTATTTTTTTATAATTTTTTTATTTCACCTTTATTTAACTAGGTAGGATAGTTGAGAACAAGTTCTCACTTACAACTGCGACCTGGCCATGATAAAGCAAAGCAGTGTGACACAGACAACAACACAGAGCCGTACGCACTACCCTCTGTGGTGCCTTGCGGTCGGAGGCCCGAGCAGTTGCCATACCAGGCAGTGATGCAACCATTCAGAATGCTCTCGGTGGTGCAGCTGTAGAACCTTTTGAGGATCTCAGGACCCACCCCAAATCTTTTCAGTCTCCTGAGGGGGAGTAGGTTTAGTCGTGCCCTCTTCACGACTGTCTTCGTGTGCTTGGACCATGTTAGTTTGTTGGTGATGTGGACGCCAAGGAAGTTGAAGCTCTCAACCTGCTCCACTACAGCCCCGTCGATGAAAATGGGGGCGTGCTCGGTCCTCCTTTTCCTGTAGTCCACAATCATCTCCTACGTCTCGATCACATTGAGGAAGAGGTTGTTGTCCTGGCACCACACGGCCAGGTCTCTGACCTTCTCCTTACAGGCTGTCTCGTCGTTGTCGGTGATCAGGTCTATGACACTGTTGTGTCATCGGCAAACTTAATGATGGTGTTGGAGTCATGCCTGGCCGTGCAGTCATGAGTGAACAGGGAGTACAGGAGGGGACTGAGCACGTACCCCTGATGGGCCCCCGTGTTGAGGATCAGCGTGGCGGATGTGTTGTTACTTACCCTTACCACCTGTGCGTGTGTGTGCTTGCGCTCACACACTTACCTGTGTTTTCTGTGAAATATTCCTGGTTAGGGACGTACTGTTTCACATCTAGATGGTGGTAACGCTAATGCTAAGGAAGTGACAGTAGATGCTAATGCTAAGGAAGTGACAGTAGATGCTAATGCTAAGGAAGTGACAGTAGATGCTAATGCTAAGGAAGTGACAGTAGATGCTAATGCTAAGGAAGTGACTCCACAGGGACAATAGGATCTAGTTTTTTGTTGTTATATGTACATTCTACGTATATTTTATATACAGTAGCTTTTTTACACAGTAGTTAAATAGCAAAAAATATTGTTATTTGATATACATTACACCTGGATAGATAGTGTTTAGGTACTAACAGTATATATTATATATTGTGCTTTAAGTCATAACTATTATTGCTCTCAGCCCATCCCACCTATCTCTGTAAACCACCCTCTTATGATTATAATGTTCCATATATCTGATATTTCACAAATTCTGAACCTTTCTAATCTCATGGTATCCACAGAATGTAAACAATTGAAGAGTTTACATTTTTTACATTTTAGTCATTTAGCAGACGCTCTTATCCAGAGCGACTTACAGTAGTGAATGCATACATTTCATAATTTTCTTTTTTCCCCGTACTGGTCCCCCGTGGAAATCGAGCCCACAACCCTGGCGTTGCAAACACCACGCTCTACCAACTGTGCCACACGGGAAGATGTTAGGAGTTGTCACGTAAAAATTGAATGAAAGAGTCGTATTCGTTAATGAACACCGTAGCAAAACTATGGTCTGCATTACGACCCAGAGGAACAGAATCGACTTGACTCACACTGCAGTATATGGGACACCAGTAGGGCGGCGCTGTTGTCATTACAGGTTAGACTGCCTGTAGAGAGGTCCCTGCTTTATCTGGAGAGCAAACAGATACCTGTCACAGAGGAGAGAGGACATTTTACATAAACACACAAAGCGCTGTAACCAAGGAGCAGAAGATGGAGATTGTATGACTTTATTGTACTATATGTTTGCAACGAGGTGTTCCTTTACAACGAGATGTTCCTTTACAACAAGATGTTCCTTTACAACAAGGTGTTCCTTTACAACGAGATGTTCCTTTACAACGAGATGTTCCTTTACAACGAGATGTTCCTTTACAACAAGGTGTTCCTTTACAACAAGATGTTCCTTTACAACAAGATGTTCCTTTACAACAAGATGTTCCTTTACAACAAGATGTTCCTTTACAGCAAGATGTTCCTTTACAACAAGATGTTCCTTTACAACAAGATGTTCCTTTACAACAAGATGTTCCTTTACAACAAGGTGTTCCTTTACAACAAGATGTTCCTTTACAACAAGATGTTCCTTTACAACGAGATGTTCCTTTACAACGAGATGTTCTTTTACAACAAGATGTTCCTTTACAACAAGATGTTCCTTTACAACAAGATGTTATTTTACAACAAGATGTTCCTTTACAACGAGATGTTATTTTACAACAAGAT
Organism: Salmo salar; assembly: GCF_905237065.1. Taxonomy (NCBI): domain Eukaryota; kingdom Metazoa; phylum Chordata; class Actinopteri; order Salmoniformes; family Salmonidae; genus Salmo; species Salmo salar. Next base: position 3,892,468 of record NC_059448.1, read on the forward strand.
GTTCCTTTACAACGAGATGTTCTTTTACAACAAGGTGTTCCTTTACAACAAGGTGTTCCTTTACAACAAGATGTTCCTTTACAACAAGATGTTCCTTTACAACAAGATGTTCCTTTACAACAAGGTGATGTTCCTTTACAACAAGATGTTCCTTTACAACAAGATGTTCCTTTACAACAAGATGTTCCTTTACAACAAGATGTTCTTTTACAACAAGATGTTCCTTTACAACAAGATGTTCCTTTACAACAAGGTGTTCCTTTACAACAAGATGTTCCTTTACAACAAGATGTTCCTTTACAACAAGATGTTCCTTTACAACAAGGTGTTCCTTTACAACAAGATGTTCCTTTACAACAAGATGTTCCTTTACAACGAGATGTTCCCTTATAACAAGATGGAACCATCCTGAACCTGTTCCCTTACAACAATATGGAACCATCCTGAACCTGTTCCCTTATAACAAGATGGATCCATCCTGAACCTGTTCCCTTATAACAAGATGGAACCATCCTGAACCTGTTCCCTTATAACAAGATGGAACCATCCTGAACCTGTTCCCTTATAACAAGATGGAACCATCCTGAACCTGTTCCCTCAAAACAAGATGATGATGGCCCTAGTGAGAGACCCTCTACTAACAGAAACACTATCACTGATTATGGCCCTAGTGAGAGACCCTCTACTAACAGAAACACTATCACTGATTATGGCCCTAGTGAGAGACCCTCTACTAACAGAAACACTATCACTGATTATGGCCCTAGTGAGAGACCCTCTACTAACAGAAACACTATCACTGATTATGGCCCTAGTGAGAGACCCTCTACTAACAGAAACACTATCACTGATTATGGCCCTAGTGAGAGACACTCTACTAACAGAAACACTATCACTGATTATGGCCCTAGTGAGAGACCCTCTACTAACAGAAACACTATCACTGATTATGGCCCTAGTGAGAGACCCTCTACTAACAGAAACACTATCACTGATTATGGCCCTAGTGAGAGACCCTCTACTAACAGAAACACTATCACTGATTATGGCCCTAGTGAGAGACCCTCTACTAACAGAAACACTATCACTGATTATGGCCCTAGTGAGAGACCCTCTACTAACAGAAACACTATCACTGATTATGGCCCTAGTGAGAGACCCTCTACTAATGCATCTGGAGAAGGTACGTCACACACACACACAAGCACACCTGGGCAGGTAAAACAATAACACATAATCAAATTAACACACCTGGTGAGTCCTCTCTGCAGCTGGCAGGGGTCTGGAAGGAAAAACTTGACGATGAATTCTGAGAACAGGGTTAGGGTTAGTTCCTGCCAAGGCAGCAGCTACTCTTCCTGGGGTTTATTATGGATCCCCATTAGTTCCTGCCAAGGCAGCAGCTACTCTTCCTGGGGTTTATTATGGATCCCCATTAGTTCCTGCCAAGGCAGCAGTTACTCTTCCTGGGGTTTATTATGGATCCCCATTAGTTTCTGCCAAGGAGGCAGCTACTCTTCCTGGGGTTTA
>NC_059448.1:3896497-3928997 GCF_905237065.1 Salmo salar
AGAGAGAGAGAGAGAGAGAGAGACAGAGACAGAGACAGAGACAGAGAGACAGAGACAGAGACAGAGACAGAGACAGAGACAGAGACAGAGACAGAGACAGAGACAGAGACAGAGAGAGAGAGAGAGAGAGAGAGAGAGAGAGAGAGACAGATACTGAACACACAAACTCTCATCTCTAGTCTACACAGTCTTAGAATAAATGGTTCCAAAAAGGTTCTTCCCTATAGGAGAACATGGAACTCAAAAGGGTTCTACATGGAACCAAAAATGGGTTTTCAAAGGGTTCTTCGATGGGGACAGGCGAAGAGATAACCTGATCCTAGAGCATTTCATATTATTCTGTATGTCAATCCATTTACTATAATATGTTAGGTTCCTGCCTTTCTAGGGAGTTTTTCCTAGCTAACGTGCTTCTACACCTGCATTGCTTGCTGTTTGGGGTTGATGTAATACGGGCTTTATAAATACATTTGATTTGATTTAAGGTTAAGTTTAGGAGAAGGTTAAGGTGAAGGGTTAACTAAAAGAGTTAGGGTTAAGGTTAGGGGAAGGGTTAGCTAACATGCTAAGTAGTTGAATTGTTGATAATTAGCTAAAGTTGTCCATAATGAGATTCGAACTCGCTACGTTGGCGTTGCTGGGCGTTGGCGTTGCTCGGCGTTGGCGTTGCTCGGCGTTGGCGTTGCTCGACGTTGGCGTTGCTCGGCGTTGGCGTTGCTCGACGTTGGCGTTGCTCGGCGTTGGCGTTGCTCGGCGTTGGCGTTGCTCGGCGTTGGCGTTGCTCGGCGTTGGCGTTGCTCGCCGTTTGCGTTGCTCGGCGTTGGCGTTGCTCGGCGTTGGCGTTGCTCGACGTTGGCGTTGCTCGGCGTTGGCGTTGCTCGGCGTTGGCGTTCGTTGGCGTTGCTCGACGTTGGCGTTGCTCGACGTTGGCGTTGCTCGACGTTGGCGTTATACACATGATCAACCAGTCACCCTACTTTTGTTTTTGCCTTAAGTAACCATCTGTCTTATGTCATCAAATCAAACGTAACATATCATACTAAAAGGAGTGTCTCTGTTTTACAGTAAGTCTCTGTTTTACAGTAAATAATCCGAAATGCTCTGAGACCAGGTTGGAAGAGAACCTTACAGGTTCTAGATAACACAGAGTTTATAGGCCAATCATCCATCCACAACCTACCGCTCCCTGTCTCTGTGGCCAGGCAGCTAAGTGTTCATTCGGCACTGGGGTAAAGAGATGGGTTATTGGTATTGGTGTTTTGGTATTTTATTAGGATCCCCATTAGCTGTTGTAAAAGCAGCAGGTACTCTTCCTGGGGTCCACACACAACATGAAACATAATACAGAACATCAATAGACAAGAACAGCTCAAAGACGGGAACTACATCAAAATGTTTTAAAAAGGCACACGTAGCCTACATATCAATACATACACACAAACTATCTGGGTCAAATAGCCTACATATCAATACATACACACAAACTATCTGGGTCAAATAGCCTACATATCAATACATACACACAAACTATCTGGGTCAAATAGCCTACATATCAATACATACACACAAACTATCTGGGTCAAATAGCCTACATATCAATACATACACACAAACTATCTGGGTCAAATAGCCTACATATCAATACATACACACAAACTATCTGGGTCAAATAGCCTACATATCAATACATATACACAAACTATCTGGGTCAAATAGCCTACATATCAATACATACACACAAACTATCTGGGTCAAATAGCCTACATATCAATACATATACACAAACTATCTGGGTCAAATAGCCTACATATCAATACATACACACAAACTATCTGGGTCAAATAGCCTACATATCAATACATACACACGAACTATCTGGGTCAAATAGCCTACATATCAATACATACACACAAACTATCTGGGTCAAATAGCCTACATATCAATACATATACACAAACTATCTGGGTCAAATAGCCTACATATCAATACATACACACGAACTATCTGGGTCAAATAGCCTACATATCAATACATACACACGAACTATCTGGGTCAAATAGCCTACATATCAATACATACACACAAACTATCTGGGTCAAATAGCCTACATATCAATACATACACACGAACTATCTGGGTCAAATAGCCTACATATCAATACATACACACGAACTATCTGGGTCAAATAGCCTACATATCAATACATACACACAAACTATCTGGGTCAAATAGCCTACATATCAATACATACACACGAACTATCTGGGTCAAATAGCCTACATATCAATACATACACACAAACTATCTGGGTCAAATAGCCTACATATCAATACATACACACAAACTATCTGGGTCAAATAGCCTACATATCAATACATACACACGAACTATCTGGGTCAAATAGCCTACATATCAATACATACACACGAACTATCTGGGTCAAATAGCCTACATATCAATACATACACACGAACTATCTGGGTCAAATAGCCTACATATCAATACATACACACAAACTATCTGGGTCCAATAGCCTACATATCAATACATACACACGAACTATCTGGGTCAAATAGGGGAGAGGCGTTGCTTTATCTGTTTTTTAAACCAGGTTTGCTGTTAATTTGAGCAATATGAGATGGAAGGAAGTTCCATGCAATTAGGGCTCTATACAATACTGTACACTTTCTTGAATTTGTTCTGGATTTGGGCACTGTGAAAAGACCCCTGGTGGCATGTCTGGTGGGGTAAGTGTGTGTGTCAGAGCTGTGTGTAAAACAATTTAGAATTTTCAATATATTAAGGTTTCTTATAAAGTATTGGGGGAAAGAGAGAGGCTGGTGGTACTCTACTCACTACTCATCTCTCTCTCTCTCTCTCTCTCTGCCCCCCCCCTTGACCTCCTAACAAAAACACACAGCTGGAGTCTTTCTTTGTTTTCACTGTTACTCCATCCCTGGCTGCAGAGGAGATGCAGTAAAGGCCCCTGAGGCCCCCGGTCACTCTTGCACTCTGACAGAGAAAGCAAGCGCTACCGGATAATGGAACCGGAAATAACGGACTACTTTACAAAGACAACACCGCAAGCGAGCCAACACACACACACACACACACACACACACACACACACACACACACACACACACACACACTAGCTATACATCTCATAATAAAGATCCTATTGAATCGATAGACTTCCTGAGTTACCCGAGTTTGATGTTTATGTAAAACACGTTTTGAAACACATTAACTTGGGATAGAATAAACCAATTTCCTTCACGGCTACACAAGTTAACATTTGCAATGAATATGTGAATGCGTGCTCAAAATTACATGGCACAAAACAAAGAAACAAAACTAGATCATATTATAGAAACATTTAGTGAGTATGTATGTAACGTATTTAACATTTTTTGTATTGTAAACTTAAACAAATTGTTTTTGATTTACCTCGAACCTCAAACGCTCGCTCGCTCGCTCGTTGTTCTCCAGAAAAGATCACACAGCAGCCAGAGTTTTCCTTCCTTGGAGACTCGAGGTTTCGGCGAGCGTGGAGAGAGGACAGCCAGTTTCCCGCGCCAGTCACCCATCTCTCTCTCTGGTTCCGGTTCCGGTCCAACCCAAACACCTTCACAACAACAACAAAAAAAAACAAGTAAACGATACCGGAAGTTCTTGTGTATCAATCCTCTGTTCCCAATGCACTGTGAATTAAGCACCGTGATCAGTCTGATTTGAGCGTTTTAACGGTTGCCCTCTCAACAAATTAGGCATCAGTAGCCTATAGAAGTCGACTGGTCTGGTCTGAGTATAGGCAGCTGGCTTCAAGCCACACATTAGCCTGTTACATGGATAATCAATTTAACTTCATGTTAAGATAAGATATGTAATTACACCTTACGTTACAGGAATACACAATGAGGACATTGTAATGTAAAGTAATACCCTCTTAGGGCTAGGGAGCAGTATCCTGAATTCCGGAAGACTGACGTGCCCAAAATAAACTGCCTGTTACTCAGGCCCAGAGGCTAGGATATGAATATACTTGGTAGCATTGGATAGAAAACACTCTGAAGTTTCTAAAACTGTTAAACTAATGTCTGTGAGTATGACAAAACTGATACGGCAGGCAAAAATCCAAGGAAAACCCATCAGGAACATTTTTTTTTTAGGTCACAGGCCATTTCAATGCTAGCCTATGGGATATACAAAATAATAGGACCCAGATTGCAGTTCCTATGGCTTCCACTAGATGTAAACAGTCTGTAGAAAGGGTTTCAGGCTTGTTTCTTGAAAAACGAACAAGTAGCTGTAGTTTTTCCAAGGTGTCTCTCATTAGAAAAGTGGCCTTGTTGGCGCGTGAATGAGGTGCGCGCTCTTCGTTATTTATCTTCCCTATTCAACATACAACATCTCCGTCTCAAATATGATCATTTATTTAGATATTAGGGTACCTGAGGATTAATTAGAAACGTCGTTTGACTTGTTTGGATGAACTTTACCGGTAACTTTCTGGATTTTTTGTTTGTATGCATGTTGAACGAGTGGCACACCTGAGGCCAATGACATTGTTCTATTTCTCTGATTGTGTGAGAGAGAGAGAGAGAGAGAGAGAGAGAGAGAGAAAGAGGGTTAAAAAAAGAAAGAGAGAGCGGACGGGGTTGGTGAATCTGTCTATATACATCCAGTAAGAATGTGTCCTATATAAATTACACGGTGGTTGGAGCCTTTCAAGGAAATGACCAGGGTTTTTGTGTACGCTACTCTGCCCTCCAGCATGAAGTCTTCTTCTACTGAGTCAATGGTTTACTTGTTTCATTTTCACACTGTTAGCTCTCTATTCAACCATAATCTGTCTCATGGGCATCAATATATATGTGGTGTATGTATTTCCACACATTGGGTCAGACTCAAAGCATATTTAGAACTTTTGTTAATCAAAAACATAAAATAATGTCAAAAAAGTAGAAAAATTGTGATATGATATTTTGGACACACCAAATCCCTTAATTGTGTTGAGACTGACGGGACGACAATAATCCCCAAAATGTTCCACTGCGCTCCAGAAGGGGGGGGGGGGGGGGGAGAGAATGCCAAACAACATTCAAGGGAAAAAAAAACTCAAGTTCAATTTGATGACTAAAATAGACCAGAGAGAGCGAGAGACAGAGAGGCGGAGAAGGGAGTAAGGGATTTAGATCATTTGACACAGAAAACGAATCAATAACAACAATCAATATTACTCTCACACACAGACCTACAGTTGAAGTCGGAAGTTTACATACACCTCAGCCAAATACATTTAAACTCAGTTTTTCACAATTCCTGACATTTAATCCTAGTAAGAATTCCCTGTCTTAGGTCAGTTAGGATCACCACTTTATTTTAAGAATGTGAAATGTCAGAATAATAGTAGAGAGAATTATTTATTTCAGCTTTTATTTCTTTCATCACATTCCCACTGGGTCTGAAGTTTACATACACTCAATTAGTATTTGGTAGCATTGCCTTTAAATTCTTTAACTTGGGTCAAATGTTTTGGGTAGCCTTCTACAAGCTTCCCACAATAAGTTGGGTGAATTTTGGCCCATTCCTCCTGACAGAGCTGGTGTAACTGTAACGTTCGTCGCCTGGTGACGAGGAAGCGGACCAAAACGCAGCTGGGAGCGAACACATGTTTATTCAACACACTGGAATTAACCATGTACACAAAAATCAAGAAAAATGCAGATCCGTTACGTGCTCAAACAAAGAGACAACACCCCACAAACAGCGTGGGGAAAACAGCAACTTAAATGTGATCCCAATCAGAGACAATTAGCGACAGCTGTCTCTGATTGGGAATCAACAGAACCCAACATAGAAATAACCCACCTAGAGCCTACACAAGGCTAAAACGTAAACCAAACACAAACCAATGAAAAATACCTAACATGACACACCCTGACCCAATATACCCGAGTTCACCTGGTCAGGGCGTGACAGTAACTGTACATACACAATCCATGTTTTATTATTTATTTATTTATTTCACCTTTATTTAACCAGGTAGGCTAGTTGAGAACAAGTTCTCATTTACAACTGCGACCTGGCCAAGATAAAGCAAAGCAGTGCGACAAAAACAACACAGAGTTACACATAAACAAACATACAGTCAATAACACAATAGAAAGATCTATGTACAGTGTGTGCAAATGTAGATGATTAGGGAGGTAAGGCAATAAATAGGCCATAGAGGTTGAAATAATTACAATGTAGCATTAACACTGGAGTGATTGATGTGCAGATGATGATGTGCAAGTAGAGATGTTGGGGTGCAAAAGAGCAAAAAGATAATAACGATATGGGGATGAAGTAGTTGGGTGGGCTATTTACAGATGGGCTATGTACAGGTACAGTGATCTGTAAACTGTTCTGACAGCTGATGCTTAAAGTTAGTGAGGGAGATATAAGTCTCCAGCTTCAGTGATTTTTGCAGTTCGTTCCAGTCATTGGCAGCAGAGAACTGGAAGGAAAGGCGGCCAAAGAGGTGTTGGCTTTTGGGATGACCAGTGAGATATACCTGCTGGAGCGAGTGCTATAGGTGGGTGTTGCTATGGTGACCAGTGAGCTGAGATAAGGTGGGGCTTTACCTAGCAGAGACCTATAGATGACCTGGAGCCAGTAGGTTTGGCGACAAATATGTAGCGAGGGCCAGCCAAGGAGGTCGTAGTGGTGGGTAGTATATGGGGCTTTGGTGACAAAACAGATGGCACTGTGATAGACTACATCTAGTTTGTTGAGTAGGGTGTTGGAGGCTATTTGGTAAATGACATCGCCGAAGTCGAGGATCGGTAGGATGGTCAGTTTTACGAGTGTATGTTTGGCAGCATGAGTGAAGGATGCTTTGTTGCGAAATAGGAAGCTGATTCTAGATTTAATTTTGGATTGGAGATGCTTAATGTGAGTCTGGAAGGAGAGTTTACAGTCTAACCAGACACCTAGGTATTTGTAGTTGTCCACATATTCTAAGTCAGAACCGTCCAGAGTAGTGATGCTAGTCGGGCGGGTGCGGGCAGCGATCGGTTGAAGAGCATGCATTTTGTTTTACTAGCATTTAAGAGCAGTTGGAGGCCACGGAAGGAGAGTTGTATGGCATTGAAGCTCGTTTGGAGGTTTGTTATCACAGTGTCCAAAGAAGGGCCAGATGTATACAGAATGGTGTCGTATGCATACAGCTGGATCAAAGAATCACCAGCAGCAAGAGCAACATCATTGATATATACAGAGAAAATTTGACACACTGAACTCTGTCTGAGAAGTAGTTGGTGAACCAGGCAAGGCAGTCATTTGAGAAACCAAGGCTGTTGAGTCTGCCGATAAGAATGCGGTGATTGACAGAGTCGAACGGTGGGATTCAAAATGGTCAGTGATCTGTTTGTTAACTTGGCTTTCCAAGATTTTAGAAAGGCAGGGCAGGATGGATATAGGTCTATAACAGTTTGGGTCTTGAGTGTCTCACCTTTTGAAGAGGGGGATGACCGCGGCAGCTTTCCAATCTTTGGGGATCTCAGAGTAATAGGGGTTGCAGCAATTTCAGCTGATCATTTTAGAAAGAAAGGGTCCAGATTGTCTAGCCCAGTTGATTTGTAGGGGTCCAGATTTTGCAGCTCTTTCAGAAGATCAGCTGTCTGGATTTGGGTGAAGGAGAAGCGGGGGGAGCTTTTTGCAAGTTGCTGCGGGGGGTGCAGAGCTGTTGGCCGGGATAGGGGTAGCCAGGTGGAAAGTATGGCCAGACGTAGAAAAATTCTTATTGAAATTCTCAATTATAGTGGATTTATCGGTGGTGACAGTGTTTCCTAGCCTCAGTGCAGTGAGCAGCTGGGAGGAGGTGCTCTTATTCTCCATGGACTTTACAGTCCCAAAACAGAAATCAACAAATTAGAGTGCCTGGGGAATGGGAGTGGTGCTGGGGGCTGCAGGGCCTGGGTTAACCTCTACATCACCAGAGGAACAAAGGAGGAGTAGGATAAGGGTACGGCTAAAGACTATAAGAACTGGTCGTCTAGTGCGTTCGGAACAGAGAATAAAAGGATCAGATTTCTGGGCGTGGAAGAATAGATTCAAGGCATAATGTACAGACAAGGGAATGGTAGGTTGTGAGTACAGTGGAGGTAAACCCAGGCATTGAGTGACGATGAGAGAGGTTTTGTCTCTAGAGGCACCAGTTAAGCCAGGTGAGGTTACCGCGTGTGTGGGGGGTTGGACAAAAGGGCTATCTAAGGCATATTGGGCAGGGCTGGAGGCTCTACAGTGAAATAAGACAATAATAACTAACCGAAACAGCAATAGACAAGGCATATTGACATTAGGGAGAGGCATGTGTAGCCGAGTGATCATAGGGTCCAATGAGCAGCAATTGGTGAGTCAGGGAGCCGTTCGGCAGTTGCTACTACGCTAGGCGAGCTGGAGACAGCTAGCGATTCAGACAGCTAGCGGGCCGGGGCCAGCAGATGGGCTTTCGGCGATGAAAAAGCCTGTTGAAACCACCTCGGACGATTATGTCGTGATGGATCGGCGGGGCTCCTTGTCGGGTCCAGGCCAATTGGCAACAGAGATATTGTAGGCCAAGAATTAGCTGGTAGACCTCTTCGGCGAGCTGGGAGATGGGCCTAGCTCCAGGCTAGCACCAGGCTAACTGGTGTTTGCTTCGGGACAGAGGCGTTAGCCAACAATAGCCACTTGGTTGCAGCTAGCTAGCTGCGATGATCCGGTGTAATGTACCAGAGCTTGCGGTAGGAATCCTGGAGATGTGGTAGAGAAAAAGCAGTCCGATATGCTCTGGGTTGATATCGCACTGTGCAGACTGGCAGGAGTTGACCGGGTTGAGGTTGGCTGGTGTCTGAGTTAACGGTGATGAGCGCTAGCAGTGGCTAACTGACTACTAGCTAGTAGCTAGTTAGCTGGCTAGCTTCTGATGGGGGTTCCTTATCTAAAGTATAACATAGCAGATCCGCACCACAGTGGGTGAGGCAGGTTGCAGGAGAGTATATTCAGTCCGTAGATGGAAAGTGAGATTAAAACATATACGAAATATATACGGCGAAAAAAAATGAGGAAAACGACTATGTACACGGGACAAGACAAACACACGTCCGACTGCTACGCCATCTTGGTTGTGTCTCAACTGTCTCAAAGCTTAAAATTCATTCTTTAAGCCGTCTCCTCCTCTTCATCTACACGGATTGAAGTGGATTTAACAAGTGGCAGCAATAAGGGATCATAGCTTTCACCTGGATTCGCCTGGTCAGTCTATATCATAATGTTTTGTACAGTGTAGTGTATTTGCTGTCAGGACGACGAGTCCTCCTTGGCTGTAGGTTTGGTACTTAGCCAGTAGATGGTGCTAATGCTTTAAAATGTATGTGTGTGGTCACCCTTTTGTGTGTTTTTGTGTTTTTGTGTGTGTGTGTTTTTATGTGTGTGTGTGTGTTTTCATTTATGTCACACACACTCCCATCATTCATCTCCTTTTTGTCACTCTTTTTCTCCTCCTCCTCCTCCTCCTCCTCCTCCTCTCCACAGGGGAGCGGTTGTTATGACACTGTAGCACAGGCTGCTGAACAGTAATATAAACCTCTGTTCTCTGGTCACCATCTGTCTACCCCAACCTCTCTCTCTCTCTCTCTCTCTCTCTCTCTCTCTCTAGTCCTCTCTCTCTCTCTCTCAATCTCTCTCTCTCGCTAGTCCTCTCAATCTCTCTCTCTCTCTAGTCCTCTCTCTCGTTCTCTCTCTCTAGTCCTCTCTCTTTCTAGTCTTCTCTCTCTCTCTAGTCCTCTCTCTCTCTTTCTCTCTCTCTAGTCTTCTCTCTCTCTCTAGTCCTCTCTCTCTCTCTCTCTCTCTCTCTCTCTCTCTCTCTCTCTCTCTCTCTCTCTCTCTCTCTCTCTCTATCTATCTCTCTCTCTCTTCCTCTCTGTCACACACTATCTTAACCTTGCTGTTTGACTCCTCTATGGTAAATGGTTTGGACTTGTGGAAAGCTGCACACTGTGTTCCTCTGTTTCCACCATTACTTCATCATTAAGGCCTGTTGTGTGTTTCTCCCTTTCTGTCTGAAGAGAATCCAGATTCACCGTCATATATTCCACCTTCCATCTCTCTTCCTCCGTCCATTGCTCTCTTTCCTTCCATCGCTCTCTCTCTCTCTCTCTCTCTCTCTCTCTCTCTCTCTCTCTCTCTCCCTCCCTTAATCTCTCTCTCCTCCTCTTCAAAAAGTGACTGGAATATCGTAACGCGACCCAGGAAAATTGGAGGGAGAGGAATGTTGGAGCCTAGTCGAGGATTCCCAGATGGGAAAAGGGAATTCCTGCATCATAAACACACCTCTCATCTCCACAAGATGGAAAAGACACCATAAGCTGTGTGTGGTTCTAGTAATATAATGTAACATATATAGTAATATAATATAATATATATAGTAATACAATATAATATATATAGTAATATAATATAATATATATAGTAATGCAATATAATATATATAGTAATATAATATATATAGTAATATAATATATATAGTAATATAATATAATATATATAGTAATACAATATAATATATATAGTAATATAATATAATATATATAGTAATATAATATAATATAATATAATATATATAGTAATATAATATAATATATATAGTAATATATAGTAATATAATATAATATATACAGTAATATAATATAATATATATAGTAATATAATACATATAGTAATATAGTAATATAATATAATATATAGGAATATAATATAATATATAGTAATATAATATATATAGTAATATGGTAATATAATATAATATATATAGTAATATAGTAATATAAAATAATATATACAGTAATATAATATATATATAGTAATATAATATAATATATATTGTAATATAGTAATATAATATATATAGTAATATAGTAATATAATATATATAGTAATATAGTCATAGAATATATACTGCTCAAAAAATAAAGGGAACACTTAAACAACACATCCTAGATCTGAATGAAAGAAATAATCTTATTAAATACTTTTTTCTTTACATAGTTGAATGTGCTGACAACAAAATCACACAAAAATAATCAATGGAAATCCAATTTATCAACCCATGGAGGTCTGGATTTGGAGTCACACTCAAAATTAAAGTGGAAAACCACACTACAGGCTGATCCAACTTTGATGTAATGTCCCTAAAACAAGTAAAAATGAGGCTCAGTAGTGTGTGTGGCCTCCACGTGCCTGTATATATATATATATATATAGGATGTTGCAGGCAGCAGAACGTTCTCCACGGCGTCTCCAGACTGTCACGTCTGTCACATGTGCTCAGTGTGAACCTGCTTTCATCTGTGAAGAGCACAGGGCGCCAGTGGCGAATTTGCCAATCTTGGTGTTCTCTGGCAAATGCCAAACGTCCTGCACGGTGTTGGGCTGTAAGCACAACCCCACCTGTGGACGTCGGGCCCTCATACCACCCTCATGGAGTCTGTTTCTGACCGTTTGAGCAGACACATGCACATTTGTGGCCTGCTGGAGGTCATTTTGCAGGGCTCTGGCAGTGCTTCTCCTGCTCCTCCTTGCACAAAGGCGGAGGTAGCGGTCCTGCTGCTGGGTTGTTGCCCTCCTACGGCCTCCTCCACGTCTCCTGATGTACTGGCCTGTCTCCTGGTAGCGCCTCCATGCTCTGGACACTACGCTGACAGACACAGCAAGCCTTCTTGCCACAGCTCGCATTGATGTGCCATCCTGGATGAGCTACACTTCCTGAGCCACTTGTGTGGGTTGTAGACTCCGTCTCATGCTACCACTAGAGTGAAAGCACCGCCAGCATTCAAAAGTGACCAAAACATCAGCCAGGAAGCATAGGAACTGAGAAGTGGTCTGTGGTCCCCACCTGCAGAACCACTCCTTTACTGGGGGTGTCTTACTAATTGCCTATAATTTCCACCTGTTGTCTATTCCATTTGCACAACAGCATGTGAAATTTATTGTCAATCAGTGTTGCTTCCTAAGTGGACAGTTTGATTTCACAGAAGTGTGATTGACTTGGAGTTACATTGTGTTGTTTAAGTGTTCCCTTTATTTTTTTGAGCAGTGTATATAGTAATATAGTAATATAATAAAATATATAGTAATATAATATAATATATATAGTAATATAGTAATATAATAAAATATATATAGTAATATAATATATACACTAATGTAATATAATATATACAGTAATATAATATAATATATATAGTAATATAATATAATATATATAGTAATATAGTAATATAATATATATAGTAATATAGTAATATAATATATATAGTAATATAGTAATATAATATATATAGTAATATAATATATTTAGTAATATAGTAATATAATATTATAGTAATATAGTAATATAATATATATAGTAATATAATATAATATATATAGGAATATAATATAATATAATATATATAGTAATATAGTAATATAACATATATATAACATATATATAGTAATATAGTAATATAATATATTTAGTAATATAGTAATATAATATAAATAGTAATATAGTAATATAATATATATAGTAATATAGTAATATAATATATATAGTAATATAATATAACATATATAGTAATATAGTAATATAATATAATATATATAGTAAAATAATATATATAGTAATATAATACATATAGTAATATAATATCATATAGATAGTAACTTTATATAGTAACTTTATATAACTTATAACTTTTTGGAGGGGGAGTCCATTAATATTCCTTTCTCTACTAGGAAATCAATGTTGTGTTCTTGCTCCTCCGGTCTGTCCCCGAGGACGGAGAACTGAATCTTTCATCAGCTTGGTGAACATCTTAATATCTACACTGCTCTTTTTCCTCAACAACATGATCACCAACAGGCTGAACTGTCTGGAGGAACAACAGGCTGTACTGTCTGGAGGAACAACAGGCTGTACTGTCTGGAGGAACAACATGATCACCAACAGGCTGAACTGTCTGGAGGAACAACAGGCTGTACTGTCTGGAGGAATAACATGATCACCAACGGGCTGTACTGTCTGGAGGAACAACATGATCACCAACAGGCTGTACTGTCTGGAGGAACAACGGGCTGTACTGTCTGGAGGAACAACAGGCTGTACTGTCTGGAGGAACAACATGATCACCAACAGGCTGTACTGTCTGGAGGAACAACGGGCTGTACTGTCTGGAGGAACAACGGGCTGTACTGTCTGGAGGAACAACAGGCTGTACTGTCTGGAGGAACAACATGATCACCAACAGGCTGTACTGTCTGGAGGAATAACGGGCTGTACTGTCTGGAGGAACAACAGGCTGTACTGTCTGGAGGAACAACATGATCACCAACAGGCTGTACTGTCTGGAGGAACAACAGGCTGTACTGTCTGGAGGAACAACAGGCTGTACTGTCTGGAGGAATAACGGGCTGTACTGTCTGGAGGAACAACAGGCTGTACTGTCTGGAGGAACAACAGGCTGTACTGTCTGGAGGAACAACAGGCTGTACTGTCTGGAGGAACAACAGGCTGTACTGTCTGGAGGAACAACAGGCTGTACTGTCTGGAGGAACAACATGATCACCAACAGGCTGTACTGTCTGGAGGAACAACGGGCTGTACTGTCTGGAGGAACAACAGGCTGTACTGTCTGGAGGAACAACATGATCACCAACAGGCTGTACTGTCTGGAGGAACAACAGGCTGTACTGTCTGGAGGAATAACGGGCTGTACTGTCTGGAGGAACAACATGATCACCAACAGGCTGTACTGTCTGGAGGAACAACAGGCTGTACTGTCTGGAGGAACAACAGGCTGTACTGTCTGGAGGAACAACAAGCTGTACTGTCTGGAGGAACAACAGGCTGTACTGTCTGGAGGAACAACAGGCTGTACTGTCTGGAGGAACAACAGGCTGTACTGTCTGGAGGAACAACAGGCTGTACTGTCCGGAGGAACAACAGGCTGTACTGTCTGGAGGAACAACAGGCTGTACTGTCTGGAGGAACAACAGGCTGTACTGTCTGGAGGAACAACAGGCTGTACTGTCTGGAGGAACAACAGGCTGTACTGTCTGGAGGAACAACATGATCACCAACAGGCTGAACTGTCTGGAGGAACAACAGGCTGTACTGTCTGGAGGAACAACAGGCTGTACTGTCTGGAGGAATAACGGGCTGTACTGTCTGGAGGAACAACATGATCACCAACAGGCTGTACTGTCTGGAGGAACAACAGGCTGTACTGTCTGGAGGAACAACAGGCTGTACTGTCTGGAGGAACAACAAGCTGTACTGTCTGGAGGAACAACAGGCTGTACTGTCTGGAGGAACAACAGGCTGTACTGTCTGGAGGAACAGCATGATCACCAACAGGCTGTACTGTCTGGAGGAACAACAGGCTGTACTGTCTGGAGGAACAACAGGCTGTACTGTCTGGAGGAACAACAAGCTGTACTGTCTGGAGGAACAACATGATCACCAACAGGCTGAACTGTCTGGAGGAATAACGGGCTGTACTGTCTGGAGGAATAATGGGCTGTACTGTCTGGAGGAATAACGGGCTGTACTGTCTGGAGGAATAACGGGCTGTACTGTCTGGAGGAACAACAGGCTGTACTGTCTGGAGGAACAACATGATCACCAACAGGCTGAACTGTCTGGAGGAATAACGGGCTGTACTGTCTGGAGGAATAATGGGCTGTACTGTCTGGAGGAATAACGGGCTGTACTGTCTGGAGGAATAACGGGCTGTACTGTCTGGAGGAATAACGGGCTGTACTGTCTGGAGGAACAACATGATCACCAACAGGCTGTACTGTCTGGAGGAACAACAAGCTGTACTGTCTGGAGGAACAACAGGCTGTACTGTCTGGAGGAACAACATGATCACCAACAGGCTGTACTGTCTGGAGGAACAACAGGCTGTACTGTCTGGAGGAACAACAGGCTGTACTGTCTGGAGGAACAACAGGCTGTACTGTCTGGAGGAACAACAGGCTGTACTGTCTGGAGGAACAACAGGCTGTACTGTCTGGAGGAACAACATGATCACCAACAGGCTGTACTGTCTGGAGGAACAACAGGCTGTACTGTCCGGAGGAACAACAGGCTGTACTGTCTGGAGGAACAACAGGCTGTACTGTCTGGAGGAACAACAGGCTGTACTGTCCGGAGGAACAACAGGCTGTACTGTCTGGAGGAACAACAGGCTGTACTGTCTGGAGGAACAACAGGCTGTACTGTCTGGAGGAACAACAGGCTGTACTGTCTGGAGGAACAACAGGCTGTACTGTCTGGAGGAACAACAGGCTGTACTGTCTGGAGGAACAACAAGCTGTACTGTCTGGAGGAACAACAGGCTGTACTGTCTGGAGGAACAACATGATCACCAACAGGCTGAACTGTCTGGAGGAATAACGGGCTGTACTGTCTGGAGGAACAACAGGCTGTACTGTCTGGAGGAACAACAGGCTGTACTGTCTGGAGGAACAACAGGCTGTACTGTCCGGAGGAATAACGGGCTGTACTGTCTGGAGGAACAACAGGCTGTACTGTCTGGAGGAACAACAGGCTGTACTGTCTGGAGGAACAACAGGCTGTACTGTCTGGAGGAACAACATGATCACCAACAGGCTGTACTGTCTGGAGGAACAACAGGCTGTACTGTCTGGAGGAACAACAGGCTGTACTGTCTGGAGGAACAACATGATCACCAACAGGCTGAACTGTCTGGAGGAATAACGGGCTGTACTGTCTGGAGGAATAACGGGCTGTACTGTCTGGAGGAATAACGGGCTGTACTGTCTGGAGGAACAACAGGCTGTACTGTCTGGAGGAACAACATGATCACCAACAGGCTGTACTGTCTGGAGGAACAACAGGCTGTACTGTCTGGAGGAATAACGGGCTGTACTGTCTGGAGGAACAACAGGCTGTACTGTCTGGAGGAACAACAGGCTGTACTGTCTGGAGGAACAACATGATCACCAACAGGCTGTACTGTCTGGAGGAACAACAGGCTGTACTGTCTGGAGGAATAACGGGCTGTACTGTCTGGAGGAACAACAGGCTGAACTGTCTGGAGGAACAACATGATCACCAACAGGCTGTACTGTCTGGAGGAACAACAGGCTGTACTGTCTGGAGGAACAACAGGCTGTACTGTCTGGAGGAACAACAGGCTGTACTGTCTGGAGGAACAACAGGCTGTACTGTCCGGAGGAATAACGGGCTGTACTGTCTGGAGGAACAACAGGCTGTACTGTCTGGAGGAACAACAGGCTGTACTGTCTGGAGGAACAACAGGCTGTACTGTCTGGAGGAACAACATGATCACCAACAGGCTGTACTGTCTGGAGGAACAACAGGCTGTACTGTCTGGAGGAACAACAGGCTGTACTGTCTGGAGGAACAACATGATCACCAACAGGCTGAACTGTCTGGAGGAATAACGGGCTGTACTGTCTGGAGGAATAACGGGCTGTACTGTCTGGAGGAATAACGGGCTGTACTGTCTGGAGGAACAACAGGCTGTACTGTCTGGAGGAACAACATGATCACCAACAGGCTGTACTGTCTGGAGGAACAACAGGCTGTACTGTCTGGAGGAATAACGGGCTGTACTGTCTGGAGGAACAACAGGCTGTACTGTCTGGAGGAACAACAGGCTGTACTGTCTGGAGGAACAACATGATCACCAACAGGCTGTACTGTCTGGAGGAACAACAGGCTGTACTGTCTGGAGGAATAACGGGCTGTACTGTCTGGAGGAACAACAGGCTGAACTGTCTGGAGGAACAACATGATCACCAACAGGCTGTACTGTCTGGAGGAACAACAGGCTGTACTGTCTGGAGGAACAACAGGCTGTACTGTCTGGAGGAACAACATGATCACCAACAGGCTGTACTGTCTGGAGGAACAACAGGCTGTACTGTCTGGAGGAACAACAGGCTGTACTGTCTGGAGGAACAACAGGCTGTACTGTCTGGAGGAACAACATGATCACCAACAGGCTGTACTGTCTGGAGGAACAACAGGCTGTACTGTCTGGAGGAACAACAGGCTGTACTGTCTGGAGGAACAACAGGCTGTACTGTCTGGAGGAACAACAAGCTGTACTGTCTGGAGGAACAACAGGCTGTACTGTCTGGAGGAACAACAGGCTGTACTGTCTGGAGGAATAACGGGCTGTACTGTCTGGAGGAACAACAGGCTGAACTGTCTGGAGGAACAACATGATCACCAACAGGCTGTACTGTCTGGAGGAACAACAGGCTGTACTGTCTGGAGGAACAACAAGCTGTACTGTCTGGAGGAACAACAGGCTGTACTGTCTGGAGGAACAACAGGCTGTACTGTCTGGAGGAACAACAGGCTGTACTGTCTGGAGGAACAACAGGCTGAACTGTCTGGAGGAACAACAGGCTGTACTGTCTGGAGGAACAACGGGCTGTACTGTCTGGAGGAACAACAGGCTGTACTGTCTGGAGGAACAACAGGCTGTACTGTCTGGAGGAACAACATGATCACCAACAGGCTGTACTGTCTGGAGGAATAACGGGCTGTACTGTCTGGAGGAACAACAGGCTGTACTGTCTGGAGGAACAACATGATCACCAACAGGCTGTACTGTCTGGAGGAACAACGGGCTGTACTGTCTGGAGGAACAACGGGCTGTACTGTCTGGAGGAACAACAGGCTGTACTGTCTGGAGGAACAACATGATCACCAACAGGCTGTACTGTCTGGAGGAACAACAGGCTGTACTGTCTGGAGGAACAACAGGCTGTACTGTCTGGAGGAACAACAGGCTGTACTGTCTGGAGGAATAACGGGCTGTACTGTCTGGAGGAACAACAGGCTGTACTGTCTGGAGGAACAACAGGCTGTACTGTCTGGAGGAACAACAGGCTGTACTGTCTGGAGGAACAACAAGCTGTACTGTCTGGAGGAACAACAGGCTGTACTGTCTGGAGGAACAACAGGCTGATCTGGAGGAACAACAGGCTGTACTGTCTGGAGGAACAACAGGCTGTACTGTCTGGAGGAACAACAGGCTGTACTGTCTGGAGGAACAACAGGCTGTACTGTCTGGAGGAACAACAGGCTGTACTGTCTGGAGGAACAACAGGCTGTACTGTCTGGAGGAACAGCGTGAGCCATTCATTGCTCCTTCTCTTCTTCCAGAGGATAATCTGAAATGTTTGTTTGTCAGAGAGTCTAGTTAGTATAGGTGGAAAGATCTGATTATGGGCCATCTACCAGTACCGTAGAAGATTATGAGTGAGTGAAATCTCTGTACGGTTGTGATCTGTGGGAGTCACTGAGTTGGCTGATAGCCCATATCATGGACCCCAGATCCATAGGTAAGGCTGTACATTGAAATATAAGTGTGGCCCCAATGCAATTCTGAAGTCTTAATACATCCAGTGCGATTTCAACAGATTTATCTAGTCTAATTATTTTGATTCCACTATTTTTATTGGTTTGCATCACTTTCATTGGTGTCTTTTTTTATTTTTTTATGGCGAACTGCCGATGCCACTATTGTTCTCATTCTAGCGGTATTGGCACGGTACTCTAACATGCAGGAGGGGTGAAGTCAGGTGCAGGAGACAAAGGTACATGAAAACACGTTTAATTGACACCAGTCCAAAATGCCGAAATACAAGGCAGGGTACAATACATCCAGCAATAGGCAAGAACCCTCATACCGAGTCGGGACACAGCCCAGGAAACCCGTATGCCAAAATAAATGAACGGCAGAGAAAAACCCAATCCCCAACCATACAATAGTAGACACAAATAATCCCGCACAATAACAGACAGACTAGAAGGCCGGCGACGACGACCGCCAAACGCCCGAACGGGGAGAGGCGCCACTTTCTGTAGACGTTATGACAGGTATATAGACTGTAGAGCACTAACTATGGCCGCCCAGAGCGTGCTAGCTGTATGTAGACTATAGAGCACTAACTACGGCCGCCCAGGGCGTGCTAGTACCGTATAGTCTGTAGAGCACTAACTACGACCGCCCAGGGCGTGCTAGCGGTATGTAGGCTATAGAGCACTAACTACGGCCGCCCAGGGCGTGCTAGCGGTATATAGTCTATAGAGCACTAACTACGGCTGCCCAGGGCGTGCTGGCGGTATGTAGGCTATAGAGCACTAACTACAGCCGCCCAGGGCGTGCTAGCGGTATATAGTCTATAGAGCACTAACTACGGCCGCCCAGGGCGTGCTAGCGGTATGTAGGCTATAGAGCACTAACTACGGCCGCCCAGGGCGTGCTGGCGTTATGTAGGCTATAGAGCACTAACTAGGGCGTGCTAGCGGTATATAGGCTATAGAGCACTAACAACGGCCGCCCAGGGCGTGCTAGCGGTATGTAGGCTATAGAGCACTAACTACGGCCGCCCAGGGCGTGCTGGCACCGTATAGTCTATAGAGCACTAACTAGGCGTGCTAGCAGTATGTAGTCTATAGAGCACTAACAACGGCCGCCCAGGGCGTGCTAGTGGTATGTAGGCTATAGAGCACTAACTATGGCCGCCCAGGGCGTGCTGGCACCGTGTAGTCTATAGAGCACTAACTACGGCCGCCCAGGGCGTGCTAGCAGTATGTAGTCTATAGAGCACTAACTACGGCCGCCCAGGGCGTGCTAGCGGTATGTAGGCTATAGAGCACTAACTATGGCCGCCCAGGGCGTGCTGGCACCGTGTAGTCTATAGAGCACTAACTACGGCCGCCCAGGGCGTGCTAGCAGTATGTAGTCTATAGAGCACTAACTACGGCCGCCCAGGGCGTGCTAGTGGTATGTAGGCTATAGAGCACTAACTACGGCCGCCCAGGGCGTGCTAGCAGTATGTAGTCTATAGAGCACTAACTACAGCCGCCCAGGGCGTGCTGGCACCGTATAGTCTATAGAGCACTAACTACGGCCGCCCAGAGCGTGCTAGCACCGTATAGTCTATAGAGCACTAACTACGGCCGCCCAGGGCGTGCTAGCGGTATGTAGGCTATAGAGCACTAACTACGGCCGCCCAGGGCGTGCTAGCACCGTATAGTCTATAGAGCACTAACTACAGCCGCCCAGGGCGTGCTAGCAGTATGTAGTCTATAGAGCACTAACTACGGTCGCCCAGGGCGTGCTAGCAGTATGTCGTCTATAGAGCACTAACTACGGCCGCCCAGGGCGTGCTGGGGCCAAGGAGGCCTGCGTAAGGAGGCATGCGTCTTGTGACCGTAGCGTACGTGTAGGTATGTACGGCAGGACCAAATCGGAAAGATAGGTGGGAGCAAGCCCATGTAATGGTTTGTAGGTTATCAGTAAAACCTTGAAATCAGCCCTTGCCTTAACAGAAAGCCAGTGTAGAGAAGCTAGCACTGGAGTAATATGATCACATTTTTTGGTTCTAGTCAAGATTCTAGCAGCCGTATTTAGCACTAACTGAAGTTTATTTAGTGCTTTATCCGGGTAGCCGGAAAGTAGAGCATTGCAGTAGTTTAATCTAGAAGTGACAAAAGCATGGATACATTTTTCTGCATCATTTTTAGACAGAAAATGTCTGATGTTACGTAGATGGAAAAAAGCTGCCCTTGAAACAGTCTTGATATGTTCTTCAAAAGAGAGATCAGGGTCCAGAGTAACGCCGAGGTCCTTCACAGTTTTATTTGAGACGACTGTACAACCATCCAGATTAATTGTCAGATCCAACAGAAGATCTCTTTGTTTCTTGGGACCTAGAACTAGCATCTCTATTTTGTCAGAGTTTAAAAGTAAACAATTTGCCACCATCCACTTCCTTATGTCTGAAACACAGGCTTCCAGGGAGGGTAATTTTGGGGCCTCACCATGTTTCATCGAAATGTACAGCTGTGTGTCATCCACATAGCAGTCAAAGTTAACATTATGTTTCCGAATGACATCACCAAAATGAATAGCAAGCGTTATTTCACCGCACATACTACAGATGTCCGATCTTAATTCGTCGCAGGAGGAAAATAATCGTGCAGCAGGAGGATTTTAATGAATATTCAATATTTAGAATCACCGCCAGGGTGCAGCTGGAAGAGGTGTTTGTACAATAACTTAGACTGCAGTTCCACTGGGCTGCATTTCCTTCACTCTGGGGTCCAACTCATCCCAAACAACCTCAATTGGGTTGAGGTCGGGTGATTGTAGAGGCCAGGTCATCTGATACAGCAATCTATCACTCTCCTTCTTGGTTAAATAGCCCTTACACAGCCTGGAGGTGTGTTGGGTCATTGTCCTGTTGAAAAACAAATGTTAGTCCCACTAAGCGCAAAAAAGATGGGATGGTGTATCGCTGCAGAATGCTGTGGTAGTCATGCTGGTTAAGTGTGCCTTGAATTCTAAATAAATCACTGACAGTGTCACCAGAAAATCACCCCCACACCATCACACCTCCTCCTCCATGCTTCACAGTGGAAACAAAAAATCTCAAATTTGGACTCATCAGACCAAAGGACAGATTTCCACTGGTCTAATGTCCATTGCTCGTGTTTCTTGGCCCAAGCAATTTTCTTATTATTATTGGTGTCCTTTAGTAGTGGCTTCTTTGCAGCAATTCAACCATGAAGGCCTGATTCAAATCAAATGAAATCAAATTGAATGTGTCACCTGCGCCGAATACAACAGGTGTAGTAGACCTCACAGTGAAATGCCGAATACAACAGGTGTAGTAGACCTCACAGTGAAATGCTGAATACAACAGGTGTAGTAGACCTCACAGTGAAATGCTGAATACAACAGGTGTAGTAGACCTTACAGTGAAATGCTGAATACAACAGGTGTAGTAGACCTTACAGTGAAATGCTGAATACAACAGGTGTAGTAGACCTCACAGTGAAATGCTGAATACAACAGGTGTAGTAGACCTCACAGTGAAATGCTGAATACAACAGGTGTAGTAGACCTCACAGTGAAATGCTGAATACAACAGGTGTAGTAGACCTCACAGTGAAATGCTGAATACAACAGGTGTAGTAGACCTCACAGTGAAATGCTGAATACAACAGGTGTAGTAGACCTCACAGTGAAATGCTGAATACAACAGGTGTAGTAGACCTTACAGTGAAATGCTGAATACAACAGGTGTAGTAGACCTCACAGTGAAATGCTGAATACAACAGGTGTAGTAGACCTCACAGTGAAATGCTGAATACAACAGGTGTAGTAGACCTTACAGTGAAATGCTGAATACAACAGGTGTAGTAGACCTCACAGTGAAATGCTGAATACAACAGGTGTAGTAGACCTTACAGTGAAATGCTGAATACAACAGGTGTAGTAGACCTCACAGTGAAATGCTGAATACAACAGGTGTAGTAGACCTCACAGTGAAATGCTGAATACAACAGGTGTAGTAGACCTCACAGTGAAATGCTGAATACAACAGGTGTAGTAGACCTTACAGTGAAATGCTGAATACAGCAGGTGTAGTAGACCTTACAGTGAAATGCTGAATACAACAGGTGTAGGTAGACCTTACAGTGAAATGCTGAATACAACAGGTGTAGTAGACCTCACAGTGAAATGCTGAATACAACAGGTGTAGTAGACCTTACAGTGAAATGCTGAATACAACAGGTGTAGTAGACCTCACAGTGAAATGCTGAATACAACAGGTGTAGGTAGACCTCACAGTGAAATGCTGAATACAACAGGTGTAGTAGACCTCACAGTGAAATGCTGAATACAACAGGTGTAGGTAGACCTTACAGTGAAATGCTGAATACAACAGGTGTAGTAGACCTTACAGTGAAATGCTGAATACAACAGGTGTAGGTAGACCTTACAGTGAAATGCTGAATACAACAGGTGTAGTAGACCTTACAGTGAAATGCTGAATACAACAGGTGTAGTAGACCTTACAGTGAAATGCTGAATACAACAGGTGTAGTAGACCTCACAGTGAAATGCTGAATACAACAGGTGTAGTAGACCTCACAGTGAAATGCTGAATACAACAGGTGTAGTAGACCTTACAGTGAAATGCTGAATACAACAGGTGTAGTAGACCTTACAGTGAAATGCTGAATACAACAGGTGTAGTAGACCTCACAGTGAAATGCTGAATACAACAGGTGTAGTAGACCTTACAGTGAAATGCTGAATACAACAGGTGTAGTAGACCTTACAGTGAAATGCTGAATACAACAGGTGTAGTAGACCTCACAGTGAAATGCTGAATACAACAGGTGTAGTAGACCTTACAGTGAAATGCTGAATACAACAGGTGTAGTAGACCTCACAGTGAAATGCTGAATACAACAGGTGTAGTAGACCTTACAGTGAAATGCTGAATACAACAGGTGTAGTAGACCTCACAGTGAAATGCTGAATACAACAGGTGTAGTAGACCTTACAGTGAAATGCTGAATACAACAGGTGTAGTAGACCTCACAGTGAAATGCTGAATACAACAGGTGTAGGTAGACCTTACAGTGAAATGCTGAATACAACAGGTGTAGGTAGACCTTACAGTGAAATGCTGAATACAACAGGTGTAGGTAGACCTTACAGTGAAATGCTGAATACAACAGGTGTAGGTAGACCTTACAGTGAAATGCTGAATACAACAGGTGTAGTAGACCTCACAGTGAAATGCTGAATACAACAGGTGTAGTAGACCTCACAGTGAAATGCTGAATACAACAGGTGTAGTAGACCTCACAGTGAAATGCTGAATACAACAGGTGTAGTAGACCTCACAGTGAAATGCTGAATACAACAGGTGTAGTAGACCTCACAGTGAAATGCTGAATACAACAGGTGTAGTAGACCTCACAGTGAAATGCTGAATACAACAGGTGTAGTAGACCTTACAGTGAAATGCTGAATACAACAGGTGTAGACCTCACCGTGAAATGCTGAATACAACAGGTGTAGACCTCACAGTGAAATGCTGAATACAACAGGTGTAGTAGACCTTACAGTGAAATGCTGAATACAACAGGTGTAGTAGACCTTACAGTGAAATGCTGAAAACAACAGGTGTAGGTAGACCTTACAGTGAAATTCTGAATACAACAGGTGTAGTAGACCTTACAGTGAAATGCTGAATACAACAGGTGTAGGTAGACCTTACAGTGAAATGCTGAATACAACAGGTGTAGACCTTACAGTGAAATGCTTACTTACAAACCCCTAACCAACAATGCTTTAAGAAAAATAAGTGTTAAGTAAAAAGTAGATAAGTAAAAAATAGAAAATAAGAGTTACAAATAATTAAAAAGCAGCAGTAAAATAACAATAGCGAGGCTATATACAGGGGGGTACCGGTACAGAGTCAATGTGGAGGCTATATACAGTGGGGTACCGGTACAGAGTCATTGTGGAGGCTATATACAGGGGGGTACCGGTACAGAGTCAATGTGGAGGCTATATACAGGGGGTACCGGTACAGAGTCAATGTGGAGGCTATATACAGGGGGTACCGGTACAGAGTCAATGTGGAGGATATATACAGGGGGGTACCGGTACAGAGTCAATGTGGAGGCTATATACAGGGGGGTACCGATACAGAGTCATTGTGGAGGCTATATACAAGGGGGTACCGGTACAGAGTCAGTGTGGAGGCTATATACAGGGGGTACCAGTACAGAGTCAATGTGGAGGCTATATACAGGGGGTACCGGTACAGAGTCAATGTGGAGGCTATATACAGGGGGTACCGGTACAGAGTCAATGTGGAGGCTATATACAGGGGGTACTGGTACAGAGTCAATGTGTGGGAGCACCGGTTAGTCGAGGTAATTGAGGTAATATGTACATGTAGGTAGAGTTAAAGTGACTATGCATAGATAATAAAAAGAGAGTAGCAGCAGCGTAAAAGAGGGTTCTGGGTAGCCCTTTGATTAGCTGTTCGGGAGTCTTATGGCTTGGGGGTAGAAGCTGTTAAGATGAATATTGGACTTACACTTGGTGCTCCGACATCGCTTGCCGTGCAGAAGCAGAGAGAACAGTCTATGCTTAGAGTGGCTGGAGTCTTTGACACCGCCTGGTATAGAGGTCCTGGATGGCAGGAAGCTTGGCCCCAGTGATGTACTGGGCCATACTCACTACCCTATGTAGTGCCTTGCGGTCAGAGGCTGAGCAGTTGCCATTACAAGGCAGTGATGCAACCAGTCAGGATGCTCTTGATGGTGCAGCTGTAGAACCTTTTGAGGATCTGAGGACCCATGCCGAATCTTTTCAGTCTCCTGGGGGGAATAGGCTTTTTTGTGCCCTCTTCATGACTGTCTTGGTGTGTTTGGACCATGATAGTTTGTTGGTGATGTGGACGCCAAGGAAGTTGAAGCTCTCAACCTGATCCATTACAGCCCCGTTGATGAAAATGTGGGCGTGCTCAGTCCTCCTTTTCCTGTAGTCCACAATCATCTCCATTGTCTTGATAACGTTGAGGGAGATGTTGTCCTGGCACCACATGGCCAGGTCACTGACCTCCTCCCTATAGGCTGTCTCATCGTTGTCAGTGATCAGGCCTACCACTGTTGTGTTGTCAGCAAACTTAATGATGGTGTTGGAGTCATCCCTGGCCATGCAGTCATCAGTGAACAGGGAGTACAGGAGGGGACTGAGCACGCACACCTGAGGGGCCCCTGTGTTGAGGATCAGCGTGGTGGATGTGTACCCTTACCACCTGGGGGTGGCCAGTCAGGAAGTCCAGGATCCAGTTGCAGAGGGAGGTGTTTAGTCCCAGGGTCCTTAGCTTATTGATGAGCTTTGAGGCCACTATGGTGTTGAACGCTGAGCTGTACTCAATGAATAGCATTCTCAAACAGGTGTTCCTTTTGTACAGGTGAGAGAGGGCAGTGTTGAGTGCAATAGAGATTGCATCATCTGAGGCTCTGTTGTGGCGGTGTGCAAATTGGAGTGGGTCTAGGGTTTCTGGGATAATTGTGTTGATGTGAGCCATGACCAGCCTTTCATAGCAAACAGGTCGGTCGTCATTTAGGCAGGTTACCTTAGTGTTCTTGGGCACAGGGACTATGGTGGTCTGCTTAAAACATGTTGATATTACAGACTCGGACAGAGAGGGGTTGAAAATGTCAGTGAAGACACTTGCCAGTTGGTCAGTGCATGCTTGCAGTACACGTCCTGGTAATCCGTCTGGCCCTGCGGCCTTGTGAATGTTGACCTGTTTAAAGGTCTTACTCACATTGGCTACAGAAAGCGTGATCACACAGTCGTCCGGAACAGCTGATGCTCTCATGCATGCTTCAGTGTTACTTGCCTCAAAGCAAACAGAGAAGTAATTTAACTCGTCTGGTAGACTCGTGTCACTGGGCAGCTCGCGGCTGTGCTTCCCTTTGTAGTCTGTAATAGTTTGCAAGCCCTGCCACATCTGACGAGCGTCGGAGCCGGTGTAGTACAATTCAATCTTAGTCCTGTATTGATGCTTTGCCTGTTTGATGGTTCGTCAGGAGGGCATAACCGGATTTCTTATAAGCTTCCAGGTTAGAGTCCCGCTCCTTGTAAGCGGCAGCTCTGCTCTTTAGCTCAGTGCGGATGTTGCTTGTAATCCATGGCTTCTGGGGACGACGTCATCGATACACTTATTGATGAAGCCGGTGACTGAGGTGGTAAACTCCTCAATGCCATCAGAAGAATCCCAGAACATATTCCAGTCTGTGCTAGCGAAACAGTCCTGCAGCTTAGCATCTGCTTCATCTGACCACTTTGTTATTGACCGAGTCACTGGTGCTTCATGCTTTAGTTTTTGCTTGTTAGCAGGAATCAGGAGGATAGAATTATGTTCAGATTTGCCCAATGGAGGGCGAGGGAGAGCTTTGAACGTATCTCTGTGTGTGGAGTAAAGGTGGTCTAGAGTTTTTTTCCCTCTGGTTGCACAGATAATATGCTGATAGAAATTTGGTAAAACGGATTTAAGATCCCCTGCATTAAAGTCCCCGGCTACTAGGAGTGCCGCCTCTGGATGAGCGTTTTTCCTGTTTGCTTATGGCCGTATACAGCTCATTAAGTGCGGTCTTAGTGCCAGCATCGGTTTGTGGTTGTAAATAGACAGCTACGAATAATATAGATGAAAACTCTCTTGGTAGATAGTGTGATCTACAGCTTATCATGAGATACTCTACCTCAGGAAGACTTCCTTAGGTTTTGTGCACCAGCTGTTGTTTACAAATATACATAGACCGTCACCCCTTGTCTTACCGGAGGCAGCTGTTCTATCCTGCCAGTACAGTGTAAAAACCCACCAGCTGTATGTTATTCATGTCGTCGTTCAGCCACGACTCAGTGAAACATAAGATATTACAGTTTTTAATGTCCCGTTGATAGGATATACGTGATCGTAGTTCGTCTATTTTATTTTCCATTGATTGTACGTTGGCTAATAGGACCGATGGTAAAGGGAGATTACCCGCTCACCGTCGGATCCTTACAAGGCACCCGATATGGCGAGAAATAGAACTGCTAATTTTCAAGGAATCATCAGGCTCATTTGAATTTCTTGATGCAACTGGAAAAATTCTCTGTGATAAAAGAGTAATCAAGTTAAAATCCAACATCTGTAGTGCATATTAAGACACACAAGGGAGACAGGAATCGGTAACCGTAGCAACTAAATAAACAAACGTTATCGGCGTGAAAATGTGAATCCCTTACTGCATAAAAAAAGTAATTACATGCAAGAAAAAATGAATAACCCAGATCGAGCAGATCCTGAACCAGCAACTCTGTGTGCCGTAAAGGAATGGACAACCATCAATAGACTTCCCTTTGAGTTGAATGAAAATCTATTATCGTCCTTGACAACAAAGCTCTTTTCTTCTTTCCTACTCCCAAATCAAATGGACGCGCAGCGGGGGCTACATCAGTCGATGTATATACATAGTTCCCAGAAGGTATCATCTTTCCGTCAGATCTGACTGTCAGTTGGCATATACCACTGAGTCTTGGAATGCGGCAAATTGAATGCTCATAACCTAAGACTATGTAGACAGATTGTTATTCTCCCGTGTGTGTGTGTGTGTGTGTCTGTGAGCCAACATGGAATTTACCGGAATGTCCCTCAATACGGAATCCGTGTGTCATTTTACCGTTTGCACTGCGCAGAATACACAGAGAACACGCCAGCTTTGTTAGGGAAAAGGATAAAGTTAGCGCTTCAGGGAATTGACGTCAGCTGTGTTTTTTGATATATTCCACAGCTTTCTGTAGGCTACTGGTTATTGGAAAGGAAGTGGTTGGCTTGTCTTCCCTCTGCAGCATGTGTTTGTGCTCGCGTATGTGTGCGTATGTGTGTATGTGTGTGTGCGTGCGTGTGCGTGTGTGTGCGTGTGTGTGTGCTACAACAACAGTGGCAATATAAAAAATGATTACTCATACAGTAGTATCATATAGTTGTACCATATAGTAGTATCATACAGTAGTATCATATAGTAGTAATATAGAGTACTATCATACAGTAGTATCATATAGTAGTAATATAGAGTACTATCATACAGTAGTATCATATAGTAGTAATATAGAGTACTATCATACAGTAGCATCATATAGTAGTAATATAGAGTACTATCATACAGTAGTATCATATAGTAGTAATATAGAGTACTATCATACAGTAGTATCATATAGTAGTAATATAGAGTACTATCATACAGTAGCATCATATAGTAGTAATATAGAGTACTATCATACAGTAGTATCATATAGTAGTAATATAGAGTACTATCATACAGTAGTATCATATAGTAGTAATATAGAGTACTATCATACAGTAGTATCATATAGTAGTAATATAGAGTACTATCATACAGTAGTATCATATAGTTGTACCATATAGTAGTATCATACAGTAGTATCATATAGTAGTAATATAGAGTACTATCATACAGTAGCATCATATAGTAGTAATATAGAGTACTATCATACAGTAGTATCATATAGTAGTAATATAGAGTACTATCATACAGTAGTATCATATAGTAGTAATATAGAGTACTATCATACAGTAGCATCATATAGTAGTAATATAGAGTACTATCATACAGTAGTATCATATAGTTGTACCATATAGTAGTATCATACAGTAGTATCATATAGTAGTAATATAGAGTACTATCATACAGTAGCATCATATAGTAGTAATATAGAGTACTATCATACAGTAGTATCATATAGTAGTAATATAGAGTACTATCATACAGTAGTATCATATAGTAGTAATATAGAGTACTATCATACAGTAGTATCATATAGTAGTAATATAGAGTACTATCATACAGTAGTATCATATTTTTTTATTTTTTTCACCTTTATTTAACCAGGTAGGCAAGTTGAGATAGATATAGCAGTAATATATAGTAGTATCATATAGCAGTATCATATAGCAGTATCATATAGTAGTAATATATAACAGTATCATATAGTAGTAATATATAGCAGTATCATATAGTAATAATATATAACAGTATCATATAGTAGTAATATATAGCAGTAATATATAGCAGTAATATATAGAAGTATCATATAGTAGTAATATATAGTAGTATCATACAGTGGTATCATATAGTACTAATATATAGCAGTAATATATAGAAGTATTATACAGTATTATCATATAGTAGTATCATATAGCAGTATCAAATAGTAGTAATATATAGTAGTAATATATAGTAGTATCATATAGCAGTACCAAATAGTAGTAATATATAGTAGTATCATATAGTAGTATCATATAGCAGTACCAAATAGTAGTAATATATAGTAGTATCATATAGCAGTATCAAATAGTAGTAATATATAGCTGTATCACTAATATTATCATATAGCAGTATCAAATAGTTGTAATTTGTGTAGTATGATATAGTATTATCATATAGTAGTAATATATAGTAGTATCATATTACAGTATCATATAGTAGTATCACACAGCAGTATCATATCATATTCTCCTCTCTGGGGTATGTGGGACCTGCGGGACACACTATTCAACAGCCAGTAACGTAGCAGGACGGCAAATTCAAAACAACAAAAATCTCATAATTCAAATTCTCAAACATACAACTATTATATCCCATTTTAAAGATACACTTCTCGTTAACCTGTTGGGGCTAGGGGGCAGTATTTGCACGGGCGGATAAAAAACGTACCCGATTTAAACTGGTTACTACTCTTGCCCAGAAACGAGAATATGCATATAATTAGTAGATTTGGATAGAAAACACTCAAAAGTTTCTAAAACTGTTTGAATGGTGTCTGTGAGTATAACAGAACTCATATGGCAGGCCAAAACCTGAGAAGATTCCATACAGGAAGTGCCCTGTCTGACAATTTGTTGTCCTTCTGTTGCATCTCTATTGAAAATACAGCATCTGTGCTGTAACGTGACACTTTCTAAGGCTCCCATTGGCTCTCTAAAGCCGCCAGAACGTGGAATGGGTTGTCTGCTGTCTCTGGGCGAAGAACAGCAGGAGAGATTGTGAGTGGTCAGCCTGGAGACAGTGAGACTGAGATGCGCATTTATGAGAATTCTCAATTTTTTTCTTTCAGCCTTTGAATGAATACAACGTTGCCCGGTTGGAATATTATCGCTATTTTACGAGAAAAATTCATAAAAATTGATTTTAAACAGTGTTTGACATGCTTCTAAGTACGCTAATGGAATATTTTGAATGTTTTTGTCACGAAATGCGCTCGCCCGTCACCCTTCGGATAGTGACCTGAACGCATGAACAAAACGGAGCTATTTGAATATAACTATGGATTATTTGGAACCAAAACAACATTTGTTGTTGAAGTAGAAGTCCTGGGAGTGCATTCTGACGAAGAACAGCAAAGGTAATCCAATTTTTCTAATAGTAATTCTGAGTTTAGTGAGTGCCAAACTTGGTGGGTGTCAAAATAGCTAGCCGTGATTGCCGAGCTATGTACTCAGAATATTGCAAAATGTGCATTCGCCGAAAAGCTATTTTAAAATCTGACACCGCGATTGCATAAAGGAGTTGAAATCGGACAATGTGGTTAGATTAACGAGAGTCTTGTCTTTAAAATGGTGTAAAATAGTCATATGTTTGAGAAATTGAAGTTATAGCATTTTTGAGGTATTTGTATTTTGCGCCACGCAATTCCACTGGCTGTTGACTAGGCTGGGACGCAAGCGTCCCACCTTGCCCAGGGAGGTTAATGCAACCGCTGTGTCAGATTTCAAAAAAGCTTTACGGCGAAAGCAAATTTTCCAATAACCTGAGTGCAGCGCTCAGATATCAAAACAAGCCATACAGATTCTCGCCATTTTGGAGTCAAGAGAAATGACAAAAATTACATTATAAATATTCACTTACCTTTGATGATCTTCATCGGAATGCACTCCCAGGAATCCCAGTTCCAGAATAAATGTTTGTTTTGTTCGATAAAGTCATAATTTTTGTCCAAATACCTCCTTTTTGTTGGCGCGTTTAGTCCACTACTCCAAATGCAGGAAGCGCGCGCAAAATGTCACGACGGAAAGTCAAAAAAAGTTATATTTACGTTCATAGAAACATGTCAAACAATGTAAAGCATCAATCTTTAGGATGTTTTTATCATAAATCTTCAGTAATATTCCAACCGGACAATTCCAATGTCTTCAAAAAAGAAAAGGAACACAACTAACTCTCAAATGAGCGCGCCACTGAACTTATGTCATTCTCTCAGTCATCTGACTCCAGGACCTCTTATTCTCTCCCCATTCACAGTAGAAGCCTGGAACAACTTTCTAAAGACTGTTGACATCTAGTGGAAGCCTTAGGAAGTGCAAAATGAACCCTAAGTCACTGTATACTGTATAGGCAATCACTTGAAAAAACTACAAACCTCAGATTTCCACACTTCCTGGTTGGAGTTTTCTCAGGTTTTTGCCTGCCATATGAGTTCTGTTATACTCACAGACATCATTCAAACGGTGTTAGAAACTTCAGAGTGTTTTCTATCCACATCTACTAATCATATGCATATCCTACCTTCTGAGCCTGAGTAGCAGGCAGTTTACTACGGGCACGCCTTTCATCCGGACGTCAAAATACTGCCCCCTACCCTAGAGAAGTTATATAGCATAATCAAAGTGTCTCAGTGTTTCAGATGGTTGTTGGTACGTTGTCTCAGTGTTGTAGATGGTTGCTGGTACGTTGTCTCAGTGTTTCAGATGGTTGTTGGTACGTTGTCTCAGTGTTGTAGATGGTTGCTGGTACGTTGTCTCAGTGTTGTAGATGGCTGTTGGTACGTTGTCTCAGTGTTGTAGATGGTTGCTGGTACGTTATAGATGGTTGTTGGTACGTTGTCTCAGTGTTGTAGATGGTTGTTGGTACGTTGTCTCAGTGTTGTAGATGGTTGTTGGTACGTTGTCTCAGTGTTGTAGATGGTTGTTGGTACGTTGTCTCAGTGTTGTAGATGGTTGCTGGTACGTTGTGGCGCTG
>NC_059448.1:3933997-3938997 GCF_905237065.1 Salmo salar
CTAGTTCACTTACTTTGGCAATGTTAACATATGTTTCCCCCATGCCAATAAAGATCCTTGAATTGAATTGATAGAGGTGAGAGAGAGAGAGAGAGAAGAGAGAGAGAGAGAGAGAGAGAGAGAGAGAGAGAGAGAGAGAGAGAGAGAGAGAGAGAGAGAGAGAGATTAATTAATTGAATAAGCACTTCCAGCTCTGAAAGCTCATTTTTTAAATCTGATCTTTCTTATACAGTGCCTCAGGAAAGTATTCAGACCCCTTGACTTTTTCCACATTGTTAAGTTACAGAGTTACTCTAAAATGGATTAAATAGTTTTTTCCCCTTATCAATCTACACACAATACCCGATAATGACAAAGCAAAAACAGTTTGACATTTTTGCAAATGTATAAAAAAAAAAAAAAAAAACAGAAATCCCTTATTTATATAAGTATTCAGACCCTTTGCTATGAGACTCTAAATTGAGTTCAGGTGCTTCCTGTTTCCATTGATCATCCTTGAGATGTTTCTACAACTTGATTGGAGTTCACCTGTGGTAAAAATCAATTGATTGGACATGATTTGGAAATGCACACACCTGTCTGTAAATACTCAAATGGTGAGGGGCTGAAGCTCATTGGCTAGAATTCAAATTGCTAGCGGGCTGGCTCATATGGGGGGAAAATATAGGGGAAAAAACAGTCGTTTTTCAAACTAGGGATTTCATTGCTAACTGAGGTAAGATACTAATTCTGCTCATAGATTATGAATGTATAAACAACACATTGATACAAAGCGAGAGGCTTTAAAAAAAATACTTAGAAGTCACCAAAGTTCCGGGAACATATCTTTAAACTAAGTAGAACTTTATGATAGATAAAAAGTCATTTAAAACGATGTCAAACTTCATTTAACATTTTAACTATTTATGATCAGATGTAGGTTATTTTTATAGTAAAAGAAAATACCTTTCTAAATCTATCAATATACGTTTGTGTTTTTCAACCTTCACCTGCCTTTCTGACAGAATTTTCAAATATGATTGACCTTCCTCCTCCCTCCTACCACGGACACAATATTACCATAACGACCGCGACCGCTCTAGCGTCTCCATCCATCTCTGTCTCTCTGGTGAACAGATTACATTATGCATTTTAGGAGTGAGGGAGTGTGAGGGGCGATGGATAGAAGTATGGATGGATGGATGGATGGATGGATGGATGGATGGATGGATGGATGGATGGATGGATGGATGGATGGAGGAGGGGTGGATGGATGGATGGATGGATGGAGGAGAGGTGGATGGATGGATGGAGGAGAGGTGGAGGGATGGAGGAGAGGTGGATGGATGGATGGAGGAGAGGTGGAGGGATGGATGGATGGAGGA
Source organism: Salmo salar (assembly GCF_905237065.1). NCBI lineage: Eukaryota > Metazoa > Chordata > Actinopteri > Salmoniformes > Salmonidae > Salmo > Salmo salar. The sequence continues at coordinate 3,935,362 of NC_059448.1, forward strand.
GAGGTGGATGTATGGATGGATGATGGATGGATGTATGGATGGATGGATGGATGGATGGATGGATGGATGGATGGAGGAGTGGAGGTATGGATGAATGGATGGATGGATGGAGGAGGAATGGATGAAAGGGACAATGAATGGAATGATTGGATGGAAGAAATGGGGTAAGGGCATCAACCCTCTCCCCACTTCAATGGGTCCTATCTGGGTTATGTAGCGTGAAATATCAGCCCTATAGTGGGGTTACTGTCCTCCATTTGGCCTAAGGAGAAGGTTGGTTTTAAAGAATGTGAATAGTCTTCATTGTTTACGAGTTAAGGAGGTAGTAGGAGGGTAGTTCTCCAGGAACAGGGTTGGAGTTAATACCTCCAGGAGGATATCTCTCCAGGAACAGGGTTGGAGTTAAAACCTCCAGGAGGATATCTCTCCAGGAACAGGGTTGGAGTTAAAACCTACAGGAGGATATCTCTCCAGGAACAGGGTTGGAGTTAAAACCTCCAGGAGGATATCTCTCCAGGAACAGGGCTGGAGTTAAAACCTCCAGGAGGATATCTCTCCAGGAACAGGGTCGGAGAGCCCTGCTCTAGAGTCTGTGGACCAGTGGCGGACGGTGCCGTTTAAGATGAGGGAGGACGATTATTTTTGTTATGAGCATGGCCTTTTCTATTACAGAATGTTGCATGACTGTCAATCATACATCAACAGGTTAAGACCACTACGTGATACTCTAATATTCTCTATACCCATCATGAGATTTAAGTAATTTGAGTGACAGACATTGACACATTCAATACTGCCTTGCAGACTCTTGCCTTCATCTAGCTGACTATCATTAAAACGTAAAGACTGTATATTATTAAATCAATTCTCTATGTGTAATTTAATTACGTGAATCAACCAATCGTGTAACTTTACTAAATAACTAGGAAGTTGGGGCACCACGGAAACATGTTGTTTAGAGTTTCAATTTCCCGAATATAACTCTTCAGATATTTTATTATCTTATCGACTACAGTCTTCTATTAATGTATTATTTATTACCTCATCGTTCTCATTCCTGAACGTCACAAACCCTTGGATATCTGCACCAACCCTAACAAATATCATGAATCGGCGAAATACAAATTGGCTTAATTAATTATTTATTTACTAACTTAATCAATCACAGAATGACATAAACACAGACACACAAATAGGTTATACATTGGTTACTGACATGATAGAAAAGTCCCTAAGCCAATATGACTGCTTGGTAGACAAAGGAAAGGGGTGGGGACAGTTGAAGAGTGGGAAACTCAGAGAGAATAACTACACTCATAGAAATTGCTAATACTTTGAACATGAACAACCGCACATTCAAAAAGAAATTGCAATTTACATGTTTACAAGTATATGTTTTGGCTTGTCCCTCTCTGCGATCGCCGGTCCATCTGCTGGATAGTCAGTTGACAGAAAGCCACTGGTTTGTCCACCAGAGATCAGAGTCCGTCGGAGAGGGTATGTTGTTATAATGGATCCTTCAGAGTACAATTCAAAAAAATGTTCTTAGATCGGGTGTGTTTACCAAACTAAAGTATTTAAACAGATGCAGCCTGAATAATTGTTCTTTAGATTGTAGATTTCTTAGCCATTTCAACGTGGGTACTTCGTCCCTGTGTTTTTGACTCTTGTAGAGTTGCCAACCATTTCAACATGCAGCTACCGCTTCATGTTTTCTGATCTAAATGTACATTTTGTCGGAAGTGGGTTTTATACTTAGTAGAAGAAGGTGGCGTTACATGGCACGGTGTAATGTCTGGGCTCACGGGGGAGTGTCCACTGACTAGCTAAACTTTGCATGAAAACTTTCATTTAGAAGGTTAACATCACATTTCATCTTTTCAAAAGTATTCCTTTATACTCAATCATTTAGTTTTATCCAACATTCAGATTCAAACCGCAATAATTAAGAAGCGCATACAAACAACGAAACAGCAATGTGTTGTCTCCTGTCCTTCATGAGGTCACCAAATGAAACAAACTCGACATGACTGTCCCTTAAGTGTCCACGGACCATTCCGACATTCTCAAAAATATAAATATTGTTTAATTCTCCAATTTTGTGGATTAGGAGTTTTGGCAAGAAGCATGACTTTGTTCTCCATAGGCTCTCTCCCTCAATACTGAGAGATTCTACCAGGAATATATGACTGTTGTAAAAACCTGTGGTGGGAGAGAGTATGAGAGGGGGGGGAGCCACGATATACACCCAGAAGGGCCACGTCGTGACAAGGGTGTACTCATTAGTCAAACGGTTGCAAACAAGAGTTTCTATTGGACAAATTCAGGTATGTTTAATTCATCGCTGTTTTAGTTCTGTTTGCCTGTGTTTAAGAAACATTTTTCAACATAATCAGAGGAAATGAATACACCCCTGATCACATTCAAACACAGTTCACTTTCATAGCAGCCACGTACAAACAGCATGATCCCTTTGATTGTTGTATAATTCTAGCATCTGCGCGCTCTCCTCCTCTCTACTTTTATTGAAGTCAATGTACCCAGAGGAGGACAGAAGCTAGCAGAGGGAGAGGGGGAGGGGTAGAAGACAAGAGGGAAGGGTAGAACACAAGAGGGAAGGGTGGAAGACAAGAGGGAAGGGTGGAAGACAAGAGGGAAGGGTAGAAGACAAGAGGGAAGGGTGGAAGACAAGAGGGAAGGGTGGAAGACAAGAGGGAAGGGTGGAAGACAAGAGGGAAGGGTGGAAGACAAGAGGGAAGGGTGGAAGACAAGAGGGAAGGGTAGAAGACAAGAGGGAAGGGTAGAAGACAAGAGGGAAGGGTAGAAGACAAGAGGGAAGGGTGGAAGACAAGAGGGAAGGGTAGAAGACAAGAGGGAAGGGTGGAAGACAAGAGGGAAGGGTGGAAGACAAGAGGGAAGGGTAGAAGACAAGAGGGAAGGGTGGAAGACAAGAGGGAAGGGTGGAAGACAAGAGGGAAGGGTGGAAGACAAGAGGGAAGGGTGGAAGACAAGAGGGAAGGGTGGAAGACAAGAGGGAAGGGTAGAAGACAAGAGGGAAGGGTGGAAGACAAGAGGGAGAGGGCTATCAAAAGACCACTCAGCATTTTTTTTTTTATGGCTGGAGGTTTGTTATAAAGCCAGATGTAATGAGTGACCACCGGCTGTATAGATGATGTCACATTAAACCGAGTTTAAAATGTGATGGGTTTTTGTGTCAGAAACCTTTAGCAGGCTGAGGGGGAGAAAGGGACTGAGGACTCAGTCACGCTAGGTTTTGATACACACACGCTCACACTTGTTCTTCTATCCTCGCGGGGACCTAAAATGTATTTCCATTCAAAATCCTATTTTCCATAACCGCTAACCCTAAACCCTAACCTCAACCCCTAAACCTGATGCCTGACCCATAACCCTAAACCTAACCCCTAACTTTAAAATAGCCTTTGGGGATGTGGGAAATTTCCCCAACGAGGGATAATTTTCCATGTTTTTACAATCCTTCTGGGGATTTCAGGTCCCCACGAGAATAGAAGAACAAGACCACACACACACACACACACACACACACACACACACACACACACACACACACACACACACACACACACATCTCTCTCAAGAGGTTTGCTAGAAGAG
>NC_059448.1:3943997-4088997 GCF_905237065.1 Salmo salar
AGCGTATCTTGAGCAACTGGCAGCAAAAGAGCTGAGCACAGAACTCGGGAGATATAATGCAGCAGGTAACGGAGACAAACCACATCCACTGCGCACACAGCGTATCGCAAAACTATGTGGAGAAATGGGATCATTTCACACCGAGGCTTGGTGGTTATCGAGGGGGAGTGTTGGGAGGAAAACATTGCATTGAGAGGAACTGTTGTAATCCATAAAAAAAATATATATATATCACTTGGTTGATTTTCTGTGTTATGAAAAGAAAAAGTGACTTCCTTGAACGCAAACATGCAGAGGGAAATACAACAACAACACCAACAACACATTCTACGGGTCAGTGACCGAATCACTGGATTCAGAGGAAATAATTCTTATTGGTCTTTCAAAAGAGAACCATTCCCACGTTGTCGGCTGGGCATGTATCTAAACAGAAAACAGCATCAGTAAGCGTCCCACACGAGTGACGACTGCTCACCTCCAACACTTGGAAGAGTACTTTGGGACCTACTTCCCTAATACCGTTTGACTGTGATTCTGGCTCAGTTGACATGCTGGTCAGTGAAATCGAACAGTTAATTGAGCTGTCATGTGACCAAATGAATTCACGGGGTATCTACTGAGGAGTTTTGGTTGATGACTCAAAGGGAAAAATACAATGGCGCACTGAACATTAATGCTGCATTCAAAACCTTTGGGAACTCGGGAAATCTCTGACTTCCGACTTCAGCGCGTTCAAGACAACTGGGAACAGAAACAAAAACGAGCTCCTACTGGGAGAAAAACGATTTGAACGGTCATCCAACTCGGAATCTCGAGAAGAATCTTGAGGAGACAATCAGAAATACTGTTAGAATGTTTTTCAATTGACTGCCATATCGCCAAATAAAAAAAGGTAAAACATTGGCTTGTACCTGAACCTATTTCAGTCCAAGTCAAGCCCTGGTGTTGGCGGTGAGTTTCCCCTTACACTATGAAGAGCTTTGGGTGTCTAGAAAAGTACCATGTAAGTCCAATCTCTTGTTATTATTATTAAATGCTTTGCCATCTTCCATAGCTTGAAGACCATGCTTTCGTACAGAGACGGAAACTGGTACAAAATATTAAAAAGGTGGACTTCAAGGCTATGTTAGATGAAATAAATGAATGACTATAGTAAGTGGCTAAGGTGACAAATAAAGTAACAGGGTTGAAGTTTTCATCTTAAAGCTGCAATATTTCACTTTTTGAGTGACCTGACCATTTAAATAGAAATGTGTGTTATAGATCTGTCATTCTCATTGAAAGCAAGTCTAAGAAGTGGTACATCTGTTCTATGTGCCCTGTTTCTATGCTTCTCGTTCTGGTTTCATTTTTGCTTTACTTTCTGTTTTGAACACCATCTAGAGACAGCTGAAAATACTATATTTTTGGTTATGAATTTTTTATTTGTTTCACTGTGGTTTAGATTGTACAACAATTCTCTACACTGTACTTGCTTGTTTTGTCACAAACTGAAATTAGGTGAAACATTAGAATTCTATCAACCAGGAATTCTATCAACCAGGAATTCCAGCAACCAGGAATTCTAGCAACCAGGCATTCTAGCAACCAGGCATTCTAGCAACCAGGCATTCTAGCATCCAGGAATTCTAGCAACCAGGAATTCTAGCAACCAGGCATTCTATCAACCAGGCATTCTAGCATCCAGGAATTCTAGCAACCAGGAATTCTAGCAACCAGGCATTCTAGCAACCAGGAATTCTAGCATCCAGGAATTCTATCAACCAGGAATTCTATCAACCAGGCATTCTAGCAACCAGGCATTCTAGCAACCAGGCATTCTAGCAACCAGGCATTCTAGCATCCAGGAATTCTATCAACCAGGAATTCTATCAACCAGGCATTCTAGCAACCAGGCATTCAAGCAACCAGGCATTCTAGCATCCAGGCATTCTAGCATCCAGGAATTCTAGCAACCAGGAATTCTATCAACCAGGAATTCTATCAACCAGGCATTCTATCAACCAGGAATTCTATCAACCAGGAATTCTATCAACCAGGAATTCTATCAACCAGGAATTCTATCAACCAGGCATTCTAGCAACCAGGCATTCTATCAACCAGGAATTCTAGCAACCAGGAACTCTATCAACCAGGAACTCTAGCAACCAGGAACTCTAGCAACCAGGCATTCTAGCAACCAGGAATTCTAGCAACCAGGCATTCCAGCAACCAGGAATTGAATTCTAGCAACCAGGAATTGAATTCTAGCAACCAGGAATTCTATCAACCAGGAATTCTAGCAACCAGGAACTCTAGCAACCAGGCATTCTAGCAACCAGGAATTCTAGCAACCAGGAATTCTAGCAACCAGGAACTCTAGCAACCAGGCATTCTATCAACCAGGAATTCTATCAACCAGGCATTCTAGCAACCAGGCATTCTAGCAACCAGGTATTCTAGCAACCAGGCATTCTAGCAACCAGGAATTCTAGCAACCAGGCATTCTAGCAACCAGGAATTCTAGCAACCAGGCATTCTAGCAACCAGGAATTCTAGCAACCAGGCATTCTAGCAACCAGGAATTCTAGCAACCAGGAATTCTAGCAACCAGGCATTCTAGCAACCAGGCATTCTAGCAACCAGGAATTCTAGCAACCAGGCATTCTAGCAACCAGGCATTCTAGCAACCAGGCATTCTATCAACCAGGCATTCTATCAACCAGGCATTCTAGCATCCAGGAATTCTAGCAACCAGGAATTCTATCAACCAGGCATTCTAGCAACCAGGCATTCTAGCAACCAGGCATTCTAGCATCCAGGAATTCTAGCAACCAGGAATTCTAGTAACCAGGAATTCTAGCAACCAGGAATTCTAGCAACCAGGAATTCTATCAACCAGGAATTCTATCAACCAGGCATTCTATCAACCAGGAATTCTATCAACCAGGAATTCTAGCAACCAGGCATTCAAGCAACCAGGCATTCTAGCATCCAGGAATTCTAGCATCCAGGAATTCTAGCAACCAGGAATTCTATCAACCAGGAATTATATCAACCAGGAATTCTATCAACCAGGCATTCTATCAACCAGGAATTCTATCAACCAGGAATTCTATCAACCAGGAATTCTAGCAACCAGGAATTCTATCAACCAGGAATTCTATCAACCAGAAATTCTATCAACCAGGAACTCTATCAACCAGGAATTCTATCAACCAGGCATTCTATCAACCAGGAATTCTATCAACCAGGAATTCTATCAACCAGGCATTCTAGCAACCAGGCATTCTATCAACCATGAATTCTATCAACCAGGAATTCTATCAACCAGGCAGTCTAGCAACCAGGAATTCTATCAACCAGGAATTCTATCAACCAGGCATTCTATCAGCCAGGCATTCTAGCAACCAGGCATTCTAGCAACCAGGCATTCTAGCAACCAGGCATTCTAGCAACCAGGCATTCTAGCAACCAGGAATTCTAGCAACCAGGCATTCTAGCAACCAGGCATTCTATCAACCAGGAATTCTAGCAACCAGGAATTCTATCAACCAGGAATTCTAGCAACCAGGAACTCTAGCAACCAGGCATTCTAGCAACCAGGAATTCTAGCAACCAGGAATTCTAGCAACCAGGCATTCTAGCAACCAGGCATTCCAGCAACCAGGAATTGAATTCTAGCAACCAGGAATTCTATCAACCAGGAATTCTAGCAACCAGGAACTCTAGCAACCAGGCATTCTAGCACCCAGGAAATCTAGCAACCAGGAATTCTAGCAACCAGGAACTCTAGCAACCAGGCATTCTATCAACCAGGCATTCTAGCAACCAGGCATTCTAGCAACCAGGCATTCTAGCAACCAGGCATTCTAGCAACCAGGCATTCTAGCAACCAGGAACTCTAGCAACCAGGCATTCTAGCAACCAGGCATTCTAGCAACCAGGCATTCTAGCAACCAGGAATTCTAGCAACCAGGAATTCTAGTAACCAGGAATTCTAGCAACCAGGAATTCTAGCAACCAGGCATTCTAGCAACCAGGCATTCTAGCAACCAGGAATTCTAGCAACCAGGAATTCTAGCAACCAGGCATTCTAGCAACCAGGAATTCTAGCAACCAGGCATTCTATCAACCAGGAATTCTAGCAACCAGGAATTCTAGCAACCAGGAATTCTAGCAACCAGGCATTCTAGCAACCAGGAATTCTAGCAACCAGGCATTCTATCAACCAGGAATCCTAGCAACCAGGAATTCTAGAAACCAGGAACTCTAGCAACCAGGCATTCTAGCAACCAGGAATTCTAGCAACCAGGAATTCTAGCAACCAGTCATTCTAGCAACCAGGAATTCTAGCAACCAGGAATTCTAGCAACCAGGAACTCTAGCAACCAGGCATTCTAGCAACCAGGAATTCTAGCAACCAGGCATTCTAGCAACCAGGAATTCTAGCAACCAGGCATTCTAGCAACCAGGAATTCTAGCAACCAGGCATTCTAGCAACCAGGAATTCTAGCAACCAGGAATTCTAGCAACCAGGAACTCTAGCAACCAGGCAGTCTAGCAACCAGGAATTCTAGCAACCAGGAACTCTAGCAACCAGGCATTCTAGCAACCAGTCATTCTAGCAACCAGGAATTCTAGCAACCAGGAATTCTAGCAACCTGCACAAAAAATGCCTGCATAGTGCATTTTAAAATCAGCCAATAAATACATTTAAAAAATCTGTGAAAGTGTACATTTTTTACGAGTGGATTACTTGTGGATATTAAAAATAAAAATCTAAAATCAATTTGTTTGTCTACATGCCAGATATTGTAGTGAACCTATTTTGGGTTAAGACATGTAACTATGAGTAAGGGAAAACATGATAAGCTTGCAAGCTGAGTTTAGAATGAGACATCTGATACCCACTTTGCATTTGATTGGTTTATTTTGTAGGTCAAGTAGGTGGGCCTTGTGACTTTGTGACTGTCATGACACTCCCTCATCTGATTGGTGTTTTGGTATTTTATTAGGATCCCCATTAACCGCTGTAAAAGCATCAGCTACTCTTCCCGGGGTCCACATGAAACATGACATAATACATGGTACAGATCATTATTAGACAAGGACTGAAATACATACCTTTAAAAAATGTCACACATAGCCTACATATCAGTACATAAACACAATACCTAGATCTAATATCACAGGAGGCTGTTGAGGGGAGGACGGCTCATAATACTGGCTGGAACAGAGCGAACGTAATGGCGTCAAACACCATGGAAACCATGGAAACCATGTGTTTGAGACCATTCCACTAATTCCGCTCCAGTCATTAGCACGAGCCCATCCTCCCTATTTAAGGTGCCACCAACCTCCTGTGTCTAACACAGTACCAGTCAAAAGTTTGGACTGGTACATAGTACAGGTAAAATTACAATACAATATTTATAAAATGGCTGTGTTTATTCACAGTCCCCTTTGTGCAGTAAGTTGTTCTTTTATCTGTTTTTTTAATTTTTATCTGGTTCGGGAACCTTCAACACAAAAAGGTACCATGCACATTGAGTCGGTACCGGTACCCTCTGTATATCGCCTCATTATTGTTATTTTATTGTGTTACCTTTTTTTTTAAACATTTTTCTTCATTTTTTATTTTAGTTTATTTTGTAAATATTTTCTATTTTCTTTAAAGCTACATTGTTGGTTAAGGGCTTGTAGGTAAGCTCTTCACGGTAAGCTCTACACGGTAAACTCTAAACGGTAAGCTCTACACGGTAAACTCTACACGGTAAACTCTACACGGTAAGCTCTACACGGTAAGCTCTTCGCGGTAAGCTCTTCACGGTAAGCGCTTCACCGTAAAGCTCTTCACGGTAAACTCTACACAGTAAACTCTACACGGTAAGTGCTTCACGGTAAGCGCTTTACCTGTTGTATTCGGCGCAGGTGACTAATACAATGTGATTGGACCAATGACATCAGAAGCTGCGCTGTCTGGCGCATTGATTGGTCGGGTAGGCGGGTGTTGTGGTAACTAGTGACGACCAGGGTAGAGCGTGGGAAACGGAGAGAGAGAAGACCACAAGTTACAGACAGAGAGGGTGAGGAGACATTGTGAGGAGACAGGGTAGAGCACAAATAAGCGCCAGTGAGAGAGAGAGAAACAAGTGAAAGTGACCATGTCCACCACTATGGCTGTCTCGGCGACCCCTCCTGTCCTCTCACCCGGCCCAGGAGCACCTTCCTCCTTGGGAATATTCCGCTCCGACCCTATCTACACCGCCACAACCACCAGCCCTCATCCAGACTCCCCCTCCCCACGGCTCTCCACCACCGGACTCCTCAACCCCTTCCTACCCGGCTCAGGAGTCCCATCCGGTGGCTTGGGATTCACCAACACAGCGGTTTTTGGAGATCGAGGAATTTCCACCACTACAACCACAACAACCAGTGAGTGTAGAATGGTGGATGTACACGGAGTAAAAGTCGCCTCTTTCAGCGTCGGAGGACAGGACGACTTGATTTGTCTACCCCAAGTTTTTGACCTCTTTCTAAAACATCTCGTCGGCGGGCTTCATACCGTTTACACCAAGCTGAAACGCCTGGATATTTGTCCGGTTGTGTGTACTGTGTCGCAGGTCCGGGTCCTGAGGGGGCTCGGTGCGATCCAACCGGGAGTGAACCGCTGTAAGCTCATCTCCCGGCGAGACTTCGAGGCGCTCTACGCTGATTGCACCATTGCGAGGTAAGTTTTATATCTTATATTTCCATTTCTTTCTACATTAGGCTGTTGAACTAAGTTTTATATTTCTTTCTACATTAGGCTGTTGAACTAAGTTTTATATTTCTTTCTACATTAGGCTGTTGAACTAAGTTTTATATCTTATATTTACATTTCTTTCTACATTAGGCTGTTGAACTAAGTTTTATATCTTATATTTACATTTCTTTCTACATTAGGCTGTTGAACTAAGTTTTATATCTTATATTTATATTTCTTTCTACATTAGGCTGTTGAACTAAGTTTTATATCTTATGTTTACATATCTTTCTACATTAGGCTGTTGAACTACGTTTTATATCTTATGTTTACATATCTTTCTACATTAGGCTGTTGGACTAAGTTTTATATCTTATATTTACATTTCTTTCTACATTAGGCTGTTGGACTAAGTTTTATATCTTATGTTTACATTTCTTTCTACATTTGTATCTTCGATTATCGTAGTAAACTATTAGTAAATGGCATGCGACCATGTGTTCAATATCAGTGGGTGTAAATTACTAACGTTACTTAAGTCGTTATTTTTTTTGGGGGGGTGTATCTGTACTTTACTATTTATATTTCTGACAACTTTTACTGTTACTTCACTACATTCCTAAATAAAATAATGTACTTTTTACTCCATACATTTTCCCTGACACCCAAAAGTACTCGTTACATGTTGAATGCTTAGCAGGACAGGAAAATGGTCCAATTTACACAGTTATCAAGAGAACATCTCTGATCTGGTCACCTCTACTGCATCTGATCTGACAGACTCACTAAACACAAATGCTTCATTAGTAAATTATCTCTGAGTGTTGGAGTGTGCCCCAGGCTATCCTTAAATAAAAATACATTTCAACATTTTGCAATCTGGTTTGCTTAATATAAGGAATTTGAAATGATTTATACTTTTACTTCTGATACTTAAGTATATTTAAAACCAAATACTTTTAGTCTTTTACTCATGTAGTATTTTACTGGATGACTTTTACTTGAATCATTTTCTATTAAGGTATCTTTTTACTTTTACTCAAGTATGACAATTGAGTACTTTTTTTTATGCCAGAATTAGCTGATTATACTCTACTCCATGGAGAAGTCAGTCTCTGATAAACTGTGGAGCAGAGGCCAGGGTCTGTGGAATTCAACTCCAACTACATTGATTTGCCTAAGGTCACTACTTTAAAATTAATTTTTTTATTTTTTATTATGAAACGCTTACCTTGTAGCTATGTTTGTCCCCTCTCTGTAGTTGCGTGCCTTTCTATATTTGCTGAAATCCATACTTTTCCAATAAACGTGAAGCAAATACAACCACCAACTGTTTCCTTGTTGAGATTCAGTTGTCACATGTCCCATACATGTCCCATACATGTCCCTTTGTGTTGAGTTGCCATCTTAGAGCAGCTACAATGGGTGGTTGTATTGGATCGGAGACATCATGGCCACAGGGGCAGATTCGTCCTGTTAAAATGAAATATATAAAAAAATATATATTTATTGACGTCAAAAGTTTGGTCACACCTACTCATTCAATGTTTTTTCTTTCTTTATTTTTTTGGACTATTTTCTACATTGTAGAATAATAAGTGAAGACATCAAAACTATGAAATAACACATATGGAGTCATGTAGTAACCAAAAAAAATGTTTTAACAAATTTAAATCAAAATATATATATTTTATATTTGAGATTCTTTAAAGTAGCCACCTTTTGCATTGATGACAGCTTTACACACTCTTGGCATTCCTGCTGGCAAGGTTAGTAGACTTTAGACAAACAAGCAATTGTAACGGCTGTTGAATGGAGTAGACCAAGGCGCGGCGTGGTTAGTGCTCATCATGAAATTTAATGGAAAATGACAACGCTTTACAACTAAACAAAAGACGAACAGCCAAACAGTTCTGTCAGGTAACAAATGACTAAACAGAAAATATTCACCCACAAGACCCCAAAGGAAAACAGGCTGCCTAAGTATGGCTCCCAATCAGCGACAACGATGTACAGCTGTCCCTGATTGAGAGCCATACCAGGCCAAAACAAAGAAATACAAAAACATAGAAAAAAGGACATAGAATGCTCACGCCCTGACCAACCAAAATAGAGATATAAAAGGTCAGGGCGTGACAGCAATAACTAAACGTACTAATACTCACATTCCTTTCAATCTTTTACCTAGATTTTAGCAGAGATGCACAGAAGCAAATGTATTTTATTTGAACTAAAGAACCACCAGTCAGGAGAATACAGACAGCTCAAGAGGTAATGCTTAGATAATGCAGACAAAAAAAAAATACATTTTTTTTGACATAGAATGAAGCATCATGATAATGGGTCTAGATTGCAGGAAAAAGCTGTTTCAGGTGTTTGACCAAGGCAAAATTCAACAAAACACACACACACACACACACACACACACACACACACACACACACACACACACACACACACACACACACACACACACACACACACACACAAAAACATACACACATACACACACACACACAAAAACATACACACACACACAAAAACACACACACACACACACACACACACACACACACACACACACACACACACACACACACACACACACACTGAAAACTGAGCATTAAATGTTGACACAAGTGGTTATGTAAACAAACTGAAACATAGTACTTTATCTTTAGCCTGAACTTTGTTTTTATCCTAAATAAAGAACTAACTTCTACAATATGTACCATTTAGGGGCGACCTGACCAAATTCACATAGAACTGTGTGTTATAGATGTGTCATTCTCATTGAAAGCAAGTCTAAGAAGCGTTAGATCTGTTCTATATGCGCTATTTCAATGCGTGACTTTTAAAAAAAATTTTTTTAAAGTTTAGTTTTGGTTTTGTACACCAGCTTCAAACAGCTTAAAATACTATATTTATAGTTAGGGAAAATATATTTCACAGCGGTTTAGATGGTACAATGGTTCTTTACACTAAATTTGCTTGTTTTGTCACATAAACTGACTGGAATTAGGCAAACTATTAGAACGTTAGCAACCAGGAAATGACGGAGAGATTTCTGCACAGTGCCTCTTTAAACTGCTGCATGCTATTTAGTTCCATCTTGAACGCGATGTTTTGCATACATAAACGTTTATTTGACACTGTTAAAGTTTATCTAACAATAAACTTTTTAGTTGAAGCCATGACAGTCATAATTCTCCACTTGTTTTTACCAGGACGGGTCTATACAGTGTCATACACACACACACACACACACACACACACAGAGGAATGGATTTGTCAGTTTTAGTTAATCATTTGATCGGACAAGTAGAAACACAGTCGAGGGCCATTGTGCTGCAGCGCGTGGATTCCACAGGCCACAATGAAATTGACAGTTTTGTCATGCCTGTCTCTTCTCTTCTCTCATCTCCTATATATTTTGTTATTTTTCTGCTTTTGAAGAAAGCCCCAGATTGATTCCTTGGTTCGCATCGTGTTATTGTGTTGTCTTTCCAGATTGATTCCTTGGTTCGCATCGTGTTATTGTGTTGTCTTTCCAGATTGATTCCTTGGTTCGCATCGTGTTATTGTTGTCTTTCCAGATTGATTCCTTGGTTCGCATCGTGTTATTGTTGTCTTTCCAGATTGATTCCTTGGTTCGCATCGTGTTATTGTGTTGTCTTTCCAGATTGATTCCTTGGTTCGCATCGTGTTATTGTTGTCTTTCCAGATTGATTCCTTGGTTCGCATCGTGTTATTGTGTTGTCTTTCCAGATTGATTCCTTGGTTTGCATCGTGTTATTGTTGTCTTTCTAGATTGATTCCTTGGTTCGCATCGTGTTATTGTTGTCTTTCCAGATTGATTCCTTGGTTTGCATCATGTTATTGTTGTCTTTCCAGATTGATTCCTTGGTTCGCATCGTGTTATTGTTGTCTTTCCAGATTGATTCCTTGGTTCGCATCGTGTTATTGTTGTCTTTCCAGATTGATTCCTTGGTTCGCATCGTGTTATTGTGTTGTCTTTCCAGATTGATTCCTTGGTTCGCATCGTGTTATTGTTGTCTTTCCAGATTGATTCCTTGGTTCGCATCGTGTTATTGTTGTCTTTCCAGATTGATTCCTTGGTTCGCATCGTGTTATTGTTGTCTTTCCAGATTGATTCCTTGGTTCGCATCGTGTTATTGTGTTGTCTTTCTAGATTGATCCCTCGGTTCGCATCGTGTTATTGTTGTCTTTCCAGATTGATTCCTTGGTTCGCATCGTGTTATTGTTGTCTTTCCAGATTGATTCCTTGGTTCGCATCGTGTTATTGTTGTCTTTCTAGATTGATCCCTCGGTTCGCATCGTGTTATTGTGTTGTCTTTCCAGATTGATTCCTTGGTTCGCATCGTGTTATTGTGTTGTCTTTCTAGATTGATTCCTTGGTTTGCATCGTGTTATTGTTGTCTTTCCAGATTGATTCCTTGGTTCGCATCGTGTTATTGTTGTCTTTCCAGATTGATTCCTTGGTTCGCATCGTGTTATTGTTGTCTTTCCAGATTGATTCCTTGGTTCGCATCGTGTTATTGTTGTCTTTCCAGATTGATTCCTTGGTTCGCATCGTGTTATTGTTGTCTTTCCAGATTGATTCCTTGGTTCGCATCGTGTTATTGTTGTCTTTCCAGATTGATTCCTCGGTTCGCATCGTGTTATTGTGTTGTCTTTCCAGATTGATTCCTTGGTTTGCATCGTGTTATTGTGTTGTCTTTCCAGATTGATTCCTTGGTTCGCATCGTGTTATTGTTGTCTTTCCAGATTGATTCCTTGGTTCGCATCGTGTTATTGTGTTGTCTTTCCAGATTGATTCCTTGGTTCGCATCGTGTTATTGTTGTCTTTCCAGATTGATTCCTTGGTTCGCATCGTGTTATTGTGTTGTCTTTCCAGATTGATTCCTTGGTTCGCATCGTGTTATTGTTGTCTTTCCAGATTGATTCCTTGGTTCGCATCGTGTTATTGTTGTCTTTCCAGATTGATTCCTTGGTTCGCATCGTGTTATTGTTGTCTTTCCAGATTGATTCCTTGGTTCGCATCGTGTTATTGTGTTGTCTTTCCAGATTGATTCCTTGGTTCGCATCGTGTTATTGTTGTCTTTCCAGATTGATTCCTTGGTTCGCATCGTGTTATTGTTGTCTTTCTAGATTGATTCCTCGGTTCGCATCGTGTTATTGTTGTTCAATTTTTAGGGAAAATATTTTTGATGGGTCCCGTGTGGCTCAGTTGGTAGAGCATGGTGTTTGCAACGCAAGGGTTGTGGGTTCGATTCCCACGGGGGACCAGTACGGAGAAAAAAAACGTATGAAATGTATGTATTCACTACTGTAAGTCGTTCTGGATAAGAGCATCTGCTAAATGACTCAAATGTAAATTGATTCCTTGGTTCTAATGATCTTATTGTTGTTCAATTTTTCAATGTACATTATTATTAGGGATGCACGATATATCGGTGAACATATTGGAATCAGCCCAATACCGATGTTGGCATTTTTAGCTGATACCGGCCGATGTCTAGTTTAACGCCCCGAAGTACAAAACCGATGTCAAAGCTGTCGTGCATACCCTTTAACATGGGTACATGACGTAATGATGCCACGGAAATTCCTAAACTAGCCCACAATGTCTGCTGTGTGGCTCGTGTAGTCATTTGAAAGAGTCAGACAATTTTCTGCGAGACAACTCAAAGGCTAAATCCATTAAAGCCAAGATAATGGAATTCATTGCCCTTGACAATCAACCGTTCTCTGTCGTGGGTGATGTTGGCTTTCGCCGACTGGTCGAGCACCGGTTAACACTACCAAGTGCGCTATTTTTCAGATGTTGCCCTACAGGAGTTACACAGTAGTAGCGTCACTGCTATTATCTTCACAACATACATACTATGGAACGCCGTTTGGGTCTTTGCGTGTCAAAAAAGATACAGTAGCGCTGTCAAAGCTGTACAAAAAAAGTCAGCAAACAAGCAAACACCGGCCACGAACGATGTGTTTACAACACTGCGCTCGAAATAAAGCATAATTTGTTGGACCGCAACTTCTGGGGTAGTTAGCTTTAGCCTGGTACCTAGCTAGCACCAATACAACCAGCCTGAAAACAACGACCAGTAGAACCTGCAGTCATTTTCATTATTCTTAGCAATGATTTAGGAATCCTTGTAAGTATTAGCTAGGTTGCCACTTGTTGTTCACCTATTGAAATTGAACTTCAGTTCATGAAAATATACTGCTCAACAAAAATAAAGGGAACACTAAAATAACACATCCTAGATCTGAATGAATGAAATAATCTTATTAAATACTTTTTTCTTTACATAGTTGAATGTGCTGACAACAAAATCACACAAAAATAATCAATGGATATCCAATTTATCAACCCATGGAGGTCTGGATTTGGAGTCACACTCAAAATTAAAGTGGAAAACCACACTACAGGCTGATCCAACGTTGATGTAATGTCCTTAAAACAAGTCAAAATGAGGCTCAGTAGTGTGTGTGGCCTCCACGTGCCTGTATGCCCTCCCTACAATGCCTGGGCATGCTCCTGATGAGGTGGCGGATGGTCTCCTGAGGGATCTCCTCTCAGACCTGGACTAAAGCATCCGCCAACTCCTGGACAGTCTGTGGTGCAACGTGGCGTTGGTGGATGGAGCGAGACATGATGTCCCAGATGTGCTCAATTGGATTCAGGTCTGGGGAACGGGCGGGCCAGTCCATAGCATCAATGCCTTCCTCTTGCAGGAACTGCTGACACACTCCAGCCACATGAGGTCTTGCATTGTCTTGCATTAGGAGGAACCCAGGGCCAACCGCACCAGCATATGGTCTCACAAGGGGTCTGAGGATCTCATCTCGGTACCTAATGGCAGTCAGGCTACCTCTGGCGAGCACATGGAGGGCTGTGCGGCCCCCCAAAGAAATGCCACCCCACACCATGACTGACCCACCGCCAAACCGGTCATGCTGGAGGATGTTGCAGGCAGCAGAACGTTCTCCACGGCGTCTCCAGACTCTGTCACGTCTGTCACGTGCTCAGTGTGAACCTGCTTTCATCTGTGAAGAGCACAGGGCGCCAGTGGCGAATTTGCCAATCTTGGTGTTCTCTGGCAAATGCCAAACATCCTGCACGGTGTTGGGCTGTAAGCACAACCCCCACCTGTGGACGTCGGGCCCTCATACCACCCTCATGGAGTCTGTTTCTGACCGTTTGAGCAGACACATGCACATTTGTGGCCTGCTGGAGGTCATTTAGCAGGGCTCTGGCAGTGCTTCTCCTGCTCCTCCTTGCAGAAAGGCGGAGGTAGCGGTCCTGCTGCTGGGTTGTTGCCCTCCTACGGCCTCCTCCACGTCTCCTGATGTACTGGCCTGTCTCCTGGTAGCGCCTCCATGCTCTGGACACTACGCTGACAGACACAGCAAACCTTCTTGCCACAGCTCGCATTGATGTGCCATCCTGGATGAGCTGCACTACCTGAGCCACTTGTGTGGGTTGTAGACTCCGTCTCATGCTACCACTAGAGTGAAAGCACCGCCAGCATTCAAAAGTGACCAAAATATCAGCCAGGAAGCTTAGGAACTGAGAAGTGGTCTGTGGTCCCCACCTGCAGAACCACTCCTTTATTGGGGGTGTCTTGCTAATTGCCTATAATTTCCACCTGTTGTCTATTCCATTTGCACAACAGCATGTGAAATGTATTGTCAATCAGTGTTGCTTCCTAAGTGGACAGTTTGATTTCACAGAAGTGTGATTGACTTGGAGTTACATTGTGTTGTTTAAGTGTTCCATTTATTTTTTTGAGCAGTGTAAATAGCTAGCCAGCTACTTAACCCTGTTGCCTAAAGCTAACGTTATAAGCAGCCAGCTAGCTTCATCTGGCTAATGAGGCTCGACCGGACCGGGTTATGTGTTGTGAAGCTAGCCACAATAAGGATTAGCCACAATAGTGGAATTTGTGGTTTTCCTTCAAAATAGAAGTTTGTCATTGAGAGTGATGCAAATGAATACAAATAGTAGAATTATGCCATACTTTTATTTTGAAGGCTAACCGCAAAGTCCACTATTGTGGCTAATCCTTATTGTGGCTAGCTTCACATAGATGGGTCCGACCACCATTAATCAAATAAGGACTGTCTTGTAAATTAGGGTTATTTTAGATGATGACACCTAGCTAGATAGTTAGCTAGCTAACTAGAATTGTTGACTTGCATAAAGCTGGAAAGGGTTACAAAAGTATCTCTAAAAGCCTTGATGTTCATCAGTCCACGGTAAGACTAATAGTCTATAAATGGAGAAAGTTCAGCACTGTTGCTACTCTCCCTAGGAGTGGCCATCCTGCAAAAATGACTTCAAGAGCACAGAGCAGAATGCTCAATGAGGTTAAGAAGAATCCTAGAGTGTCAGCTAAAGACTTACAGAAATCTCTGGAAGATGCTAACATCTCTGTTGACGAGTCTACGATACGTAAAACACTAAACAAGAATGGTGTTCATGGGAGGACACCACGGAAGAAGCCACTGCTGTCCAATAAAAACCATTGCTGCATGTCTGAAGTTCACAAAAGTGCACCTGGATGTTCCACAGCGCTACTGGCAAAATATTCTTTGGACAGATGAAACTACATTTGAGTTTTTTGGAAGGATCACACAACACTATGTGGAGAAAAAAAGGCACAGCACACCAACATCAAAACCTCATCCCAACTGTAAAGTATGGTGGAGGGAGCATCATGGTTTGGGGCTGCTTTGCTGCCTCAGGGCCTGGACAGCTTGGTATCATTGACGGAAGTCAAAAGTCATAGTCAATCGATCAATAATACAATAATACTTTTAGAAAACATGTTTATTTTTAATTTACAATCTTTTTGTGAAACATCACAGCACAGTTGGAAAAATATATGGAAAATAGAAATCCCAAATGGATGGTGTTAAGAGATAGATGGGAGGGGTTGAATGGAGCTGAAGGGTGGGATTAATAACAACAAGATAACTAATGTAAAACATATATAGGGTCAGAACCTTTGTGGAAGAAATAGATGGGAGGGGTTGAGGTTAGAGGAAGGAGTATAACCAAACTAAATATAACTATTGTAAAATATACTGTGTCCATAAAATGTACATAGTATGTATAAACTGGAAGTAGAAGCCAAAGCATTGTTGTGCTATAGTTTACTCCAATTAGGGGAGGGGAGGTAGGATTAGAAAGTAATAAAGAAAAATATATTTAAAAAAAAGATAAATTTATATGTTGGAAAAGCATTCCGGGTGAAGCTGGTTGAGAGAATGCCGAGAGTGAGCAATGAGCTGTCGCCCACTCTTAGCTATGATGTGGGCGTGCCCCAAGGGTCAATACTGGGGCCCCTCCTTTTCAGCCTGTACATTAATGATCTGCCTTCCGTCTGCACTGGGTCTGAAGTTCAAATGTATGCAGATGATACAGTGATATATGTGCATGCAAAGAGCAAACAACAAGCTGCACAAGAACTCACTACTGTAATGGTCCAGGTTACAAAGTGGCTCAGTGACTCGTGTTTGCATCTCAATGTGGAAAAAACTGTCTTTATGTTCTTCACAAAGAGGGCAACAGATGCTACTGAGCCAGATGTCTATGTGTCAGGGGAGAAGCTCCAGGTGGTATCTGATTTTAACTACCTTGGCATCACACTTGATTCCAACCTCTCTTTTAAAAAGCAGGTGAAAAATGTAACTCAAATAACCAAATTCAACCTAGCTAATTTCCGATTTATTCGAAATTGTTTGACTACAGAGGTAGCAAAACTGTACTTCAAATCTATGATACTTCCCCACTTAACATACTGCTTGACTAGTTGGGCCCAAGCTTGCTGTACAACATTAAAACCTATTCAGTCTGTCTACAAACAGGCTCTCAAAGTGCTTGATAGGAAGCCCAATAGCCATCATCACTGTTACATCCTCAGAAAGCATGAGCTCCTGAGTTGGGAAAATCTTGTGCAATACACCGACACATGTCTTGTATTCCAGATCCTAAATGGCCTGGCTCCCCCTCCACTTAGTACTTTAGTTAAACAGAAAACCCAAACATATGGCAGCAGATCCACAAGGTCTGCCATGAGAGGTGACTGTATAGTTCTGTGGTTGAAAATTAGCCGGCTGGCTAAAACCGGCACTTTTACTGAAACGTTGATTAATGTGCACTGTCCCTGTAAAAATAAAATAAACTCAAACTCAAGGCATCAGGTGGCTACTTTGAAGAATCTAAAATATATTTTGATATGCTGAACACTTTTTTTAGTTACTACATGATTCCATGTGTGTTATTTCATAATTTTGATGTCTTCACTATTATTCCACAATGTAGAAAATAGTACAACTAAAGACAAACCTTGTAATGAGTAGGTGTGTCCAAACGTTTGATTGGTACTGTATATATTTGCCTGAAAAATATATGGGGGGATTGGAAATGATGCAGACAATTACATTGAGGAAGGTACAATCCATCTGCAATAGTAAAGCTGATCAACCCCCTAAAAAAAAAAAAGGAAAAAAATTATAATGGCTGGATCGGGGTGAAGAGGCGACTCCTGGATGCTGGCCTTCTAGGCAGAGTTCCTCTGTCCAGTCTCAACCAGTGAAGAGGCGACTCCGGGATGCCGGCCTTCTAGGCAGAGTTCCTCTGTCCAGTCTCAACGTCAACAGCGAAGAGGCGACTCCTGGATGCCGGCCTTCTAGGCAGAGTTCCTCTGTCCAGTCTCAACGTCAACAGTGAAGAGGCGACTCCGGGATCCTGGCCTTCTAGGCAGAGTTCCTCTGTCCAGTCTCAACGTCAACAGCGAAGAGGCGACTCCTGGATCCTGGCCTTCTAGGCAGAGTTCCTCTGTCCAGTCTCAACGTCAACAGTGAAGAGGCGACTCCGGGATGCTGGCCTTCTAGGCAGAGTTCCTCTGTCCAGTGTCTGTGTTCTTTTGCCCATCTTAATCTTTTCTTTTTATTGGCCAGTCTGAGATATGGCTTTTTCTTTGCAACTCTGCCTAGAAGGCCAGCATCCCAGAGTCGCCTCTTCACTGTTGCCGTTGAGACTGGTGTTTTGCGGGTACTATTTAATGAAGCTGCCAGTTGAGGACTTGTGAGGCGTTTGTTTCTCCAACTAGACACTCTAATGTACTTGTCCTCTTGCTCAGTTGTGCACCGGAGCCTCCCACTCCTCTTTCTATTCTGGTTAGAGCCAGTTTGCGCTGTTCTGTGAAGGGAGTATCACACAGCGTTGTATGAGATCTTCAGTTTCTTGGCTATTTCTCTCATGGAATAGTCTTCATTTCTCAGAACAAGAATAGACTGACGAGTTTCAGAAGAAATGTATTTGTTTCTGGCCATTTTGAGCCTGTATTCGAACCCACAAATGCTGATGCTCCAGATACTCAACTAGTCTAAAGAAGGCTAGTTTTATTGCTTCTTTAATGAGAACAAAAGTTTTCAGCTGTGCTAACATAATCTAATGATCAATTATCCTTTTAAAATGATAAACTTGGATTAGCTAACACAACGTGCCATTGGAACACAGGAGTGATGGTTGCTGATAATGGGCCTCTGTTCGCCTATGTAGATATTCCATAAAAAATCAGCCGTTTCCAGCTACAATAGTCATTTACAACATTAACAATGTCTACACTGTATTTCTGATCAATTTGATGTTATTTTAATGGACAAAAAAAAAGTGCTTTTCTTTCAAAAAAATAACAAGGACATTTCTAAGTGACCCCCAAACTTTTGAACAGTAGTGTGTATATATATATATTTCCCCCCCCTCAAAATAATATATGGGGGAAATGGAAATGATGCAGACAACTTTATTGATGTAAGCTACAATCTATCTGCTATATTAAAGCTGATCTTCTCCCTAAAAAAAAAGACAAAATAAAATAAGTGTGGTTTATTCTAATAATCAAATTAGTGACGCACCACGTGATTAGGTGTCTGTCGCCACATATCCAGCGTAGATTAGTTCGGTATTTTACTCGGCAACGCTTATTTACATAATTTAGTGTAGTCCCAAATGGCATTCTATATTCCCTACATAGTGCACTACTTTTGACCAGAGCCCTATCGGCCATTTGGGTTGCAATCCGTTACACATTTTAGGACCTCATTTAATTTATTCTGTTTACGTGGAAATAATGAAGAAAATGAACACTCTCTTTCTGTTCAGTCGCGGTAATGTCACCGTTTTACGCACGTAGGTACTCAGGGAACACACACTGATCACGTCATGTCGTGTTCCTGAATAATAGTTAACATTAACTAGCTCCCACGCTCACCCCGGGAGTCACATTCTGGCATTAGTTAAGAAGTGAGAAGCAGAGGGGGGTGGAAGAGAAGATAAGAGAGGAACAGAGAAGAGAAGGACAGGGAAGAGAAGAGGGGGACAGAGAAGAGAAGGACAGGGAAGAGAAGAGGGGGACAGAGAAGAGAAGGACAGGGAAGAGAAGAGGGGGACAGAGAAGAGGGGGACGGAAAAAGGACAGAGAAGAGAAGAGGGGGACAGAGAAGAGAAGTACAGGGAAGAGAAGAGGGGGACAGGGAAGAGAAGGACAGGGAAGAGAAGAGGGGGACAGAGAAGAGGGGGACAGGGAAGAGAAGGACAGGGAAGAGAAGAGGGGGACAGAGAAGAGAAGGACAGGGGAGAGAAAAGGGAGACAGGGAAAAGACGAGAGGGACAGAGAAGAGAAGGACAGGGAAGAGAAGAGGGGGACAGAGAAGAGAAGGACAGAGAAGAGAAGAGGGGGACAGAGAAGAGAAGGACAGGGAAGAGAAGAGGGGGACAGAGAAGAGAAGGACAGAGAAGAGAAGAGGGGGACAGAGAAGAGAAGGACAGAGAAGAGAAGAGGGGGACAGAGAAGAGAAGGACAGAGAAGAGAAGAGGGGGACAGAGAAGAGAAGGACATGGAAGAGAAGAGGGGGACAGAGAAGAGAAGGACAGGGAAGAGAAGAGGGGGACAGAGAAGAGAAGGACAGGAAGAGAAGAGGGGGACAGAGAAGAGAAGGACAGAGAAGAGAAGAGGGGGACAGAGAAGAGAAGGACAGGGAAGAGAAGAGGGGGACAGAGAAGAGAAGGACAGGGAAGAGAAGAGGGGGACAGAGAAGAAGAGAACCAGGAAGAACTCCATAAGTAGGTCCTCCAATGACCAAGATGGCGCCTTACTGAAAGAGAGTTTATTTTTACTTTATTTAATGAAATGTATCCTCTATCATTTCTTAAAACCGATAAGAACTTTTGAACATCAGATTGGCAGTTACTAACCTAAATTCTAGAGAGAGAGAGAGAGAGAGAGAGAGAGAGAGAGACTATTTTATGACTTCATCTGCAGATTGTTTTATTCGTTTATTGCGATCACTTGTTCTTTTACTATTTTGGTGCCTAGGCTCATCAAACTGCTAAATGACTTGGGGACTGACTGCACACACACACACACACACACACATACACTGCACTTAGTAGACTGGCTGGAAATGTGCATTAAAGAGCTTCCCTTGTGGCTCAGTTGGTAGAGCATGGTGTTCGCAACACCAGCATGGTGTGTGGGTTCGAGTCCCACGGAGGGCCAGTACAAAAATAATAAAAAAAAATAAATGCATGAAATGTATGCATTCACTACTGTAAGTCGCTCTGGATAAGAGCATCTGCTAAATGACTAAAATGTAAATATCTCCAGTCCAACGTCAGTGAATCTGTCCTTCCTGTCCTCCTCCCCATTACTTGGTGTAGAAGTAACAAAGGCTTGGGGTCAATTCTGTGTCAATTCAGAGAGTAAAACCAATTCCAAATATTCCTAATTGAAGAGATTTGTAATTTCAGTGTACTTCCTGAATTGAAATGACCTTTAACCCTGGAGAAACTAGCAGTGGTGTTTAAAAAGTACCCAATAGTCATATTTGGTTTTAAAAATACTTAAATATACATAAGTAAATGTAATTGCTAAAATATACTTAAGTATCAAAAGTAAATGTATAAATCATTTACAATTCCTAATTTTAAGCTAACCGTATAGCACCATTTGCTTGTTTTTTTATATGTATTTATTAATGAAAAGCCAGGGGTACACTGCAACACCATTTACAAAAGAAGCATGTGTGTTTAGTGAGTCCTCCAGATCAGAGGCAGTAGGGATGACCAGGGATGTTCTCTGTTTAGTGAGTCCTCCAGATCAGAGACAGTAGGGATGACCAGGGATGTTCTCTGTTTAGTGAGTCCTCCAGATCAGAGGCAGTAGGGATGACCAGGGATGTTCTCTGTTTAGTGAGTCCACCAGATCAGAGGCAGTAGGGATGACCAGGGATGTTCTCTGTTTAGTGAGTCCTCCAGATCAGAGGCAGTAGGGATGACCAGGGATGTTCTCTGTTTAGTGAGTCCTCCAGATCAGAGGCAGTAGGGATGACCAGGGATGTTCTCTGTTTAGTGAGTCCTCCAGATCAGAGGCAGTAGGGATGACCAGGGATGTTCTCTGTTTAGTGAGTCCTCCAGATCAGAGGCAGTAGGGATGACCAGCGATGTTCTCTGTTTAGCGAGTCCTCCAGATCAGAGGCAGTAGGGATGACCAGGGATGTTCTCTTGATAAGTGTGTGAATTGGGCCAGTTTCCTGTCCTGCTAAACATTCAAAATGTAACCAGTACTTTTGGGTGTCAGGGAAAATGTACGGAGTAAAAAGTACATTATTTAATTTAGGAATGTAGTGAAGAAACAGTAACAAAAATATAAATAGTAAAGTACAGATACCCCCCCCAAAAATACGACTTTAGTAGTACTTTAAAGTATTTTTACTAAAGTACTTTACACCATTGGACGTTAGTGATGTCTGTTGTCTGTGTGTGTTCACGTGTTTATAGTCATTCTGCTTCTATGTCATATTCAATATTCATATTTAATTCATAAAGAAACATGATTCTGGTTTCAGTGATAGAAACAGCCAGTTATACTTTAGGGACAATCGTGTGTGTGTGTGTGTGTGTGTGTGTGTGTGTGTGTGTGTGTGTGTGTGTGTGTGTGTGTGTGTGTGTGTGTGTGTGTGTGTGTGTGTGTGTGAATCCTGGGAGGGTGTAGTACGATAGAGTTTTGAACTGTACAACCACTTCTGAAACAGTAGCTTTAATCTAACGTCTGAATGTAATGATGGACAGCTTGTGTGTGTGTTTCCTGACGATTAATAAATTCATGGTCATTGGCTTTCACCACGGTAACCACCGAGGTCGGCATGGCAAACTGTCAGCGAGGGGGGGGTAGACAGGGAGAGAGAAGATAGATTAGAGAGAGACAGGAGAGATGGATGAGAGAGGGAGAGCAGGAGAGAAGAAGAAAGAGACAGCAGAGATGGATGGGAGAGCAGGAGAGAAGAAGATGGATGAGAGGGGGAGAGCAGGAGAGCAGGAGAGAAGATAGATGAGAGATGGATGAGAGAGGGAGAGCAGGAGAGAAGAAGATGGATGAGAGAGAGACAGGATAGATAGAGGAGAGAGAGACAGGAGAGATAGAGGAGAGAGAGACAGGAGAGATAGAGGAGAGAGAGACAGGAGAGATGGATAGTCTTCAGATGATTTTGGGAAAGCAGGCCAGAGGGCTAAAGCACTCTTTCAAAGATAACGGAGAAGAAAGAGAGGGATGAGGGAGGAGAGAAAGACGGAGGGAACTTGGGGAATAAAAAAAAAATGTGTTGATTTTACAAAGAAACAGAGAGAAAACGATTAGATCAGCAGATTAAAGGTAGAAAACAGCAGAGAGGCTGAATGTGAAAAAAAAGGTGTGGACACTATAGCGTAAAATAAGTCGTTTATTAGTGTTACCTAAGTGTGTGTGTGTGTGTGTGTGTGTGTGTGTGTGTGTGTGTGTGTGTGTGTGTGTGTGTGTGTGTGTGTGTGTGTGTGTGTGTGTGTGTTTTATAGGTGTTGTAAATTTCAAGGCAGGTGATTTTTATCATCTTATTCACACCGGAGCAGATGGCATCATAACGAACACACATTCTATTGGTCCATATTTAACACATTCTATTGGTCCATATTTAACACATTCTATTGGTCCATATTTAACAGATGTTATTGGTCCATATTTAACAGATGTTATTGGTCACATATTTAACAGATGTTATTGGTCCATACACATATTTAACAGATGTTATTGGTCCATAACATATTTTACAGATGTTATTGGTCCATATTTTAACAGATGTTATTGGTCCATACACATATTTAACAGATGTTATTGGTCCATATTTAACAGATGTTATTGGTCCATACACATATTTAACAGATGTTATTGGTCCATATTTTAACAGATGTTATTGGTCCATACACATATTTAACAGATGTTATTGGTCCATACACATATTTAACAGATGTTATTGGTCCATACACATATTTAACAGATGTTATTGGTCCATACACATATTTAACATATGTTATTGGTCCATATTTATCAGATGTTATTGGTCCATATTTAGCAGATGTTATTGGTCCATATTTAACAGATTTTATTGGTCCATACACATATTTAACAGATGTTATTGGTCCATATTTAACAGATGTTATTGGTCACATATACATTTTAACAGATGTTATTGGTCCATACACATATTTAACAGATGTTATTGGTCCATACTTTAACAGATGTTATTGGTCCATATTAATTTAACAGATGTTATTGGTCCATACACATATTTAACAGATGTTATTGGTCCATATTTAACAGATGTTATTGGTCCATATTTAACAGATGTTATTGGTCCATACACATATTTAACAGATGTTATTGGTCCATATTTTACAGATGTTATTGGTCCATACACATATTTAACAGATGTTATTGGTCCATATTTAACAGATGTTATTGGTCCATATTTAACAGATGTTATTGGTCCATATTTAACAGATGTTATTGGTCCATACACATATTTAACAGATGTTATTGGTCCATATTTAACAGATGTTATTGGTCCATACACATATTTAACAGATGTTATTGGTCCATACACATATTTAACAGATGTTATTGGTCCATACACATATTTAACAGATGTTATTGGTCCATACACATATTTAACAGATGTTATTGGTCCATACACATATTTAACAGATGTTATTGGTCCATATTTATCAGATGTTATTGGTCCATATTTATCAGATGTTATTGGTCCATATTTAACAGATTTTATTGGTCCATACACATATTTAACAGATGTTATTGGTCCATATTTAACAGATGTTATTGGTCACATATTTAACAGATGTTATTGGTCCATACACATATTTAACAGATGTTATTGGTCCATATTTTACAGATGTTATTGGTCCATATTTTACAGATGTTATTGGTCCATATTTTACAGATGTTATTGGTCCATACACATATTTAACAGATGTTATTGGTCCATATTTAACAGATGTTATTGGTCCATATTTAACAGATGTTATTGGTCATTTTAAAGATATTATTTCAATATTTGGTCCAACACATATTTAACAGATGTTATTGGTCCATACACATATTTAACAGATGTTATTGGTCCATATTTAACAGATGTTATTGGACCATATTTAACAGATGTTATTGGTCCATATTTAACAGATGTTATTGGTCCATATTTAACAGATGTTATTGGTCCATACACATATTTAACAGACGTTATTTGTCCATACACATATTTAACAGATGTTATTGGTCCATACACATATTTAACAGATGTTATTGGTCCATATACATATTTAACAGATGTTATTGGTCCATACACATATTTAACAGATGTTATTTGTCCATACAATATTTAACAGATGTTATTGGTCCATACACATATTTAACAGATGTTATTGGTCCATATATTTTAACAGATGTTATTGGTCCATACACATATTTAACAGATGTTATTGGTCCATATTTAACAGATGTTATTGGTCCATATTTAACAGATGTTATTGGTCCATATTTAACAGATGTTATTGGTCCATATTTAACAGATGTTATTGGTCCATATTTAACAGATGATATTGGTCATATATTTAACAGATGTCATTGGTCATATTCAGATCATATTTAACAGATGTTATTGGTCAAATATTTAACAGATGTTATTGGTCCATATTTAACAGATGTTATTGGTCCATACACATATTTAACAGATGTTATTGGTCCATACACATATTTAACAGATGTTATTGGTCCATATTTAACAGATGTTATTGGTCCATACACATATTTAACAGATGTTATTGGTCCATATTTAACAGATGTTATTGGTCCATATTTAACAGATGTTATTGGTCCATATTTAACAGATGTTATTGGTCACATATTTAACAGATGTTATTGGTCCATACACATATTTAACAGATGTTATTGGTCCATATTTAACAGATGTTATTGGTCACATATTTAACAGATGTTATTGGTCCATACACATTTAACAGATGTTATTGGTCCATATTTAACAGATGTTATTGGTCATTAACCATATTTAACAGATGTTATTGGTCCATACACATATTTAACAGATGTTATTGGTCCATATTTAACAGTTGTTATTGGTCCATATTTAACAGATGTTATTGGTCCATACACATATTTAACAGATGTTATTGGTCCATACACATATTTAACAGATGTTATTGGTCCATACACATATTTAACAGATGTTATTGGTCCATACACATATTTAACAGATGTTATTGGTCCATACACATATTTAACAGATGTTATTGGTCCATATTTAACAGATGTTATTGGTCCATACTATTTAACAGATGTTATTGGTCCACATATTTAACAGATGTTATTGGTCCATATTTAACAGATGTTATTGGTCCATATTTTAACAGATGTTATTGGTCCATACACATATTTAACAGATGTTATTGGTCCATAATTTAACAGATGTTATTGGTCCATATTTAACAGATGTTATTGGTCCATATTTAACAGATGTTATTGGTCCATATACATTTTAACAGATGTTATTGGTCCATATTTAACAGATGTTATTGGTCACATATTTAACAGATGTTATTGGTCCATACACATATTTAACAGATGTTATTGGTCCATTTAACATGTTGGCTATTTAACAGATGTTATTGGTCCATACCATATTTAACAGATGTTATTGGTCCATACACATATTTAACAGATGTTATTGGTCCATACACATATTTAACAGATGTTATTGGTCCACACATATTTAACAGATGTTATTGGTCCATACTTTTAACAGATGTTATTGGTCCATATTTAACAGATGTTATTGGTCCATATTTAACAGATGTTATTGGTCCATACCATTTTAACAGATGTTATTGGTCCATAATTTTTAACAGATGTTATTGGTCCATATTTAACAGATGTTATTGGTCCATAATTTTAACAGATGTTATTGGTCCATATTTAACAGATGTTATTGGTCCATATTTAACAGATGTTATTGGTCCATATTTAACAGATGTTATTGGTCCATATTTAACAGATGTCATTGGTCCATATTTAACAGATGTTATTGGTCCATATTTAACAGATGTATTGGTCCATATTATTACAGATGTTATTGGTCCATATTTAACAGATGTTACTGGTCCATATTTTAACAGATGTTATTGGTCCATATTTAACAGATGTTATTGGTCCATATTTAACAGATGTTATTGGTCCTAAATATTTAACAGATGTTATTGGTCCATAATATTTAACAGATGTTATTGGTCCATATTTAACAGATGTTATTGGTCCATATTTTAACAGATGTTATTGGTCCATATTTAACAGATGTTATTGGTCCATATTTAACAGATGTTATTGGTCCATATTTAACAGATGTTATTGGTCCATATTTAACAGATGTTATTGGTCCATACACATATTTAACAGATGTTATTGGTCCATATTTAACAGATGTTATTGGTCCATAATTTAACAGATGTTATTGGTCCATACACATATTTAACAGATGTTATTGGTCCATATTTAACAGATGTTATTGGTCACACATATTTAACAGATGTTATTGGTCCATAATTTAACAGATGTTATTGGTCCATATTTAACAGATGTTATTGGTCCATATTTAACAGATGTTATTGGTCCATATTTAACAGATGTTATTGGTCCATACACATATTTAACAGATGTTATTGGTCCAACACATATTTAACAGATGTTATTGGTCCATACACATATTTAACAGATGTTATTGGTCCATACACATATTTAACAGATGTTATTGGTCCATATTTAACAGATGTTATTGGTCCATATTTAACAGATGTTATTGGTCCATAAATTTTAACAGATGTTATTGGTCCATATTTAACAGATGTTATTGGTCCATATTTAACAGATGTTATTGGTCCATACACATATTTAACAGATGTTATTGGTCCATACATATTTAACAGATGTTATTGGTCCACATATTTAACAGATGTTATTGGTCCATACACATATTTAACAGATGTTATTGGTCCATATTTAACAGATGTTATTGGTCCATATTTAACAGATGTTATTGGTCCATACACATATTTAACAGATGTTATTGGTCCATATTTAACAGATGTTATTGGTCCATACATTTAACAGATGTTATTGGTCCATATTTAACAGATATTGGTCCATATTTAACAGATGTTATTGGTCCATATTTAACAGATGTTATTGGTCCACATATTTAACAGATGTTATTGGTCCATACACTTAACAGATGTTATTGGTCCATATTTAACAGATGTTATTGGTCCATACACATATTTAACAGATGTTATTGGTCCACATATTTAACAGATGTTATTGGTCCATACTTTTAACAGATGTTATTGGTCCATACACATATTTAACAGATGTTATTGGTCCATATATTTAACAGATGTTATTGGTCCATATTTAACAGATGTTATTGGTCCATATTTAACAGATGTTATTGGTCCATATTTAACAGATGTTATTGGTCCATACCATATTTTACAGATGTTATTGGTCCATATTTAACAGATGTTATTGGTCCATATTTAACAGATGTTATTGGTCCATCCATTTAACAGATGTTATTGGTCCATACTTTAACAGATGTTATTGGTCCATAAATATTTAACAGATGTTATTGGTCCATATTTTAACAGATGTTATTGGTCCATAATTTTAACAGATGTTATTGGTCCATATTTAACAGATGTTATTGGTCCATATTTAACAGATGTTATTGGTCCATACATCATATTTAACAGATGTTATTGGTCCATACACATTTAACAGATGTTATTGGTCCATACACTTTAACAGATGTTATTGGTCCATACACATATTTAACAGATGTTATTGGTCCATATTTAACAGATGTTATTGGTCCATATTTAACAGATGTTATTGGTCCATATTTAACAGATGTTATTGGTCCATATTTAACAGATGTTATTGGTCCATACACATATTTAACAGATGTTGTTGGTCCATACACATATTTAACAGATGTTATTGGTCCATACCTATTTAACAGATGTTATTGGTCCATATTTAACAGATGTTATTGGTCCATACATTTAACAGATGTTATTGGTCCATATTTAACAGATGTTATTGGTCCATATTTAACAGATGTTATTGGTCCATATTTCATTTAACAGATGTTATTGGTCCATACATTTTAACAGATGTTATTGGTCCATATTTAACAGATGTTATTGGTCCATACACATATTTAACAGATGTTATTGGTCCATATTTTTAACAGATGTTATTGGTCCATATTTAACAGATGTTATTGGTCCATATTTAACAGATGTTATTGGTCCATACACATATTTAACAGATGTTATTGGTCCATATTTAACAATGTTATTGGTCCATATTTAACAGATGTTATTGGTCCATATTTAACAGATGTTATTGGTCCATATATTTAACAGATGTTATTGGTCCCCATATTTAACAGATGTTATTGGTCCATACATATTTAACAGATGTTATTGGTCCATATTTAACAGATGTTATTGGTCCATACATATTTAACAGATGTTATTGGTCCATATTTAACAGATGTTATTGGTCCATATTTAACAGATGTTATTGGTCCATATTTAACAGATGTTATTGGTCCATATTTAACAGATGTTATTGGTCCATATTTATTTGGTCCACATATTTAACAGATGTTATTGGTCCATATTTAACAGATGTTATTGGTCCATATTTAACAGATGTTATTGGTCCATATTTAACAGATGTTATTGGTCACATATTTAACAGATGTTGTTGGTCCATATTTAACATGTTGGGCATATTTAACAGATGTTATTGGTCCATACACATATTTAACAGATGTTATTGGTCACATATTTAACAGATGTTATTGGTCCATATTTAACAGATGTTATTGGTCCATATTTAACAGATGTTATTGGTCACATATTTAACAGATGTTATTGGTCCATTATTTAACAGATGTTATTGGTCCATACCCATATTTAACAGATGTTATTGGTCCATATTTAACAGATGTTATTGGTCACATATTTAACAGATGTTATTCAAATATTTAACAGATGTTATTGGTCCATATTTAACAGATGTTATTGGTCCATACACATATTTAACAGATGTTATTGGTCCATATTTAACAGATGTTATTGGTCCATACACATATTTAACAGATGTTATTTGTCCATATTTAACAGATGTTATTGGTCCATATTTAACAGATGTTATTGGTCACATATTTAACAGATGTTATTGGTCCATACACATATTTAACAGATGTTATTGGTCCATATTTAACAGATGTTATTGGTCCATATTTAACAGATGTTATTGGTCCATATTTAACAGATGTTATTGGTCCATATTTAACAGATGTTATTGGTCACATATTTAACAGATGTTATTGGTCCATACACATATTTAACAGATGTTATTGGTCCATATTTAACAGATGTTATTGGTCCATACACATATTTAACAGATTTTATTGGTCCATATTTAACAGATGTTATTGGTCACATTTTTAACAGATGTTATTGGTCCATACACATATTTAACAGATGTTATTGGTCCATATTTAACAGATGTTATTGGTCCATATTTAACAGATGTTATTGGTCCATATTTAACAGATGTTATTGGTCACATATTTAACAGATGTTATTGGTCCATATTTAACAGATGTTATTGGTCACATATTTAACAGATGTTATTTGTCCATACACATATTTAACAGATGTTATTGGTCCATATTTAACAGATGTTATTGGTCCATCACATATTTAACAGATGTTATTGGTCCATATTTAACAGATGTTATTGGTCCATATTTAACAGATGTTATTGGTCCATATTTAACAGATGTTATTGGTCCATATTTAACAGATGTTATTGGTCCATATTTAACAGATGTTATTGGTCCATATTTAACAGATGTTATTGGTCCATATTTAACAGATGTATTGGTCATATTTAACAGATGTTATTGGTCCATACACATATTTAACAGATGTTATTGGTCCATATTTAACAGATGTTATTGGTCCATATTTAACAGATGTTATTGGTCCATACACTATTTAACAGATGTTATTGGTCCATATTTAACAGATGTTATTGGTCCATACACATATTTAACAGATGTTATTGGTCCATACCTTTTTAACAGATGTTATTGGTCCATATTTAACAGATGTTATTGGTCCATATTTAACAGATGTTATTGGTCCATATTTAACAGATGTTATTGGTCCATATTTAACAGATGTTATTGGTCCATATTTAACAGATGTTATTGGTCCATACACATATTTAACAGATGTTATTGGTCCATATTTAACAGATGTTATTGGTCCATATTTAACAGATGTTATTGGTCCATATTTAACAGATGTTATTGGTCCACATATTTAACAGATGTTATTGGTCCATATTTTAACAGATGTTATTGGTCCATATTTAACAGATGTTATTGGTCCATATTTAACAGATGTTATTGGTCCATACACATATTTAACAGATGTTATTGGTCCATATTTAACAGATGTTATTGGTCCATATTTAACAGATGTTATTGGTCCACCATATTTAACAGATGTTATTGGTCCATATTTAACAGATGTTATTGGTCCATATTTAACAGATGTTATTGGTCCATACACATATTTAACAGATGTTATTGGTCCATATTTAACAGATGTTATTGGTCCATACACATATTTAACAGATGTTATTGGTCCATACACATATTTAACAGATGTTATTGGTCCATATTTAACAGATGTTATTGGTCCATATTTAACAGATGTTATTGGTCCATATTTAACAGATGTTATTGGTCCATATTTAACAGATGTTATTGGTCCATACTTTAACAGATGTTATTGGTCCATATTTTAACAGATGTTATTGGTCCATATTTAACAGATGTTATTGGTCCATACACATATTTAACAGATGTTATTGGTCCATATTTAACAGATGTTATTGGTCACATATTTAACAGATGTTATTGGTCCATACACATATTTAACAGATGTTATTGGTCCATATTTAACAGATGTTATTGGTCCATATTTAACAGATGTTATTGGTCCATATTTAACAGATGTTATTGGTCCATACATATTTAACAGATGTTATTGGTCCATATTTAACAGATGTTATTGGTCACATATTTAACAGATGTTATTGGTCCATACTTTTAACAGATGTTATTGGTCCATATTTAACAGATGTTATTGGTCCATACACATATTTAACAGATGTTATTGGTCCATATTTAACAGATGTTATTGGTCCATACATTTAACAGATGTTATTGGTCCATAATTTAACAGATGTTATTGGTCCATATTTAACAGATGTTATTGGTCCATATTTAACAGATGTTATTGGTCCATATTTAACAGATGTTATTGGTCCATATATTTAACAGATGTTATTGGTCCATACACATATTTAACAGATGTTATTGGTCCATATTTAACAGATGTTATTGGTCCATACACATATTTAACAGATGTTATTGGTCCATATTTAACAGATGTTATTGGTCCATACTATTTAACAGATGTTATTGGTCCATACACATATTTAACAGATGTTATTGGTCCATATTTAACAGATGTTATTGGTCCATATTTAACAGATGTTATTGGTCCATACACATATTTAACAGATGTTATTGGTCCATATTTAACAGATGTTATTGGTCCATACACATATTTAACAGATGTTATTGGTCCATACACATATTTAACAGATGTTATTGGACCATATTTAACAGATGTTATTGGTCCATATTTAACAGATGTTATTGGTCCATATTTAACAGATGTTATTGGTCCATATTTAACAGATGTTATTGGTCCATACACATATTTAACAGATGTTATTGGTCCATATTTAACAGATGTTATTGGTCCATACACATATTTAACAGATGTTATTGGTCCATATTTAACAGATGTTATTGGTCCATATTTAACAGATGTTATTGGTCCATACATATTTAACAGATGTTATTGGTCCATATTTAACAGATGTTATTGGTCACATATTTAACAGATGTTATTGGTCCATACACATTTAAAAGATGTTATTGGTCCATATTTAACAGATGTTATTGGTCAATAAACATATTTAACAGATGTTATTGGTCCATACACATATTTAACAGATGTTATTGGTCCATATTTAACAGATGTTATTGGTCCATATTTAACAGATGTTATTGGTCCATATTTAACAGATGTTATTGGTCCATAACATTTAACAGATGTTATTGGTCCATATTTAACAGATGTTATTGGTCCATATTTAACAGATGTTATTGGTCCATATTTAACAGATGTTATTGGTCCATACACATATTTAACAGATGTTATTGGTCCATATTTAACAGATGTTATTGGTCCCTACACATATTTAACAGATGTTATTGGTCCATACACATATTTAACAGATGTTATTGGTCCATATTTAACAGATGTTATTGGTCCATATTTAACAGATGTTATTGGTCCATATTTAACAGATGTTATTGGTCCATACACATATTTAACAGATGTTATTGGTCCATATTTAACAGATGTTATTGGTCCATATTTAACAGATGTTATTGGTCCATATTTAACAGATGTTATTGGTCCATACACATATTTAACAGATGTTGTTGGTCCATATTTAACAGATGTTGTTGGTCCATATTTAACAGATGTTATTGGTCCATATTTAACAGATGTTATTGGTCCATACACATATTTAACAGATGTTATTGGTCCATATTTAACAGATGTTATTGGTCCATATTTAACAGATGTTATTGGTCCATATTTAACAGATGTTATTGGTCCATATTTAACAGATGTTATTGGTCCATATTTAACAGATGTTATTGGTCCATATTTAACAGATGTTATTGGTCCATACACTATTTAACAGATGTTATTGGTCCATATATTTAACAGATGTTATTGGTCCATATTTAACAGATGTTATTGGTCACATATTTAACAGATGTTGTTGGTCCATATTTAACAGATGTTATTGGTCCATACACATATTTAACAGATGTTATTGGTCACATATTTATCAGATGTTATTGGTCCATATTTAACAGATGTTATTGGTCCATATTTAACAGATGTTATTGGTCACATATTTAACAGATGTTATTGGTCCATACACATATTTAACAGATGTTATTGGTCCATACCCATATTTAACAGATGTTATTGGTCCATATTTAACAGATGTTATTGGTCACATATTTAACAGATGTTATTGGTCAAATATTTAACAGATGTTATTGGTCCATATTTAACAGATGTTATTGGTCCATACACATATTTAACAGATGTTAATGGTCCATATTTAACAGATGTTATTGGTCCATACACATATTTAACAGATGTTATTGGTCCATATTTAACAGATGTTATTGGTCCATATTTAACAGATGTTATTGGTCACATATTTAACAGATGTTATTGGTCCATACACATATTTAACAGATGTTATTGGTCCATATTTAACAGATGTTATTGGTCCATATTTAACAGATGTTATTGGTCCATATTTAACAGATGTTATTGGTCACATATTTAACAGATGTTATTGGTCACATATTTAACAGATGTTATTGGTCCATACACATATTTAACAGATGTTATTGGTCCATATTTAACAGATGTTATTTGTCCATACACATATTTAACAGATTTTATTGGTCCATATTTAACAGATGTTATTGGTCACATATTTAACAGATGTTATTGGTCCATACACATATTTAACATATGTTATTGGTCCATATTTAACAGATGTTATTGGTCCATATTTAACAGATGTTATTGGTCCATATTTAACAGATGTTATTGGTCACATATTTAACAGATGTTATTGGTCACATATTTAACAGATGTTATTGGTCACATATTTAACAGATGTTAATTGTCCATACACATATTTAACAGATGTTATTGGTCCATATTTAACAGATGTTATTGGTCCATACACATATTTAACAGATGTTATTGGTCCATATTTAACAGATGTTATTGGTCACATATTTAACAGATGTTATTGGTCCATACACATATTTAACAGATGTTATTGGTCCATATTTAACAGATGTTATTGGTCCATATTTAACAGATGTTATTGGTCCATATTTAACAGATGTTATTGGTCCATATTTAACAGATGTTATTGGTCCATATTTAACAGATGTTATTGGTCCATACACATATTTAACAGATGTTATTGGTCCATATTTAACAGATGTTATTGGTCCATATTTAACAGATGTTATTGGTCCATATTTAACAGATGTTATTGGTCCATACACATATTTAACAGATGTTATTGGTCCATACACATATTTAACAGATGTTGTTGGTCCATATTTAACAGATGTTGTTGGTCCATATTTAACAGATGTTATTGGTCCATATTTAACAGATGTTATTGGTCCCTACACATATTTAACAGATGTTATTGGTCCATATTTAACAGATGTTATTGGTCCATATTTAACAGATGTTATTGGTCCATATTTAACAGATGTTATTGGTCCATATTTAACAGATGTTATTGGTCCATATTTAACAGATGTTATTGGTCCATACACATATTTAACAGATGTTATTGGTCCATACACATATTTAACAGATGTTATTGGTCCATATTTAACAGATGTTATTGGTCACATATTTAACAGATGTTGTTGGTCCATATTTAACAGATGTTATTGGTCCATACACATATTTAACAGATGTTATTGGTCACATATTTATCAGATGTTATTGGTCCATATTTAACAGATGTTATTGGTCCATATTTAACAGATGTTATTGGTCACATATTTAACAGATGTTATTGGTCCATACACATATTTAACAGATGTTATTGGTCCATACCCATATTTAACAGATGTTATTGGTCCATATTTAACAGATGTTATTGGTCAAATATTTAACAGATGTTATTGGTCCATATTTAACAGATGTTATTGGTCCATATTTAACAGATGTTATTGGTCCATACACATATTTAACAGATGTTATTGGTCCATATTTAACAGATGTTATTGGTCCATACACATATTTAACAGATGTTATTGGTCCATATTTAACAGATGTTATTGGTCCATATTTAACAGATGTTATTGGTCACATATTTAACAGATGTTATTGGTCCATACACATATTTAACAGATGTTATTGGTCCATATTTAACAGATGTTATTGGTCCATATTTAACAGATGTTATTGGTCCATATTTAACAGATGTTATTGGTCACATATTTAACAGATGTTATTGGTCACATATTTAACAGATGTTATTGGTCCATACACATATTTAACAGATGTTATTGGTCCATATTTAACAGATGTTATTTGTCCATACACATATTTAACAGATTTTATTGGTCCATATTTAACAGATGTTATTGGTCACATATTTAACAGATGTTATTGGTCCATACACATATTTAACATATGTTATTGGTCCATATTTAACAGATGTTATTGGTCCATATTTAACAGATGTTATTGGTCCATATTTAACAGATGTTATTGGTCACATATTTAACAGATGTTATTGGTCCATACACATTTAAAAGATGTTATTGGTCCATATTTAACAGATGTTATTGGTCAATAAACATATTTAACAGATGTTATTGGTCCATACACATATTTAACAGATGTTATTGGTCCATATTTAACAGATGTTATTGGTCCATATTTAACAGATGTTATTGGTCCATATTTAACAGATGTTATTGGTCCATACCATATTTAACAGATGTTATTGGTCCATATTTAACAGATGTTATTGGTCCATATTTAACAGATGTTATTGGTCCATATTTAACAGATGTTATTGGTCCATACAATATTTAACAGATGTTATTGGTCCATATTTAACAGATGTTATTGGTCCCTACATATTTAACAGATGTTATTGGTCCATAACATATTTAACAGATGTTATTGGTCCATATTTAACAGATGTTATTGGTCCATATTTAACAGATGTTATTGGTCCATATTTAACAGATGTTATTGGTCCATACACATATTTAACAGATGTTATTGGTCCATATTTAACAGATGTTATTGGTCCATATTTAACAGATGTTATTGGTCCATATTTAACAGATGTTATTGGTCACATATTTAACAGATGTTGTTGGTCCATATTTAACAGATGTTGTTGGTCCATATTTAACAGATGTTATTGGTCCATATTTAACAGATGTTATTGGTCCCTACACATATTTAACAGATGTTATTGGTCCATATTTAACAGATGTTATTGGTCCATATTTAACAGATGTTATTGGTCCATATTTAACAGATGTTATTGGTCCATATTTAACAGATGTTATTGGTCCATATTTAACAGATGTTATTGGTCCATACACATATTTAACAGATGTTATTGGTCCATATTTAACAGATGTTATTGGTCCATATTTAACAGATGTTGTTGGTCCATATTTAACAGATGTTGTTGGTCCATATTTAACAGATGTTATTGGTCCATACACATATTTAACAGATGTTATTGGTCACATATTTATCAGATGTTATTGGTCCATATTTAACAGATGTTATTGGTCCATATTTAACAGATGTTATTGGTCACATATTTAACAGATGTTATTGGTCCATACACATATTTAACAGATGTTATTGGTCCATACCCATATTTAACAGATGTTATTGGTCCATATTTAACAGATGTTATTGGTCACATATTTAACAGATGTTATTGGTCAAATATTTAACAGATGTTATTGGTCCATATTTAACAGATGTTATTGGTCCATACACATATTTAACAGATGTTATTGGTCCATATTTAACAGATGTTATTGGTCCATAAACATATTTAACAGATGTTATTGGTCCATATTTAACAGATGTTATTGGTCCATATTTAACAGATGTTATTGGTCACATATTTAACAGATGTTATTGGTCCATACACATATTTAACAGATGTTATTGGTCCATATTTAACAGATGTTATTGGTCCATATTTAACAGATGTTATTGGTCCATATTTAACAGATGTTATTGGTCACATATTTAACAGATGTTATTGGTCACATATTTAACAGATGTTATTGGTCCATACACATATTTAACAGATGTTATTGGTCCATATTTAACAGATGTTATTTGTCCATACACATATTTAACAGATTTTATTGGTCCATATTTAACAGATGTTATTGGTCACATATTTAACAGATGTTATTGGTCCATACACATATTTAACAGATGTTATTGGTCCATATTTAACAGATGTTATTGGTCCATATTTAACAGATGTTATTGGTCCATATTTAACAGATGTTATTGGTCACATATTTAACAGATGTTATTGGTCACATATTTAACAGATGTTATTGGTCACATATTTAACAGATGTTAATTGTCCATACACATATTTAACAGATGTTATTGGTCCATATTTAACAGATGTTATTGGTCCATACACATATTTAACAGATGTTATTGGTCCATATTTAACAGATGTTATTGGTCCATATTTAACAGATGTTATTGGTCCATACACATATTTAACAGATGTTATTGGTCCATATTTAACAGATGTTATTGGTCCATATTTAACAGATGTTATTGGTCCATATTTAACAGATGTTATTGGTCCATATTTAACAGATGTTATTGGTCCATATTTAACAGATGTTATTGGTCCATACACATATTTAACAGATGTTATTGGTCCATATTTAACAGATGTTATTGGTCCATATTTAACAGATGTTATTGGTCCATATTTAACAGATGTTATTGGTCCATACACATATTTAACAGATGTTATTGGTCCATACACATATTTAACAGATGTTATTGGTCCATATTTAACAGATGTTGTTGGTCCATATTTAACAGATGTTATTGGTCCATATTTAACAGATGTTATTGGTCCAATATTTAACAGATGTTATTGGTCCATATTTAACAGATGTTATTGGTCCATATTTAACAGATGTTATTGGTCCATATTTAACAGATGTTATTGGTCCATATTTAACAGATGTTATTGGTCCATATTTAACAGATGTTATTGGTCCATAAATATTTAACAGATGTTATTGGTCCATATTTAACAGATGTTATTGGTCCATATTTAACAGATGTTGTTGGTCCATATTTAACAGATGTTGTTGGTCCATATTTAACAGATGTTATTGGTCCATACACATATTTAACAGATGTTATTGGTCACATATTTATCAGATGTTATTGGTCCATATTTAACAGATGTTATTGGTCCATATTTAACAGATGTTATTGGTCACATATTTAACAGATGTTATTGGTCCATACACATATTTAACAGATGTTATTGGTCCATACCCATATTTAACAGATGTTATTGGTCCATATTTAACAGATGTTATTGGTCACATATTTAACAGATGTTATTGGTCAAATATTTAACAGATGTTATTGGTCCATATTTAACAGATGTTATTGGTCCATACACATATTTAACAGATGTTATTGGTCCATATTTAACAGATGTTATTGGTCCATACACATATTTAACAGATGTTATTGGTCCATATTTAACAGATGTTATTGGTCCATATTTAACAGATGTTATTGGTCACATATTTAACAGATGTTATTGGTCCATACACATATTTAACAGATGTTATTGGTCCATATTTAACAGATGTTATTGGTCCATATTTAACAGATGTTATTGGTCCATATTTAACAGATGTTATTGGTCACATATTTAACAGATGTTATTGGTCACATATTTAACAGATGTTATTGGTCCATACACATATTTAACAGATGTTATTGGTCCATATTTAACAGATGTTATTTGTCCATACACATATTTAACAGATTTTATTGGTCCATATTTAACAGATGTTATTGGTCACATATTTAACAGATGTTATTGGTCCATACACATATTTAACAGATGTTATTGGTCCATATTTAACAGATGTTATTGGTCCATATTTAACAGATGTTATTGGTCCATATTTAACAGATGTTATTGGTCACATATTTAACAGATGTTATTGGTCACATATTTAACAGATGTTATTGGTCACATATTTAACAGATGTTAATTGTCCATACACATATTTAACAG
Source organism: Salmo salar (assembly GCF_905237065.1). Lineage (NCBI taxonomy): Eukaryota > Metazoa > Chordata > Actinopteri > Salmoniformes > Salmonidae > Salmo > Salmo salar. The sequence continues at coordinate 3,983,388 of NC_059448.1, forward strand.
ATGTTATTGGTCCATATTTAACAGATGTTATTGGTCCATACACATATTTAACAGATGTTATTGGTCCATATTTAACAGATGTTATTGGTCACATATTTAACAGATGTTATTGGTCCATACACATATTTAACAGATGTTATTGGTCCATATTTAACAGATGTTATTGGTCCATATTTAACAGATGTTATTGGTCCATATTTAACAGATGTTATTGGTCCATATTTAACAGATGTTATTGGTCCATATTTAACAGATGTTATTGGTCCATATTTAACAGATGTTATTGGTCCATATTTAACAGATGTTATTGGTCCATATTTAACAGATGTTATTGGTCCATACACATATTTAACAGATGTTATTGGTCCATATTTAACAGATGTTATTGGTCCATACACATATTTAACAGATGTTATTGGTCCATACACATATTTAACAGATGTTATTGGTCCATATTTTACAGATGTTATTGGTCCATATTTAACAGATGTTATTGGTCACATATTTAACAGATGTTATTGGTCCATACACATTTAAAAGATGTTATTGGTCCATATTTAACAGATGTTATTGGTCAATAAACATATTTAACAGATGTTATTGGTCCACACACATATTTAACAGATGTTATTGGTCCATATTTAACAGATGTTATTGGTCCATATTTAACAGATGTTATTGGTCCATATTTAACAGATGTTATTGGTCACATATTTAACAGATGTTGTTGGTCCATATTTAACAGATGTTGTTGGTCCATATTTAACAGATGTTGTTGGTCCATATTTAACGGATGTTATTGGTCCATACACATATTTAACAGATGTTATTGGTCACATATTTATCAGATGATATTGGTCCATATTTAACAGATGTTATTGGTCCATATTTAACAGATGTTATTGGTCACATATTTAACAGATGTTGTTGGTCCATATTTAACAGATGTTATTGGTCCATATTTAACAGATGTTATTGGTCCATACACATATTTAACAGATGTTATTGGTCCATATTTAACAGATGTTATTGGTCACATATTTAACAGATGTTATTGGTCCATATTTAACAGATGTTGTTGGTCCATATTTAACAGATGTTATTGGTCCCACACATATTTAACAGATGTTATTGGTCACATATTTATCAGATGTTATTGGTCCATATTTAACCGATGTTATTGGTCCATATTTAACAGATGTTATTGGTCCATACACATATTTAACAGATTTTATTGGTCCATACACATATTTAACAGATGTTATTGGTCCATACCATATTTAACAGATGTTATTGGTCCATATATTTAACAGATGGTATTGGTCCATATATTTAACAGATGTTATTGGTCCATACACATATTTAACAGATGTTATTGGTCCATATTTAACAGATGTTATTGGTCCATACACATATTTAACAGATGTTATTGGTCCATACACATATTTAACAGATGTTATTGGTCCATATTTAACAGATGTTATTGGTCCATATTTTACAGATGTTATTGGTCCATATTTAACAGATGTTATTGGTCACATATTTAACAGATGTTATTGGTCCATACACATTTAAAAGATGTTATTGGTCCATATTTAACAGATGTTATTGGTCAATAAACATATTTAACAGATGTTATTGGTCCATACACATATTTAACAGATGTTATTGGTCCATAACATATTTAACAGATGTTATTGGTCCATATTTAACAGATGTTATTGGTCCATATTTAACAGATGTTATTGGTCCATATTTAACAGATGTTATTGGTCCATACACATATTTAACAGATGTTATTGGTCCATATTTAACAGATGTTATTGGTCCATACTTTTAACAGATTTTATTGGTCCATACACTATTTAACAGATGTTATTGGTCCATACACATATTTAACAGATGTTATTGGTCCATACACATATTTAACAGATGTTATTGGTCCATACACATATTTAACAGATGTTATTGGTCCATATTTAACAGATGTTATTGGTCCATATTTAACATATGTTATTGGTCCATATTTAACAGATGTTATTGGTCCATATTTAACAGATGTTATTGGTCCATATTTAACAGATGTTATTGGTCCATACACATATTTAACAGATGTTATTGGTCCATATTTAACAGATGTTATTGGTCCATATTTAACAGATGTTATTGGTCCATACACATATTTAACAGATGTTATTGGTCCATATTTAACAGATGTTATTGGTCCATATTTTTACAGATGTTATTGGTCCATATTTTTACAGATGTTATTGGTCCATATTTTTACAGATGTTATTGGTCCATATTTAACAGATGTTATTGGTCCATATTTAACAGATGTTATTGGTCCATATTTAACAGATGTTATTGGTCCATATTTAACAGATGTTATTGGTCCATATTTAACAGATGTTATTGGTCCATATTTAACAGATGATATTGGTCCATATTTAACAGATGTTATTGGTCATATATTTAACAGATGTCATTAGTCATATATTTAACAGATGTTACTGGTCCATATTTTACAGATGTTATTGGTCCATACACATATTTAACAGATGTTATTGGTCCATACACATATTTAACAGATGTTATTGGTCCATATTTAACAGATGTTATTGGTCCATACACATATTTAACAGATGTTATTGGTCCATATTTAACAGATGTTATTGGTCCATATTTAACAGATGTTATTGGTCCATACACATATTTAACAGATGTTATTGGTCCATATTTAACAGATGTTATTGGTCCATACACATATTTAACAGATGTTATTGGTCCATATTTAACAGATGTTATTGGTCACATATTTAACAGATGTTATTGGTCCATACACATATTTAACAGATGTTATTGGTCCATACACATATTTAACAGATGTTATTGGTCCATATTTAACAGATGTTATTGGTCCATATTTAACAGATGTTATTGGTCCATATTTAACAGATGTTATTGGTCCATATTTAACAGATGTTATTGGTCCATATTTAACAGATGTTATTGGTCCATATTTAACAGATGTTATTGGTCCATATTTAACAGATGTTATTGGTCACATATTTAACAGATGTTATTGGTCCATACACATTTAAAAGATGTTATTGGTCCATATTTAACAGATGTTATTGGTCAATAAACATATTTAACAGATGTTATTGGTCCATACACATATTTAACAGATGTTATTGGTCCATATTTAACAGATGTTATTGGTCCATATTTAACAGATGTTATTGGTCCATATTTAACAGATGTTATTGGTCCATATTTAACAGATGTTATTGGTCACATATTTAACAGATGTTATTGGTCACATATTTAACAGATGTTCTTGGTCACATATTTAACAGATGTTATTGGTCCATACACATATTTAACAGATGTTATTGGTCACATATTTAACAGATGTTATTGGTCCATATTTAACAGATGTTATTGGTCCATATTTAACAGATGTTATTGGTCCATATTTAACAGATGTTATTGGTCACATATTTACCAGATGTTATTGGTCCAAACACATATTTAACAGATGTTATTGGTCCATATTTAACAGATGTTATTGGTCCATACACATTTTAACAGACGTTATTGGTCCATACACATATTTAACAGATGTTATTGGTCCATAATATTTAACAGATGTTATTGGTCCATACACATATTTAACAGATGTTATTGGTCCATACACATATTTAACAGATGTTATTGGTCCATACACATATTTAACAGATGTTATTGGTCCATATTTATCAGATGTTATTGGTCCATATTTAACAGATGTTATTGGTCCATATTTAACAGATGTTATTGGTCCATATTTTTACAGATGTTATTGGTCCATATTTAACAGATGTTATTGGTACATATTTAACAGATGTTATTGGTCCATATTTAACAGATGTTATTGGTCCATATTTAACAGATGTTATTGGTCATATATTTAACAGATGTTATTGGTCACATATTTAACAGATGTTACTGGTCCATATTTTACAGATGTTATTGGTCCATATTTAACAGATGTTATTGGTCCATACACATATTTAACAGATGTTATTGGTCCATACACATATTTAACAGATGTTATTGGTCCATATTTAACAGATGTTATTGGTCCATACACATATTTAACAGATGTTATTGGTCCATATTTAACAGATGTCATTGGTCCATATTTAACAGATGTTATTGGTCCATACATATATTTAACATATGTTATTGGTCCATATTTAACAGATGTTATTGGACCATATTTAACAGATGTTATTGTTCCATATTTTACAGATGTTATTGGTCCATATTTAACAGATGTTATTGGTCCATATTTAACAGATGTTATTGGTCCATATTTAACAGATGTTATTGGTCCATATTTAACAGATGTTATTGGTCACATATTTAACAGATGTTATTGGTCCATACACATATTTAAAAGATGTTATTGGTCCATATTTAACAGATGTTATTGGTCAATAAACATATTTAACAGATGTTATTGGTCCATACACATATTTAACAGATGTTATTGGTCCATATTTAACAGATGTTATTGGTCCATATTTAACAGATGTTATTGGTCCATATTTAACAGATGTTATTGGTCCATATTTAACAGATGTTATTGGTCACATATTTAACAGATGTTATTGGTTCTTATTTAACAGATGTTATTGGTCCATACACATATTTAACAGATGTTATTGGTCACATATTTATCAGATGTTATTGGTCCATATTTAACAGATGTTATTGGTCACATATTTAACAGATGTTATTGGTCCATACACATATTTAACAGATGTTATTGGTCCATATTTAACAGATGTTATTGGTCCATACACATATTTAACAGATGTTATTGGTCCATACACATATTTAACAGACGTTATTGGTCCATACACATATTTAACAGATGTTATTGGTCCATACACATATTTAACAGATGTTATTGGTCCATACACATATTTAACAGATGTTATTGGTCCATACACATATTTAACAGATGTCATTGGTCCATATTTATCAGATGTTATTGGTCCATATTTAACAGATGTTATTGGTCCATATTTAACAGATGTTATTGGTCCATATTTAACAGATGTTATTGGTCCATATTTTTACAGATGTTATTGGTCCATATTTTTACAGATGTTATTGGTCCATATTTAACAGATGTTATTGGTCCATATTTAACAGATGTTATTGGTCCATATTTAATAGATGTTATTGGTCCATATTTAATAGATGTTATTGGTCCATATTTAACAGATGTTATTGGTCCATATTTAACAGATGTTATTGGTCATATATTTAACAGATGTCATTGGTCATATATTTAACAGATGTTACTGGTCCATATTTTACAGATGTTATTGGTCAAATATTTAACAGATGTTATTGGTCCATATTTAACAGATGTTATTGGTCCATACACATATTTAACAGATGTTATTGGTCCATACACATATTTAACAGATGTTATTGGTCCATACACATATTTAACAGATGTTATTGGTCCATATTTAACAGATGTTATTGGTCCATACACATATTTAACAGATGTTATTGGTCCATATTTAACAGATGTTATTGGTCCATATTTAACAGATGTTATTGGTCCATATTTAACAGATGTTATTGGTCCATATTTAACAGATGTTATTGGTCACATATTTAACAGATGTTATTGGTCCATACACATATTTAACAGATGTTATTGGTCCATACACATATTTAACAGATGTTATTGGTCCATATTTAACAGATGTTATTGGTCCATATTTAACAGATGTTATTGGTCCATATTTAACAGATGTTATTGGTCACATATTTAACAGATGTTATTGGTCCATATTTAACAGATGTTATTGGTCCATATTTAACAGATGTTATTGGTCCATATTTAACAGATGTTATTGGTCACACATATTTAACAGATGTTATTGGTCCATATTTAACAGATGTTATTGGTCCATACACATATTTAACAGATGTTATTGGTCCATACACATATTTAACAGATGTTATTGTCACATATTTATCAGATGTTATTGGTCCATATTTAACAGATGTTATTGGTCACATATTTAACAGATGTTATTGGTCCATACACATATTTAACAGATGTTATTGGTCCATATTTAACAGATGTTATTGGTCCATACACATATTTAACAGACGTTATTGGTCCATACACATATTTAACAGATGTTATTGGTCCATACACATATTTAACAGATGTTATTGGTCCATACACATATTTAACAGATGTTATTGGTCCATACACATATTTAACAGATGTTATTGGTCCATACACATATTTAACAGATGTTATTGGTCCATATTTATCAGATGTTATTGGTCCATATTTAACAGATGTTATTGGTCCATATTTAACAGATGTTATTGGTCCATATTTTTACAGATGTTATTGGTCCATATTTAACAGATGTTATTGGTACATATTTAATAGATGTTATTGGTCCATATTTAACAGATGTTATTGGTCCATGTTTAACAGATGTTATTGGTCACATATTTAACAGATGTTATTGGTCCATACACATTTAAAAGATGTTATTGGTCCATATTTAACAGATGTTATTGGTCAATAAACATATTTAACAGATGTTATTGGTCCACACACATATTTAACAGATGTTATTGGTCCATATTTAACAGATGTTATTGGTCCATATTTAACAGATGTTATTGGTCCATATTTAAGAGATGTTATTGGTCACATATTTAACAGATGTTATTGGTCCATATTTAACAGATGTTATTGGTCACATATTTAACAGATGTTGTTGGTCCATATTTAACGGATGTTATTGGTCCATACACATATTTAACAGATGTTATTAGTCACATATTTATCAGATGTTATTGGTCCATATTTAACAGATGTTATTGGTCCATATTTAACAGATGTTATTGGTCACATATTTAACAGATGTTGTTGGTCCATATTTAACAGATGTTATTGGTCCATACACATATTTAACAGATGTTATTGGTCCATACACATATTTAACAGATGTTATTGGTCCATATTTAACAGATGTTATTGGTCACATATTTAACAGATGTTATTGGTCCATATTTAACAGATGTTGTTGGTCCATATTTAACAGATGTTATTGGTCCCTACACATATTTAACAGATGTTATTAGTCACATATTTATCAGATGTTATTGGTCCATATTTAACCGATGTTATTGGTCCATATTTAACAGATGTTATTGGTCCATACACATATTTAACAGATTTTATTGGTCCATACACATATTTAACAGATGTTATTGGTCCATACACATATTTAACAGATGTTATTGGTCCATACACATATTTAACAGATGGTATTGGTCCATACACATATTTAACAGATGTTATTGGTCCATACACATATTTAACAGATGTTATTGGTCCATATTTAACAGATGTTATTGGTCCATACACATATTTAACAGATGTTATTGGTCCATACACATATTTAACAGATGTTATTGGACCATATTTAACAGATGTTATTGGTCCATATTTTACAGATGTTATTGGTCCATATTTAACAGATGTTATTGGTCACATATTTAACAGATGTTATTGGTCCATACACATTTAAAAGATGTTATTGGTCCATATTTAACAGATGTTATTGCTCAATAAACATATTTAACAGATGTTATTGGTCCATACACATATTTAACAGATGTTATTGGTCCATACACATATTTAACAGATGTTATTAGTCACATATTTATCAGATGTTATTGGTCCATATTTAACAGATGTTATTGGTCCATATTTAACAGATGTTATTGGTCCATACACATATTTAACAGATGTTATTGGTCCATATTTAACAGATGTTATTGGTCCATACACATATTTAACAGATTTTATTGGTCCATACACATATTTAACAGATGTTATTGGTCCATACACATATTTAACAGATGTTATTGGTCCATACACATATTTAACAGATGTTATTGGTCCATACACATATTTAACAGATGTTATTGGTCCATATTTAACAGATGTTATTGGTCCATATTTAACATATGTTATTGGTCCATATTTAACAGATGTTATTGGTCCATATTTAACAGATGTTATTGGTCCATATTTAACAGATGTTATTGGTCCATACACATATTTAACAGATGTTATTGGTCCATATTTAACAGATGTTATTGGTCCATATTTAACAGATGTTATTGGTCCATACACATATTTAACAGATGTTATTGGTCCATATTTAACAGATGTTATTGGTCCATATTTTTACAGATGTTATTGGTCCATATTTTTACAGATGTTATTGGTCCATATTTTTACAGATGTTATTGGTCCATATTTAACAGATGTTATTGGTCCATATTTAACAGATGTTATTGGTCCATATTTAATAGATGTTATTGGTCCATATTTAATAGATGTTATTGGTCCATATTTAACAGATGATATTGGTCCATATTTAACAGATGATATTGGTCCATATTTAACAGATGATATTGGTCATATATTTAACAGATGTCATTAGTCATATATTTAACAGATGTTACTGGTCCATATTTTACAGATGTTATTGGTCAAATATTTAACAGATGTTATTGGTCAAATATTTAACAGATGTTATTGGTCCATATTTAACAGATGTTATTGGTCCATACACATATTTAACAGATGTTATTGGTCCATATTTAACAGATGTTATTGGTCCATATTTAACAGATGTTATTGGTCCATACACATATTTAACAGATGTTATTGGTTCATATTTAACAGATGTTATTGGTCCATACACATATTTAACAGATGTTATTGGTCCATATTTAACAGATGTTATTGGTCACATATTTAACAGATGTTATTGGTCCATACACATATTTAACAGATGTTATTGGTCCATACACATATTTAACAGATGTTATTGGTCCATATTTAACAGATGTTATTGGACCATATTTAACAGATGTTATTGGTCCATATTTTACAGATGTTATTGGTCCATATTTTACAGATGTTATTGGTCCATATTTAACAGATGTTATTGGTCCATATTTAACAGATGTTATTGGTCCATATTTAACAGATGTTATTGGTCACATATTTAACAGATGTTATTGGTCCATACACATATTTAAAAGATGTTATTGGTCCATATTTAACAGATGTTATTGGTCAATAAACATATTTAACAGATGTTATTGGTCCATACACATATTTAACAGATGTTATTGGTCCATATTTAACAGATGTTATTGGTCCATATTTAACAGATGTTATTGGTCCATATTTAACAGATGTTATTGGTCCATATTTAACAGATGTTATTGGTCACATATTTAACAGATGTTATTGGTCACATATTTAACAGATGTTCGTGGTCACATATTTAACAGATGTTATTGGTCCATACACATATTTAACAGATGTTATTGGTCACATATTTATCAGATGTTATTGGTCCATATTTAACAGATGTTATTGGTCCATATTTAACAGATGTTATTGGTCCATATTTAACAGATGTTATTGGTCACATATTTACCAGATGTTATTGGTCCAAACACATATTTAACAGATGTTATTGGTCCATATTTAACAGATGTTATTGGTCCATACACATATTTAACAGACGTTATTGGTCCATACACATATTTAACAGATGTTATTGGTCCATACACATATTTAACAGATGTTATTGGTCCATACACATATTTAACAGATGTTATTGGTCCATACACATATTTAACAGATGTTATTGGTCCATACACATATTTAACAGATGTTATTGGTCCATATTTATCAGATGTTATTGGTCCATATTTAACAGATGTTATTGGTCCATATTTAACAGATGTTATTGGTCCATATTTTTACAGATGTTATTGGTCCATATTTAACAGATGTTATTGGTACATATTTAATAGATGTTATTGGTCCATATTTAATAGATGTTATTGGTCCATATTTAACAGATGTTATTGGTCATATATTTAACAGATGTCATTGGTCATATATTTAACAGATGTTACTGGTCCATATTTTACAGATGTTATTGGTCCATATTTAACAGATGTTATTGGTCCATACACATATTTAACAGATGTTATTGGTCCATACACATATTTAACAGATGTTATTGGTCCATACACATATTTAACTGATGTTATTGGTCCATACACATATTTAACAGATGTTATTGGTCCATATTTAACAGATGTCATTGGTCCATATTTAACAGATGTTATTGGTCCATACATATATTTAACATATGTTATTGGTCCATATTTAACAGATGTTATTGGACCATATTTAACAGATGTTATTGTTCCATATTTTACAGATGTTATTGGTCCATATTTAACAGATGTTATTGGTCCATATTTAACAGATGTTATTGGTCCATATTTAACAGATGTTATTGGTCCATATTTAACAGATGTTATTGGTCACATATTTAACAGATGTTATTGGTCCATACACATATTTAAAAGATGTTATTGGTCCATATTTAACAGATGTTATTGGTCAATAAACATATTTAACAGATGTTATTGGTCCATACACATATTTAACAGATGTTATTGGTCCATATTTAACAGATGTTATTGGTCCATATTTAACAGATGTTATTGGTCCATATTTAACAGATGTTATTGGTCCATATTTAACAGATGTTATTGGTCACATATTTAACAGATGTTATTGGTTCTTATTTAACAGATGTTATTGGTCCATACACATATTTAACAGATGTTATTGGTCACATATTTATCAGATGTTATTGGTCCATATTTAACAGATGTTATTGGTCACATATTTAACAGATGTTATTGGTCCATACACATATTTAACAGATGTTATTGGTCCATATTTAACAGATGTTATTGGTCCATACACATATTTAACAGATGTTATTGGTCCATACACATATTTAACAGACGTTATTGGTCCATACACATATTTAACAGATGTTATTGGTCCATACACATATTTAACAGATGTTATTGGTCCATACACATATTTAACAGATGTTATTGGTCCATACACATATTTAACAGATGTTATTGGTCCATATTTAACAGATGTTATTGGTCCATATTTAACAGATGTTATTGGTCCATATTTAACAGATGTTATTGGTCCATATTTAACAGATGTTATTGGTCCATATTTTTACAGATGTTATTGGTCCATATTTTTACAGATGTTATTGGTCCATATTTAACAGATGTTATTGGTCCATATTTAACAGATGTTATTGGTCCATATTTAATAGATGTTATTGGTCCATATTTAATAGATGTTATTGGTCCATATTTAACAGATGTTATTGGTCCATATTTAACAGATGTTATTGGTCATATATTTAACAGATGTCATTGGTCATATATTTAACAGATGTTACTGGTCCATATTTTACAGATGTTATTGGTCAAATATTTAACAGATGTTATTGGTCCATATTTAACAGATGTTATTGGTCCATACACATATTTAACAGATGTTATTGGTCCATACACATATTTAACAGATGTTATTGGTCCATACACATATTTAACAGATGTTATTGGTCCATATTTAACAGATGTTATTGGTCCATACACATATTTAACAGATGTTATTGGTCCATATTTAACAGATGTTATTGGTCCATATTTAACAGATGTTATTGGTCCATATTTAACAGATGTTATTGGTCCATATTTAACAGATGTTATTGGTCACATATTTAACAGATGTTATTGGTCCATACACATATTTAACAGATGTTATTGGTCCATACACATATTTAACAGATGTTATTGGTCCATATTTAACAGATGTTATTGGTCCATATTTAACAGATGTTATTGGTCCATATTTAACAGATGTTATTGGTCACATATTTAACAGATGTTATTGGTCCATATTTAACAGATGTTATTGGTCCATATTTAACAGATGTTATTGGTCCATATTTAACAGATGTTATTGGTCACATATTTAACAGATGTTATTGGTCCATATTTAACAGATGTTATTGGTCCATACACATATTTAACAGATGTTATTGGTCCATACACATATTTAACAGATGTTATAGTCACATATTTATCAGATGTTATTGGTCCATATTTAACAGATGTTATTGGTCACATATTTACCAGATGTTATTGGTCCAAACACATATTTAACAGATGTTATTGGTCCATATTTAACAGATGTTATTGGTCCATACACATATTTAACAGACGTTATTGGTCCATACACATATTTAACAGATGTTATTGGTCCATACACATATTTAACAGATGTTATTGGTCCATACACATATTTAACAGATGTTATTGGTCCATACACATATTTAACAGATGTTATTGGTCCATACACATATTTAACAGATGTTATTGGTCCATATTTATCAGATGTTATTGGTCCATATTTAACAGATGTTATTGGTCCATATTTAACAGATGTTATTGGTCCATATTTTTACAGATGTTATTGGTCCATATTTAACAGATGTTATTGGTCCATATTTAACAGATGTTATTGGTCCATATTTAACAGGTGTTATTGGTCCATATTTAATAGATGTTATTGGTCAAATATTTAACAGATGTTATTGGTCCATATTTAACAGATGTTATTGGTCCATACACATATTTAACAGATGTTATTGGTCCATACACATATTTAACAGATGTTATTGGTCCATACACATATTTAACTGATGTTATTGGTCCATACACATATTTAACAGATGTTATTGGTCCATATTTAACAGATGTCATTGGTCCATATTTAACAGATGTTATTGGTCCATACATATATTTAACATATGTTATTGGTCCATATTTAACAGATGTTATTGGTCCATATTTAACAGATGTTATTGTTCCATATTTTACAGATGTTATTGGTCCATATTTAACAGATGTTATTGGTCCATATTTAACAGATGTTATTGGTCCATATTTAACAGATGTTATTGGTCCATATTTAACAGATGTTATTGGTCACATATTTAACAGATGTTATTGGTCCATACACATATTTAAAAGATGTTATTGGTCCATATTTAACAGATGTTATTGGTCAATAAACATATTTAACAGATGTTATTGGTCCATACACATATTTAACAGATGTTATTGGTCCATATTTAACAGATGTTATTGGTCCATATTTAACAGATGTTATTGGTCCATATTTAACAGATGTTATTGGTCCATATTTAACAGATGTTATTGGTCACATATTTAACAGATGTTATTGGTCCTTATTTAACAGATGTTATTGGTCCATACACATATTTAACAGATGTTATTGGTCCATACACATATTTAACAGATGTTATTGGTCACATATTTATCAGATGTTATTGGTCCATATTTAACAGATGTTATTGGTCACATATTTAACAGATGTTATTGGTCCATACACATATTTAACAGATGTTATTGGTCCATATTTAACAGATGTTATTGGTCCATACACATATTTAACAGATGTTACTGGTCCATATTTTACAGATGTTATTGGTCAAATATTTAACAGATGTTATTGGTCCATATTTAACAGATGTTATTGGTCCATACACATATTTAACAGATGTTATTGGTCCATACACATATTTAACAGATGTTATTGGTCCATACACATATTTAACAGATGTTATTGGTCCATACACATATTTAACAGATGTTATTGGTCCATATTTAACAGATGTTATTGGTCCATACACATATTTAACAGATGTTATTGGTCCATATTTAACAGATGTTATTGGTCCATATTTAACAGATGTTATTGGTCCATATTTAACAGATGTTATTGGTCACATATTTAACAGATGTTATTGGTCCATACACATATTTAACAGATGTTATTGGTCCATACACATATTTAACAGATGTTATTGGTCCATATTTAACAGATGTTATTGGTCCATATTTAACAGATGTTATTGGTCCATATTTAACAGATGTTATTGGTCACATATTTAACAGATGTTATTGGTCCATATTTAACAGATGTTATTGGTCCATACACATATTTAACAGATGTTATTGGTCCATACACATATTTAACAGATGTTATAGTCACATATTTATCAGATGTTATTGGTCCATATTTAACAGATGTTATTGGTCCATACATATATTTAACATATGTTATTGGTCCATATTTAACAGATGTTATTGGACCATATTTAACAGATGTTATTGTTCCATATTTTACAGATGTTATTGGTCCATATTTAACAGATGTTATTGGTCCATATTTAACAGATGTTATTGGTCCATATTTAACAGATGTTATTGGTCACATATTTAACAGATGTTATTGGTCCATACACATATTTAACAGATGTTATTGGTCCATACACATATTTAACAGATGTTATTGGTCCATATTTAACAGATGTTATTGGTCCATATTTAACAGATGTTATTGGTCCATATTTAACAGATGTTATTGGTCCATATTTAACAGATGTTATTGGTCACATATTTAACAGATGTTATTGGTCCATATTTAACAGATGTTATTGGTCCATACACATATTTAACAGATGTTATTGGTCCATACACATATTTAACAGATGTTATAGTCACATATTTATCAGATGTTATTGGTCCATATTTAACAGATGTTATTGGTCACATATTTACCAGATGTTATTGGTCCAAACACATATTTAACAGATGTTATTGGTCCATATTTAACAGATGTTATTGGTCCATACACATATTTAACAGACGTTATTGGTCCATACACATATTTAACAGATGTTATTGGTCCATACACATATTTAACAGATGTTATTGGTCCATACACATATTTAACAGATGTTATTGGTCCATACACATATTTAACAGATGTTATTGGTCCATACACATATTTAACAGATGTTATTGGTCCATATTTATCAGATGTTATTGGTCCATATTTAACAGATGTTATTGGTCCATATTTAACAGATGTTATTGGTCCATATTTTTACAGATGTTATTGGTCCATATTTAACAGATGTTATTGGTACATATTTAATAGATGTTATTGGTCCATATTTAATAGATGTTATTGGTCCATATTTAACAGATGTTATTGGTCAAATATTTAACTGATGTTATTGGTCCATATTTAACAGATGTTATTGGTCCATACACATATTTAACAGATGTTATTGGTCCATACACATATTTAACAGATGTTATTGGTCCATACACATATTTAACTGATGTTATTGGTCCATACACATATTTAACAGATGTTATTGGTCCATATTTAACAGATGTCATTGGTCCATATTTAACAGATGTTATTGGTCCATACATATATTTAACATATGTTATTGGTCCATATTTAACAGATGTTATTGGACCATATTTAACAGATGTTATTGTTCCATATTTTACAGATGTTATTGGTCCATATTTAACAGATGTTATTGGTCCATATTTAACAGATGTTATTGGTCCATATTTAACAGATGTTATTGGTCCATATTTAACAGATGTTATTGGTCACATATTTAACAGATGTTATTGGTCCATACACATATTTAAAAGATGTTATTGGTCCATATTTAACAGATGTTATTGGTCAATAAACATATTTAACAGATGTTATTGGTCCATACACATATTTAACAGATGTTATTGGTCCATATTTAACAGATGTTATTGGTCCATATTTAACAGATGTTATTGGTCCATATTTAACAGATGTTATTGGTCACATATTTAACAGATGTTATTGGTTCTTATTTAACAGATGTTATTGGTCCATACACATATTTAACAGATGTTATTGGTCCATACACATATTTAACAGATGTTATTGGTCACATATTTATCAGATGTTATTGGTCCATATTTAACAGATGTTATTGGTCACATATTTAACAGATGTTATTGGTCCATACACATATTTAACAGATGTTATTGGTCCATATTTAACAGATGTTATTGGTCCATACACATATTTAACAGATGTTACTGGTCCATATTTTACAGATGTTATTGGTCAAATATTTAACAGATGTTATTGGTCCATATTTAACAGATGTTATTGGTCCATACACATATTTAACAGATGTTATTGGTCCATACACATATTTAACAGATGTTATTGGTCCATACACATATTTAACAGATGTTATTGGTCCATACACATATTTAACAGATGTTATTGGTCCATATTTAACAGATGTTATTGGTCCATACACATATTTAACAGATGTTATTGGTCCATATTTAACAGATGTTATTGGTCCATATTTAACAGATGTTATTGGTCCATATTTAACAGATGTTATTGGTCACATATTTAACAGATGTTATTGGTCCATACACATATTTAACAGATGTTATTGGTCCATACACATATTTAACAGATGTTATTGGTCCATATTTAACAGATGTTATTGGTCCATATTTAACAGATGTTATTGGTCCATATTTAACAGATGTTATTGGTCACATATTTAACAGATGTTATTGGTCCATATTTAACAGATGTTATTGGTCCATACACATATTTAACAGATGTTATTGGTCCATACACATATTTAACAGATGTTATAGTCACATATTTATCAGATGTTATTGGTCCATATTTAACAGATGTTATTGGTCCATACATATATTTAACATATGTTATTGGTCCATATTTAACAGATGTTATTGGACCATATTTAACAGATGTTATTGTTCCATATTTTACAGATGTTATTGGTCCATATTTAACAGATGTTATTGGTCCATATTTAACAGATGTTATTGGTCCATATTTAACAGATGTTATTGGTCCATATTTAACAGATGTTATTGGTCACATATTTAACAGATGTTATTGGTCCATACACATATTTAAAAGATGTTATTGGTCCATATTTAACAGATGTTATTGGTCCATATTTAACAGATGTTATTGGTCCATACACATATTTAACAGATGTTATTGGTCCATATTTAACAGATGTTATTGGTCCATATTTAACAGATGTTATTGGTCAATATTTAACAGATGTTATTGGTCCATATTTAACAGATGTTATTGGTCACATATTTAACAGATGTTATTGGTTCTTATTTAACAGATGTTATTGGTCCATACACATATTTAACAGATGTTATTGGTCCATACACATATTTAACAGATGTTATTGGTCACATATTTATCAGATGTTATTGGTCCATATTTAACAGATGTTATTGGTCACATATTTAACAGATGTTATTGGTCCATACACATATTTAACAGATGTTATTGGTCCATATTTAACAGATGTTATTGGTCCATACACATATTTAACAGATGTTATTGGTCCATACACATATTTAACAGACGTTATTGGTCCATACACATATTTAACAGATGTTATTGGTCCATACACATATTTAACAGATGTTATTGGTCCATACACATATTTAACAGATGTTATTGGTCCATACACATATTTAACAGATGTTATTGGTCCATACACATATTTAACAGATGTTATTGGTCCATATTTAACAGATGTTATTGGTCCATACACATATTTAACAGATGTTATTGGTCCATATTTAACAGATGTTATTGGTCCATATTTAACAGATGTTATTGGTCACATATTTAACAGATGTTATTGGTCCATACACATATTTAACAGATGTTATTGGTCCATACACATATTTAACAGATGTTATTGGTCCATATTTAACAGATGTTATTGGTCCATATTTAACAGATGTTATTGGTCCATATTTAACAGATGTTATTGGTCCATATTTAACAGATGTTATTGGTCACATATTTAACAGATGTTATTGGTCCATATTTAACAGATGTTATTGGTCCATACACATATTTAACAGATGTTATTGGTCCATACACATATTTAACAGATGTTATTGTCACATATTTATCAGATGTTATTGGTCCATATTTAACAGATGTTATTGGTCCATACACATATTTAACAGATGTTATTGGTCCATATTTAACAGATGTTATTGGTCCATATTTAACAGATGTTATTGGTCCATATTTAACAGATGTTATTGGTCCATATTTAACAGATGTTATTGGTCACATATTTAACAGATCTTATTGGTTCTTATTTAACAGATGTTATTGGTCCATACACATATTTAACAGATGTTATTGGTCCATACACATATTTAACAGATGTTATTTGTCACATATTTATCAGATGTTATTGGTCCATATTTAACAGATGTTATTGGTCACATATTTAACAGATGTTATTGGTCCATACACATATTTAACAGATGTTATTGGTCCATACACATATTTAACAGATGTTATTGGTCCATACACATATTTAACAGATGTTATTGGTCCATACACATATTTAACAGATGTTATTGGTCCATACACATATTTAACAGATGTTATTGGTCCATATTTAACAGATGTTATTGGTCCATATTTAACAGATGTTATTGGTCACATATTTAACAGATGTTATTGGTCCATACACATATTTAACAGATGTTATTGGTCCATACACATATTTAACAGATGTTATTGGTCCATATTTAACAGATGTTATTGGTCCATATTTAACAGATGTTATTGGTCCATATTTAACAGATGTTATTGGTCACATATTTAACAGATGTTATTGGTCCATATTTAACAGATGTTATTGGTCCATACACATATTTAACAGATGTTATTGGTCCATACACATATTTAACAGATGTTATAGTCACATATTTATCAGATGTTATTGGTCCATATTTAACAGATGTTATTGGTCCATTTTTAACAGATGTTATTGGTCCATACACATATTTAACAGATGTTATTGGTCCATACACATATTTAACAGACGTTATTGGTCCATACACATATTTAACAGATGTTATTGGTCCATACACATATTTAACAGATGTTATTGGTCCATACACATATTTAACAGATGTTATTGGTCCATACACATATTTAACAGATGTTATTGGTCCATACACATATTTAACAGATGTTATTGGTCCATACACATATTTAACAGATGTTATTGGTCCATATTTAACAGATGTTATTGGACCATATTTAACAGATGTTATTGGTCCATATTTTACAGATGTTATTGGTCCATATTTAACAGATGTTATTGGTCCATATTTAACAGATGTTAACGGTCCATATTTAACAGATGTTATTGGTCCATATTTAACAGATGTTATTGGTCACATATTTAACAGATGTTATTGGTCCATACACATATTTAAAAGATGTTATTGGTCCATATTTAACAGATGTTATTGGTCAATAAACATATTTAACAGATGTTATTGGTCCATACACATATTTAACAGATGTTATTGGTCCATATTTAACAGATGTTATTGGTCCATATTTAACAGATGTTATTGGTCACATATTTAACAGATGTTATTGGTCACATATTTAACAGATGTTATTGGTCACATATTTAACAGATGTTATTGGTCCATACACATATTTAACAGATGTTATTGGTCACATATTTATCAGATGTTATTGGTCCATATTTAACAGATGTTATTGGTCCATATTTAACAGTTGTTATTGGTCCATATTTAACAGATGTTATTGGTCACATATTTAACAGATGTTATTGGTCCAAACACATATTTAATAGATGTTATTGGTCCATATTTAACAGATGTTATTGGTCCATACACATATTTAACAGATGTTATTGGTCCATATTTAACAGATGTTATTGGTCCATATTTAACAGATGTTATTGGTCCATATTTTTACAGATGTTATTGGTTCATATTTTTACAGATGTTATTGGTCCATATTTAACAGATGTTATTGGTCCATATTTAACAGATGTTATTGGTCCATATTTAACAGATGTTATTGGTCCATACACATATTTAACAGATGTTATTGGTCCATATTTAACAGATGTTATTGGTCCATACACATATTTAACAGATGTTATTGGTCCATATTTAACAGATGTTATTGGTCCATATTTAACAGATGTTATTGGTCCATATTTAACAGATGTTATTGGTCACATATTTAACAGATGTTATTGGTCCATACACATATTTAACAGATGTTATTGGTCCATACACATATTTAACAGATGTTATTGGTCCATATTTAACAGATGTTATTGGTCCATATTTAACAGATGTTATTGGTCCATATTTAACAGATGTTATTGGTCACATATTTAACAGATGTTATTGGTCCATATTTAACAGATGTTATTGGTCCATACACATATTTAACAGATGTTATTGGTCCATACACATATTTAACAGATGTTATAGTCACATATTTATCAGATGTTATTGGTCCATATTTAACAGATGTTATTGGTCCATACATATATTTAACATATGTTATTGGTCCATATTTAACAGATGTTATTGGACCATATTTAACAGATGTTATTGTTCCATATTTTACAGATGTTATTGGTCCATATTTAACAGATGTTATTGGTCCATATTTAACAGATGTTATTGGTCCATATTTAACAGATGTTATTGGTCCATATTTAACAGATGTTATTGGTCACATATTTAACAGATGTTATTGGTCCATACACATATTTAAAAGATGTTATTGGTCCATATTTAACAGATGTTATTGGTCAATAAACATATTTAACAGATGTTATTGGTCCATACACATATTTAACAGATGTTATTGGTCCATATTTAACAGATGTTATTGGTCCATATTTAACAGATGTTATTGGTCCATATTTAACAGATGTTATTGGTCCATATTTAACAGATGTTATTGGTCCATATTTAACAGATGTTATTGGTCCATATTTAACAGATGTTATTGGTCCATATTTAACAGATGTTATTGGTCCATATTTAACAGATGTTATTGGTCACATATTTAACAGATGTTATTCGTTCTTATTTAACAGATGTTATTGGTCCATACACATATTTAACAGATGTTATTGGTCCATACACATATTTAACAGATGTTATTGGTCACATATTTATCAGATGTTATTGGTCCATATTTAACAGATGTTATTGGTCACATATTTAACAGATGTTATTGGTCCATACACATATTTAACAGATGTTATTGGTCCATATTTAACAGATGTTATTGGTCCATACACATATTTAACAGATGTTATTGGTCCATACACATATTTAACAGACGTTATTGGTCCATACACATATTTAACAGATGTTATTGGTCCATACACATATTTAACAGATGTTATTGGTCCATACACATATTTAACAGATGTTATTGGTCCATACACATATTTAACAGATGTTATTGGTCCATACACATATTTAACAGATGTTATTGGTCCATACACATATTTAACAGATGTTATTGGTCCATATTTAACAGATGTTATTGGTCCATACACATATTTAACAGATGTTATTGGTCCATATTTAACAGATGTTATTGGTCACATATTTAACAGATGTTATTGGTCCATACACATATTTAACAGATGTTATTGGTCCATACACATATTTAACAGATGTTATTGGTCCATATTTAACAGATGTTATTGGTCCATATTTAACAGATGTTATTGGTCCATATTTAACAGATGTTATTGGTCCATATTTAACAGATGTTATTGGTCCATACACATATTTAACAGATGTTATTGGTCCATATTTAACAGATGTTATTGGTCCATATTTAACAGATGTTATTGGTCCATATTTAACAGATGTTATTGGTCCATATTTAACAGATGTTATTGGTCACATATTTAACAGATCTTATTGGTTCTTATTTAACAGATGTTATTGGTCCATACACATATTTAACAGATGTTATTGGTCCATACACATATTTAACAGATGTTATTTGTCACATATTTATCAGATGTTATTGGTCCATATTTAACAGATGTTATTGGTCACATATTTAACAGATGTTATTGGTCCATACACATATTTAACAGATGTTATTGGTCCATACACATATTTAACAGATGTTATTGGTCCATACACATATTTAACAGATGTTATTGGTCCATACACATATTTAACAGATGTTATTGGTCCATACACATATTTAACAGATGTTATTGGTCCATATTTAACAGATGTTATTGGTCCATATTTAACAGATGTTATTGGTCACATATTTAACAGATGTTATTGGTCCATACACATATTTAACAGATGTTATTGGTCCATACACATATTTAACAGATGTTATTGGTCCATATTTAACAGATGTTATTGGTCCATATTTAACAGATGTTATTGGTCCATATTTAACAGATGTTATTGGTCACATATTTAACAGATGTTATTGGTCCATATTTAACAGATGTTATTGGTCCATACACATATTTAACAGATGTTATTGGTCCATACACATATTTAACAGATGTTATAGTCACATATTTATCAGATGTTATTGGTCCATATTTAACAGATGTTATTGGTCCATATTTAACAGATGTTATTGGTCACATATTTAACAGATGTTATTGGTCCATACACATATTTAACAGATGTTATTGGTCCATATTTAACAGATGTTATTGGTCCATACACATATTTAACAGATGTTATTGGTCCATACACATATTTAACAGACGTTATTGGTCCATACACATATTTAACAGATGTTATTGGTCCATACACATATTTAACAGATGTTATTGGTCCATACACATATTTAACAGATGTTATTGGTCCATACACATATTTAACAGATGTTATTGGTCCATAAACATATTTAACAGATGTTATTGGTCCATACACATATTTAACAGATGTTATTGGTCCATATTTAACAGATGTTATTGGACCATATTTAACAGATGTTATTGGTCCATATTTTACAGATGTTATTGGTCCATATTTAACAGATGTTATTGGTCCATATTTAACAGATGTTAACGGTCCATATTTAACAGATGTTATTGGTCCATATTTAACAGATGTTATTGGTCACATATTTAACAGATGTTATTGGTCCATACACATATTTAAAAGATGTTATTGGTCCATATTTAACAGATGTTATTGGTCAATAAACATATTTAACAGATGTTATTGGTCCATACACATATTTAACAGATGTTATTGGTCCATATTTAACAGATGTTATTGGTCCATATTTAACAGATGTTATTGGTCACATATTTAACAGATGTTATTGGTCACATATTTAACAGATGTTATTGGTCACATATTTAACAGATGTTATTGGTCCATACACATATTTAACAGATGTTATTGGTCACATATTTATCAGATGTTATTGGTCCATATTTAACAGATGTTATTGGTCCATATTTAACAGATGTTATTGGTCCATATTTAACAGATGTTATTGGTCACATATTTAACAGATGTTATTGGTCCAAACACATATTTAACAGATGTTATTGGTCCATATTTAACAGATGTTATTGGTCCATACACATATTTAACAGACGTTATTGGTCCATACACATATTTAACAGACGTTATTGGTCCATACACATATTTAACAGATGTTATTGGTCCATACACATATTTAACAGACGTTATTGGTCCATACACATATTTAACAGATGTTATTGGTCCATACACATATTTAACAGATGTTATTGGTCCATACACATATTTAACAGATGTTATTGGTCCATACACATATTTAACAGATGTTATTGGTCCATATTTAACAGATGTTATTGGTCCATACACATATTTAACAGATGTTATTGGTCCATATTTAACAGATGTTATTGGTCCATATTTAACAGATGTTATTGGTCACATATTTAACAGATGTTATTGGTCCATACACATATTTAACAGATGTTATTGGTCCATACACATATTTAACAGATGTTATTGGTCCATACACATATTTAACAGATGTTATTGGTCCATATTTAACAGATGTTATTGGTCCATATTTAACAGATGTTATTGGTCCATATTTAACAGATGTTATTGGTCACATATTTAACAGATGTTATTG
Organism: Salmo salar; assembly: GCF_905237065.1. Classification (NCBI taxonomy): domain Eukaryota; kingdom Metazoa; phylum Chordata; class Actinopteri; order Salmoniformes; family Salmonidae; genus Salmo; species Salmo salar. The sequence goes on from NC_059448.1 coordinate 4,007,368, forward strand.
GTCCATATTTAACAGATGTTATTGGTCCATACACATATTTAACAGATGTTATTGGTCCATACACATATTTAACAGATGTTATAGTCACATATTTATCAGATGTTATTGGTCCATATTTAACAGATGTTATTGGTCCATACACATATTTAACAGATGTTATTGGTCCATATTTAACAGATGTTATTGGTCCATATTTAACAGATGTTATTGGTCCATATTTAACAGATGTTATTGGTCCATATTTAACAGATGTTATTGGTCACATATTTAACAGATCTTATTGGTTCTTATTTAACAGATGTTATTGGTCCATACACATATTTAACAGATGTTATTGGTCCATACACATATTTAACAGATGTTATTTGTCACATATTTATCAGATGTTATTGGTCCATATTTAACAGATGTTATTGGTCACATATTTAACAGATGTTATTGGTCCATACACATATTTAACAGATGTTATTGGTCCATACACATATTTAACAGATGTTATTGGTCCATACACATATTTAACAGATGTTATTGGTCCATACACATATTTAACAGATGTTATTGGTCCATACACATATTTAACAGATGTTATTGGTCCATATTTAACAGATGTTATTGGTCCATATTTAACAGATGTTAACGGTCCATATTTAACAGATGTTATTGGTCCATATTTAACAGATGTTATTGGTCACATATTTAACAGATGTTATTGGTCCATACACATATTTAAAAGATGTTATTGGTCCATATTTAACAGATGTTATTGGTCAATAAACATATTTAACAGATGTTATTGGTCCATACACATATTTAACAGATGTTATTGGTCCATATTTAACAGATGTTATTGGTCCATATTTAACAGATGTTATTGGTCACATATTTAACAGATGTTATTGGTCACATATTTAACAGATGTTATTGGTCACATATTTAACAGATGTTATTGGTCCATACACATATTTAACAGATGTTATTGGTCACATATTTATCAGATGTTATTGGTCCATATTTAACAGATGTTATTGGTCCATATTTAACAGATGTTATTGGTCCATATTTAACAGATGTTATTGGTCACATATTTAACAGATGTTATTGGTCCAAACACATATTTAACAGATGTTATTGGTCCATATTTAACAGATGTTATTGGTCCATACACATATTTAACAGACGTTATTGGTCCATACACATATTTAACAGACGTTATTGGTCCATACACATATTTAACAGATGTTATTGGTCCATACACATATTTAACAGATTTTATTGGTCCATACACATATTTAACAGATGTTATTGGTCCATACACATATTTAACAGATGTTATTGGTCCATACACATATTTAACAGATGTTATTGGTCCATACACATATTTAACAGATGTTATTGGTCCATATTTAACAGATGTTATTGGTCCATACACATATTTAACAGATGTTATTGGTCCATATTTAACAGATGTTATTGGTCCATATTTAACAGATGTTATTGGTCACATATTTAACAGATGTTATTGGTCCATACACATATTTAATAGATGTTATTGGTCCATACACATATTTAACAGATGTTATTGGTCCATATTTAACAGATGTTATTGGTCCATATTTAACAGATGTTATTGGTCCATATTTAACAGATGTTATTGGTCACATATTTAACAGATGTTATTGGTCCATATTTAACAGATGTTATTGGTCCATACACATATTTAACAGATGTTATTGGTCCATACACATATTTAACAGATGTTATAGTCACATATTTATCAGATGTTATTGGTCCATATTTAACAGATGTTATTGGTCCATACACATATTTAACAGATGTTATTGGTCCATATTTAACAGATGTTATTGGTCCATATTTAACAGATGTTATTGGTCCATATTTAACAGATGTTATTTGTCCATATTTAACAGATGTTATTGGTCACATATTTAACAGATCTTATTGGTTCTTATTTAACAGATGTTATTGGTCCATACACATATTTAACAGATGTTATTGGTCCATACACATATTTAACAGATGTTATTTGTCACATATTTATCAGATGTTATTGGTCCATATTTAACAGATGTTATTGGTCACATATTTAACAGATGTTATTGGTCCATACACATATTTAACAGATGTTATTGGTCCATACACATATTTAACAGATGTTATTGGTCCATACACATATTTAACAGATGTTATTGGTCCATACACATATTTAACAGATGTTATTGGTCCATACACATATTTAACAGATGTTATTGGTCCATATTTAACAGATGTTATTGGTCCATATTTAACAGATGTTATTGGTCACATATTTAACAGATGTTATTGGTCCATACACATATTTAACAGATGTTATTGGTCCATACACATATTTAACAGATGTTATTGGTCCATATTTAACAGATGTTATTGGTCCATATTTAACAGATGTTATTGGTCCATATTTAACAGATGTTATTGGTCACATATTTAACAGATGTTATTGGTCCATATTTAACAGATGTTATTGGTCCATACACATATTTAACAGATGTTATTGGTCCATATTTAACAGATGTTATTGGACCATATTTAACAGATGTTATTGGTCCATATTTTACAGATGTTATTGGTCCATATTTAACAGATGTTATTGGTCCATATTTAACAGATGTTAACGGTCCATATTTAACAGATGTTATTGGTCCATATTTAACAGATGTTATTGGTCACATATTTAACAGATGTTATTGGTCCATACACATATTTAAAAGATGTTATTGGTCCATATTTAACAGATGTTATTGGTCAATAAACATATTTAACAGATGTTATTGGTCCATACACATATTTAACAGATGTTATTGGTCCATATTTAACAGATGTTATTGGTCCATATTTAACAGATGTTATTGGTCACATATTTAACAGATGTTATTGGTCACATATTTAACAGATGTTATTGGTCACATATTTAACAGATGTTATTGGTCCATACACATATTTAACAGATGTTATTGGTCACATATTTATCAGATGTTATTGGTCCATATTTAACAGATGTTATTGGTCCATATTTAACAGATGTTATTGGTCCATATTTAACAGATGTTATTGGTCACATATTTAACAGATGTTATTGGTCCAAACACATATTTAACAGATGTTATTGGTCCATATTTAACAGATGTTATTGGTCCATACACATATTTAACAGACGTTATTGGTCCATACACATATTTAACAGACGTTATTGGTCCATACACATATTTAACAGATGTTATTGGTCCATACACATATTTAACAGACGTTATTGGTCCATACACATATTTAACAGATGTTATTGGTCCATACACATATTTAACAGATGTTATTGGTCCATACACATATTTAACAGATGTTATTGGTCCATACACATATTTAACAGATGTTATTGGTCCATATTTAACAGATGTTATTGGTCCATACACATATTTAACAGATGTTATTGGTCCATATTTAACAGATGTTATTGGTCCATATTTAACAGATGTTATTGGTCACATATTTAACAGATGTTATTGGTCCATACACATATTTAACAGATGTTATTGGTCCATACACATATTTAACAGATGTTATTGGTCCATACACATATTTAACAGATGTTATTGGTCCATATTTAACAGATGTTATTGGTCCATATTTAACAGATGTTATTGGTCCATATTTAACAGATGTTATTGGTCACATATTTAACAGATGTTATTGGTCCATATTTAACAGATGTTATTGGTCCATACACATATTTAACAGATGTTATTGGTCCATACACATATTTAACAGATGTTATAGTCACATATTTATCAGATGTTATTGGTCCATATTTAACAGATGTTATTGGTCCATACACATATTTAACAGATGTTATTGGTCCATATTTAACAGATGTTATTGGTCCATATTTAACAGATGTTATTGGTCCATATTTAACAGATGTTATTGGTCCATATTTAACAGATGTTATTGGTCACATATTTAACAGATCTTATTGGTTCTTATTTAACAGATGTTATTGGTCCATACACATATTTAACAGATGTTATTGGTCCATACACATATTTAACAGATGTTATTTGTCACATATTTATCAGATGTTATTGGTCCATATTTAACAGATGTTATTGGTCACATATTTAACAGATGTTATTGGTCCATACACATATTTAACAGATGTTATTGGTCCATACACATATTTAACAGATGTTATTGGTCCATACACATATTTAACAGATGTTATTGGTCCATACACATATTTAACAGATGTTATTGGTCCATACACATATTTAACAGATGTTATTGGTCCATATTTAACAGATGTTATTGGTCCATATTTAACAGATGTTAACGGTCCATATTTAACAGATGTTATTGGTCCATATTTAACAGATGTTATTGGTCACATATTTAACAGATGTTATTGGTCCATACACATATTTAAAAGATGTTATTGGTCCATATTTAACAGATGTTATTGGTCAATAAACATATTTAACAGATGTTATTGGTCCATACACATATTTAACAGATGTTATTGGTCCATATTTAACAGATGTTATTGGTCCATATTTAACAGATGTTATTGGTCACATATTTAACAGATGTTATTGGTCACATATTTAACAGATGTTATTGGTCACATATTTAACAGATGTTATTGGTCCATACACATATTTAACAGATGTTATTGGTCACATATTTATCAGATGTTATTGGTCCATATTTAACAGATGTTATTGGTCCATATTTAACAGATGTTATTGGTCCATATTTAACAGATGTTATTGGTCACATATTTAACAGATGTTATTGGTCCAAACACATATTTAACAGATGTTATTGGTCCATATTTAACAGATGTTATTGGTCCATACACATATTTAACAGACGTTATTGGTCCATACACATATTTAACAGACGTTATTGGTCCATACACATATTTAACAGATGTTATTGGTCCATACACATATTTAACAGATTTTATTGGTCCATACACATATTTAACAGATGTTATTGGTCCATACACATATTTAACAGATGTTATTGGTCCATACACATATTTAACAGATGTTATTGGTCCATACACATATTTAACAGATGTTATTGGTCCATATTTAACAGATGTTATTGGTCCATACACATATTTAACAGATGTTATTGGTCCATATTTAACAGATGTTATTGGTCCATATTTAACAGATGTTATTGGTCACATATTTAACAGATGTTATTGGTCCATACACATATTTAATAGATGTTATTGGTCCATACACATATTTAACAGATGTTATTGGTCCATATTTAACAGATGTTATTGGTCCATATTTAACAGATGTTATTGGTCCATATTTAACAGATGTTATTGGTCACATATTTAACAGATGTTATTGGTCCATATTTAACAGATGTTATTGGTCCATACACATATTTAACAGATGTTATTGGTCCATACACATATTTAACAGATGTTATAGTCACATATTTATCAGATGTTATTGGTCCATATTTAACAGATGTTATTGGTCCATACACATATTTAACAGATGTTATTGGTCCATATTTAACAGATGTTATTGGTCCATATTTAACAGATGTTATTGGTCCATATTTAACAGATGTTATTTGTCCATATTTAACAGATGTTATTGGTCACATATTTAACAGATCTTATTGGTTCTTATTTAACAGATGTTATTGGTCCATACACATATTTAACAGATGTTATTGGTCCATACACATATTTAACAGATGTTATTTGTCACATATTTATCAGATGTTATTGGTCCATATTTAACAGATGTTATTGGTCACATATTTAACAGATGTTATTGGTCCATACACATATTTAACAGATGTTATTGGTCCATACACATATTTAACAGATGTTATTGGTCCATACACATATTTAACAGATGTTATTGGTCCATACACATATTTAACAGATGTTATTGGTCCATACACATATTTAACAGATGTTATTGGTCCATATTTAACAGATGTTATTGGTCCATATTTAACAGATGTTATTGGTCACATATTTAACAGATGTTATTGGTCCATACACATATTTAACAGATGTTATTGGTCCATACACATATTTAACAGATGTTATTGGTCCATATTTAACAGATGTTATTGGTCCATATTTAACAGATGTTATTGGTCCATATTTAACAGATGTTATTGGTCACATATTTAACAGATGTTATTGGTCCATATTTAACAGATGTTATTGGTCCATACACATATTTAACAGATGTTATTGGTCCATACACATATTTAACAGATGTTATAGTCACATATTTATCAGATGTTATTGGTCCATATTTAACAGATGTTATTGGTCCATATTTAACAGATGTTATTGGTCACATATTTAACAGATGTTATTGGTCCATACACATATTTAACAGATGTTATTGGTCCATATTTAACAGATGTTATTGGTCCATACACATATTTAACAGATGTTATTGGTCCATACACATATTTAACAGACGTTATTGGTCCATACACATATTTAACAGATGTTATTGGTCCATACACATATTTAACAGATGTTATTGGTCCATACACATATTTAACAGATGTTATTGGTCCATACACATATTTAACAGATGTTATTGGTCCATACACATATTTAACAGATGTTATTGGTCCATACACATATTTAACAGATGTTATTGGTCCATATTTAACAGATGTTATTGGACCATATTTAACAGATGTTATTGGTCCATACACATATTTAAAAGATGTTATTGGTCCATATTTAACAGATGTTATTGGTCAATAAACATATTTAACAGATGTTATTGGTCCATACACATATTTAACAGATGTTATTGGTCCATATTTAACAGATGTTATTGGTCCATATTTAACAGATGTTATTGGTCACATATTTAACAGATGTTATTGGTCACATATTTAACAGATGTTATTGGTCCATACACATATTTAACAGACGTTATTGGTCCATACACATATTTAACAGATGTTATTGGTCCATACACATATTTAACAGATGTTATTGGTCCATACACATATTTAACAGATGTTATTGGTCCATACACATATTTAACAGATGTTATTGGTCCATACACATATTTAACAGATGTTATTGGTCCATACACATATTTAACAGATGTTATTGGTCCATATTTAACAGATGTTATTGGTCCATACACATATTTAACAGATGTTATTGGTCCATATTTAACAGATGTTATTGGTCCATATTTAACAGATGTTATTGGTCACATATTTAACAGATGTTATTGGTCCATACACATATTTAACAGATGTTATTGGTCCATACACATATTTAACAGATGTTATTGGTCCATATTTAACAGATGTTATTGGTCCATATTTAACAGATGTTATTGGTCCATATTTAACAGATGTTATTGGTCCATATTTAACAGATGTTATTGGTCACATATTTAACAGATGTTATTGGTCCATATTTAACAGATGTTATTGGTCCATACACATATTTAACAGATGTTATTGGTCCATACACATATTTAACAGATGTTATAGTCACATATTTATCAGATGTTATTGGTCCATATTTAACAGATGTTATTGGTCCATACACATATTTAACAGATGTTATTGGTCCATATTTAACAGATGTTATTGGTCCATATTTAACAGATGTTATTGGTCCATATTTAACAGATGTTATTGGTCCATATTTAACAGATGTTATTGGTCACATATTTAACAGATCTTATTGGTTCTTATTTAACAGATGTTATTGGTCCATACACATATTTAACAGATGTTATTGGTCCATACACATATTTAACAGATGTTATTTGTCACATATTTATCAGATGTTATTGGTCCATATTTAACAGATGTTATTGGTCACATATTTAACAGATGTTATTGGTCCATACACATATTTAACAGATGTTATTGGTCCATACACATATTTAACAGATGTTATTGGTCCATACACATATTTAACAGATGTTATTGGTCCATACACATATTTAACAGATGTTATTGGTCCATACACATATTTAACAGATGTTATTGGTCCATATTTAACAGATGTTATTGGTCCATATTTAACAGATGTTATTGGTCACATATTTAACAGATGTTATTGGTCCATACACATATTTAACAGATGTTATTGGTCCATACACATATTTAACAGATGTTATTGGTCCATATTTAACAGATGTTATTGGTCCATATTTAACAGATGTTATTGGTCCATATTTAACAGATGTTATTGGTCACATATTTAACAGATGTTATTGGTCCATATTTAACAGATGTTATTGGTCCATACACATATTTAACAGATGTTATTGGTCCATACACATATTTAACAGATGTTATAGTCACATATTTATCAGATGTTATTGGTCCATATTTAACAGATGTTATTGGTCCATATTTAACAGATGTTATTGGTCACATATTTAACAGATGTTATTGGTCCATACACATATTTAACAGATGTTATTGGTCCATATTTAACAGATGTTATTGGTCCATACACATATTTAACAGATGTTATTGGTCCATACACATATTTAACAGACGTTATTGGTCCATACACATATTTAACAGATGTTATTGGTCCATACACATATTTAACAGATGTTATTGGTCCATACACATATTTAACAGATGTTATTGGTCCATACACATATTTAACAGATGTTATTGGTCCATAAACATATTTAACAGATGTTATTGGTCCATACACATATTTAACAGATGTTATTGGTCCATATTTAACAGATGTTATTGGACCATATTTAACAGATGTTATTGGTCCATATTTTACAGATGTTATTGGTCCATATTTAACAGATGTTATTGGTCCATATTTAACAGATGTTAACGGTCCATATTTAACAGATGTTATTGGTCCATATTTAACAGATGTTATTGGTCACATATTTAACAGATGTTATTGGTCCATACACATATTTAAAAGATGTTATTGGTCCATATTTAACAGATGTTATTGGTCAATAAACATATTTAACAGATGTTATTGGTCCATACACATATTTAACAGATGTTATTGGTCCATATTTAACAGATGTTATTGGTCCATATTTAACAGATGTTATTGGTCACATATTTAACAGATGTTATTGGTCACATATTTAACAGATGTTATTGGTCACATATTTAACAGATGTTATTGGTCCATACACATATTTAACAGATGTTATTGGTCACATATTTATCAGATGTTATTGGTCCATATTTAACAGATGTTATTGGTCCATATTTAACAGATGTTATTGGTCCATATTTAACAGATGTTATTGGTCACATATTTAACAGATGTTATTGGTCCAAACACATATTTAACAGATGTTATTGGTCCATATTTAACAGATGTTATTGGTCCATACACATATTTAACAGACGTTATTGGTCCATACACATATTTAACAGACGTTATTGGTCCATACACATATTTAACAGATGTTATTGGTCCATACACATATTTAACAGACGTTATTGGTCCATACACATATTTAACAGATGTTATTGGTCCATACACATATTTAACAGATGTTATTGGTCCATACACATATTTAACAGATGTTATTGGTCCATACACATATTTAACAGATGTTATTGGTCCATATTTAACAGATGTTATTGGTCCATACACATATTTAACAGATGTTATTGGTCCATATTTAACAGATGTTATTGGTCCATATTTAACAGATGTTATTGGTCACATATTTAACAGATGTTATTGGTCCATACACATATTTAACAGATGTTATTGGTCCATACACATATTTAACAGATGTTATTGGTCCATACACATATTTAACAGATGTTATTGGTCCATATTTAACAGATGTTATTGGTCCATATTTAACAGATGTTATTGGTCCATATTTAACAGATGTTATTGGTCACATATTTAACAGATGTTATTGGTCCATATTTAACAGATGTTATTGGTCCATACACATATTTAACAGATGTTATTGGTCCATACACATATTTAACAGATGTTATAGTCACATATTTATCAGATGTTATTGGTCCATATTTAACAGATGTTATTGGTCCATACACATATTTAACAGATGTTATTGGTCCATATTTAACAGATGTTATTGGTCCATATTTAACAGATGTTATTGGTCCATATTTAACAGATGTTATTGGTCCATATTTAACAGATGTTATTGGTCACATATTTAACAGATCTTATTGGTTCTTATTTAACAGATGTTATTGGTCCATACACATATTTAACAGATGTTATTGGTCCATACACATATTTAACAGATGTTATTTGTCACATATTTATCAGATGTTATTGGTCCATATTTAACAGATGTTATTGGTCACATATTTAACAGATGTTATTGGTCCATACACATATTTAACAGATGTTATTGGTCCATACACATATTTAACAGATGTTATTGGTCCATACACATATTTAACAGATGTTATTGGTCCATACACATATTTAACAGATGTTATTGGTCCATACACATATTTAACAGATGTTATTGGTCCATATTTAACAGATGTTATTGGTCCATATTTAACAGATGTTAACGGTCCATATTTAACAGATGTTATTGGTCCATATTTAACAGATGTTATTGGTCACATATTTAACAGATGTTATTGGTCCATACACATATTTAAAAGATGTTATTGGTCCATATTTAACAGATGTTATTGGTCAATAAACATATTTAACAGATGTTATTGGTCCATACACATATTTAACAGATGTTATTGGTCCATATTTAACAGATGTTATTGGTCCATATTTAACAGATGTTATTGGTCACATATTTAACAGATGTTATTGGTCACATATTTAACAGATGTTATTGGTCACATATTTAACAGATGTTATTGGTCCATACACATATTTAACAGATGTTATTGGTCACATATTTATCAGATGTTATTGGTCCATATTTAACAGATGTTATTGGTCCATATTTAACAGATGTTATTGGTCCATATTTAACAGATGTTATTGGTCACATATTTAACAGATGTTATTGGTCCAAACACATATTTAACAGATGTTATTGGTCCATATTTAACAGATGTTATTGGTCCATACACATATTTAACAGACGTTATTGGTCCATACACATATTTAACAGACGTTATTGGTCCATACACATATTTAACAGATGTTATTGGTCCATACACATATTTAACAGATTTTATTGGTCCATACACATATTTAACAGATGTTATTGGTCCATACACATATTTAACAGATGTTATTGGTCCATACACATATTTAACAGATGTTATTGGTCCATACACATATTTAACAGATGTTATTGGTCCATATTTAACAGATGTTATTGGTCCATACACATATTTAACAGATGTTATTGGTCCATATTTAACAGATGTTATTGGTCCATATTTAACAGATGTTATTGGTCACATATTTAACAGATGTTATTGGTCCATACACATATTTAACAGATGTTATTGGTCCATACACATATTTAACAGATGTTATTGGTCCATATTTAACAGATGTTATTGGTCCATATTTAACAGATGTTATTGGTCCATATTTAACAGATGTTATTGGTCACATATTTAACAGATGTTATTGGTCCATATTTAACAGATGTTATTGGTCCATACACATATTTAACAGATGTTATTGGTCCATACACATATTTAACAGATGTTATAGTCACATATTTATCAGATGTTATTGGTCCATATTTAACAGATGTTATTGGTCCATACACATATTTAACAGATGTTATTGGTCCATATTTAACAGATGTTATTGGTCCATATTTAACAGATGTTATTGGTCCATATTTAACAGATGTTATTTGTCCATATTTAACAGATGTTATTGGTCACATATTTAACAGATCTTATTGGTTCTTATTTAACAGATGTTATTGGTCCATACACATATTTAACAGATGTTATTGGTCCATACACATATTTAACAGATGTTATTTGTCACATATTTATCAGATGTTATTGGTCCATATTTAACAGATGTTATTGGTCACATATTTAACAGATGTTATTGGTCCATACACATATTTAACAGATGTTATTGGTCCATACACATATTTAACAGATGTTATTGGTCCATACACATATTTAACAGATGTTATTGGTCCATACACATATTTAACAGATGTTATTGGTCCATACACATATTTAACAGATGTTATTGGTCCATATTTAACAGATGTTATTGGTCCATATTTAACAGATGTTATTGGTCACATATTTAACAGATGTTATTGGTCCATACACATATTTAACAGATGTTATTGGTCCATACACATATTTAACAGATGTTATTGGTCCATATTTAACAGATGTTATTGGTCCATATTTAACAGATGTTATTGGTCCATATTTAACAGATGTTATTGGTCACATATTTAACAGATGTTATTGGTCCATATTTAACAGATGTTATTGGTCCATACACATATTTAACAGATGTTATTGGTCCATACACATATTTAACAGATGTTATAGTCACATATTTATCAGATGTTATTGGTCCATATTTAACAGATGTTATTGGTCCATATTTAACAGATGTTATTGGTCACATATTTAACAGATGTTATTGGTCCATACACATATTTAACAGATGTTATTGGTCCATATTTAACAGATGTTATTGGTCCATACACATATTTAACAGATGTTATTGGTCCATACACATATTTAACAGACGTTATTGGTCCATACACATATTTAACAGATGTTATTGGTCCATACACATATTTAACAGATGTTATTGGTCCATACACATATTTAACAGATGTTATTGGTCCATACACATATTTAACAGATGTTATTGGTCCATACACATATTTAACAGATGTTATTGGTCCATACACATATTTAACAGATGTTATTGGTCCATATTTAACAGATGTTATTGGACCATATTTAACAGATGTTATTGGTCCATACACATATTTAAAAGATGTTATTGGTCCATATTTAACAGATGTTATTGGTCAATAAACATATTTAACAGATGTTATTGGTCCATACACATATTTAACAGATGTTATTGGTCCATATTTAACAGATGTTATTGGTCCATATTTAACAGATGTTATTGGTCACATATTTAACAGATGTTATTGGTCACATATTTAACAGATGTTATTGGTCACATATTTAACAGATGTTATTGGTCCATACACATATTTAACAGATGTTATTGGTCACATATTTATCAGATGTTATTGGTCCATATTTAACAGATGTTATTGGTCCATATTTAACAGATGTTATTGGTCCATATTTAACAGATGTTATTGGTCACATATTTAACAGATGTTATTGGTCCAAACACATATTTAACAGATGTTATTGGTCCATATTTAACAGATGTTATTGGTCCATACACATATTTAACAGACGTTATTGGTCCATACACATATTTAACAGATGTTATTGGTCCATACACATATTTAACAGATGTTATTGGTCCATACACATATTTAACAGATGTTATTGGTCCATACACATATTTAACAGATGTTATTGGTCCATATTTATCAGATGTTATTGGTCCATATTTAACAGATGTTATTGGTCCATATTTAACAGATGTTATTGGTCCATATTTTTACAGATGTTATTGGTTCATATTTTTACAGATGTTATTGGTCCATATTTAACAGATGTTATTGGTCCATATTTAACAGATGTTATTGGTCCATATTTAACAGATGTTATTGGTCCATATTTAATAGATGTTATTGGTCCATATTTAACAGATGTTATTGGTCCATATTTAACAGATGTTATTGGTCCATATTTAACAGATGTTATTGGTCCATATTTAATAGATGTTATTGGTCCATATTTAATAGATGTTATTGGTCCATATTTAACAGATGTTATTGGTCCATATTTAACAGATGTTATTGGTCATATATTTAACAGATGTCATTGGTCATATATTTAACAGATGTTACTGGTCCATATTTTACAGATGTTATTGGTCAAATATTTAACAGATGTTATTGGTCCATATTTAACAGATGTTATTGGTCCATACACATATTTAACAGATGTTATTGGTCCATACACATATTTAACAGATGTTTTTGGTCCATACACATATTTAACTGATGTTATTGGTCCATACACATATTTAACAGATGTTATTGGTCCATATTTAACAGATGTTATTGGTCCATACACATATTTAACAGATGTTATTGGTCCATACACATATTTAACAGATGTTATTGGTCCATACACATATTTAACAGATGTTATTGGTCCATACACATATTTAACAGATGTTATTGGTCCATATTTAACAGATGTTATTGGTCCATACACATATTTAACAGATGTTATTGGTCCATATTTAACAGATGTTATTGGTCCATATTTAACAGATGTTATTGGTCACATATTTAACAGATGTTATTGGTCCATACACATATTTAACAGATGTTATTGGTCCATACACATATTTAACAGATGTTATTGGTCCATATTTAACAGATGTTATTGGTCCATATTTAACAGATGTTATTGGTCCATATTTAACAGATGTTATTGGTCCATATTTAACAGATGTTATTGGTCACATATTTAACAGATGTTATTGGTCCATATTTAACAGATGTTATTGGTCCATACACATATTTAACAGATGTTATTGGTCCATACACATATTTAACAGATGTTATAGTCACATATTTATCAGATGTTATTGGTCCATATTTAACAGATGTTATTGGTCCATACACATATTTAACAGATGTTATTGGTCCATATTTAACAGATGTTATTGGTCCATATTTAACAGATGTTATTGGTCCATATTTAACAGATGTTATTGGTCCATATTTAACAGATGTTATTGGTCACATATTTAACAGATCTTATTGGTTCTTATTTAACAGATGTTATTGGTCCATACACATATTTAACAGATGTTATTGGTCCATACACATATTTAACAGATGTTATTTGTCACATATTTATCAGATGTTATTGGTCCATATTTAACAGATGTTATTGGTCACATATTTAACAGATGTTATTGGTCCATACACATATTTAACAGATGTTATTGGTCCATACACATATTTAACAGATGTTATTGGTCCATACACATATTTAACAGATGTTATTGGTCCATACACATATTTAACAGATGTTATTGGTCCATACACATATTTAACAGATGTTATTGGTCCATATTTAACAGATGTTATTGGTCCATATTTAACAGATGTTATTGGTCACATATTTAACAGATGTTATTGGTCCATACACATATTTAACAGATGTTATTGGTCCATACACATATTTAACAGATGTTATTGGTCCATATTTAACAGATGTTATTGGTCCATATTTAACAGATGTTATTGGTCCATATTTAACAGATGTTATTGGTCACATATTTAACAGATGTTATTGGTCCATATTTAACAGATGTTATTGGTCCATACACATATTTAACAGATGTTATTGGTCCATACACATATTTAACAGATGTTATAGTCACATATTTATCAGATGTTATTGGTCCATATTTAACAGATGTTATTGGTCCATTTTTAACAGATGTTATTGGTCCATACACATATTTAACAGATGTTATTGGTCCATACACATATTTAACAGACGTTATTGGTCCATACACATATTTAACAGATGTTATTGGTCCATACACATATTTAACAGATGTTATTGGTCCATACACATATTTAACAGATGTTATTGGTCCATACACATATTTAACAGATGTTATTGGTCCATACACATATTTAACAGATGTTATTGGTCCATACACATATTTAACAGATGTTATTGGTCCATATTTAACAGATGTTATTGGACCATATTTAACAGATGTTATTGGTCCATATTTTACAGATGTTATTGGTCCATATTTAACAGATGTTATTGGTCCATATTTAACAGATGTTAACGGTCCATATTTAACAGATGTTATTGGTCCATATTTAACAGATGTTATTGGTCACATATTTAACAGATGTTATTGGTCCATACACATATTTAAAAGATGTTATTGGTCCATATTTAACAGATGTTATTGGTCAATAAACATATTTAACAGATGTTATTGGTCCATACACATATTTAACAGATGTTATTGGTCCATATTTAACAGATGTTATTGGTCCATATTTAACAGATGTTATTGGTCACATATTTAACAGATGTTATTGGTCACATATTTAACAGATGTTATTGGTCACATATTTAACAGATGTTATTGGTCCATACACATATTTAACAGATGTTATTGGTCACATATTTATCAGATGTTATTGGTCCATATTTAACAGATGTTATTGGTCCATATTTAACAGTTGTTATTGGTCCATATTTAACAGATGTTATTGGTCACATATTTAACAGATGTTATTGGTCCAAACACATATTTAATAGATGTTATTGGTCCATATTTAACAGATGTTATTGGTCCATACACATATTTAACAGACGTTATTGGTCCATACACATATTTAACAGATGTTATTGGTCCATACACATATTTAACAGATGTTATTGGTCCATACACATATTTAACAGATGTTATTGGTCCATACACATATTTAACAG
Organism: Salmo salar; assembly: GCF_905237065.1. Classification (NCBI taxonomy): domain Eukaryota; kingdom Metazoa; phylum Chordata; class Actinopteri; order Salmoniformes; family Salmonidae; genus Salmo; species Salmo salar. The sequence continues at coordinate 4,024,042 of NC_059448.1, forward strand.
ATGTTATTGGTCCATATTTATCAGATGTTATTGGTCCATATTTAACAGATGTTATTGGTCCATATTTAACAGATGTTATTGGTCCATATTTTTACAGATGTTATTGGTCCATATTTTTACAGATGTTATTGGTCCATATTTAACAGATGTTATTGGTCCAATATTTAACAGATGTTATTGGTCCATATTTAACAGATGTTATTGGTCCATACACATATTTAACAGATGTTATTGGTCCATATTTAACAGATGTTATTGGTCCATACACATATTTAACAGATGTTATTGGTCCATATTTAACAGATGTTATTGGTCCATATTTAACAGATGTTATTGGTCCATATTTAACAGATGTTATTGGTCACATATTTAACAGATGTTATTGGTCCATACACATATTTAACAGATGTTATTGGTCCATACACATATTTAACAGATGTTATTGGTCCATATTTAACAGATGTTATTGGTCCATATTTAACAGATGTTATTGGTCCATATTTAACAGATGTTATTGGTCACATATTTAACAGATGTTATTGGTCCATATTTAACAGATGTTATTGGTCCATACACATATTTAACAGATGTTATTGGTCCATACACATATTTAACAGATGTTATAGTCACATATTTATCAGATGTTATTGGTCCATATTTAACAGATGTTATTGGTCCATACATATATTTAACATATGTTATTGGTCCATATTTAACAGATGTTATTGGACCATATTTAACAGATGTTATTGTTCCATATTTTACAGATGTTATTGGTCCATATTTAACAGATGTTATTGGTCCATATTTAACAGATGTTATTGGTCCATATTTAACAGATGTTATTGGTCCATATTTAACAGATGTTATTGGTCACATATTTAACAGATGTTATTGGTCCATACACATATTTAAAAGATGTTATTGGTCCATATTTAACAGATGTTATTGGTCAATAAACATATTTAACAGATGTTATTGGTCCATACACATATTTAACAGATGTTATTGGTCCATATTTAACAGATGTTATTGGTCCATATTTAACAGATGTTATTGGTCCATATTTAACAGATGTTATTGGTCCATATTTAACAGATGTTATTGGTCCATATTTAACAGATGTTATTGGTCCATATTTAACAGATGTTATTGGTCCATATTTAACAGATGTTATTGGTCACATATTTAACAGATGTTATTCGTTCTTATTTAACAGATGTTATTGGTCCATACACATATTTAACAGATGTTATTGGTCCATACACATATTTAACAGATGTTATTGGTCACATATTTATCAGATGTTATTGGTCCATATTTAACAGATGTTATTGGTCACATATTTAACAGATGTTATTGGTCCATACACATATTTAACAGATGTTATTGGTCCATATTTAACAGATGTTATTGGTCCATACACATATTTAACAGATGTTATTGGTCCATACACATATTTAACAGACGTTATTGGTCCATACACATATTTAACAGATGTTATTGGTCCATACACATATTTAACAGATGTTATTGGTCCATACACATATTTAACAGATGTTATTGGTCCATACACATATTTAACAGATGTTATTGGTCCATACACATATTTAACAGATGTTATTGGTCCATACACATATTTAACAGATGTTATTGGTCCATATTTAACAGATGTTATTGGTCCATACACATATTTAACAGATGTTATTGGTCCATATTTAACAGATGTTATTGGTCCATATTTAACAGATGTTATTGGTCACATATTTAACAGATGTTATTGGTCCATACACATATTTAACAGATGTTATTGGTCCATACACATATTTAACAGATGTTATTGGTCCATATTTAACAGATGTTATTGGTCCATATTTAACAGATGTTATTGGTCCATATTTAACAGATGTTATTGGTCCATATTTAACAGATGTTATTGGTCACATATTTAACAGATGTTATTGGTCCATATTTAACAGATGTTATTGGTCCATACACATATTTAACAGATGTTATTGGTCCATACACATATTTAACAGATGTTATAGTCACATATTTATCAGATGTTATTGGTCCATATTTAACAGATGTTATTGGTCCATACACATATTTAACAGATGTTATTGGTCCATATTTAACAGATGTTATTGGTCCATATTTAACAGATGTTATTGGTCCATATTTAACAGATGTTATTGGTCCATATTTAACAGATGTTATTGGTCACATATTTAACAGATCTTATTGGTCCTTATTTAACAGATGTTATTGGTCCATACACATATTTAACAGATGTTATTGGTCCATACACATATTTAACAGATGTTATTTGTCACATATTTATCAGATGTTATTGGTCCATATTTAACAGATGTTATTGGTCACATATTTAACAGATGTTATTGGTCCATACACATATTTAACAGATGTTATTGGTCCATACACATATTTAACAGATGTTATTGGTCCATACACATATTTAACAGATGTTATTGGTCCATACACATATTTAACAGATGTTATTGGTCCATACACATATTTAACAGATGTTATTGGTCCATATTTAACAGATGTTATTGGTCCATATTTAACAGATGTTATTGGTCACATATTTAACAGATGTTATTGGTCCATACACATATTTAACAGATGTTATTGGTCCATACACATATTTAACAGATGTTATTGGTCCATATTTAACAGATGTTATTGGTCCATATTTAACAGATGTTATTGGTCCATATTTAACAGATGTTATTGGTCACATATTTAACAGATGTTATTGGTCCATATTTAACAGATGTTATTGGTCCATACACATATTTAACAGATGTTATTGGTCCATACACATATTTAACAGATGTTATAGTCACATATTTATCAGATGTTATTGGTCCATATTTAACAGATGTTATTGGTCCATATTTAACAGATGTTATTGGTCACATATTTAACAGATGTTATTGGTCCATACACATATTTAACAGATGTTATTGGTCCATATTTAACAGATGTTATTGGTCCATACACATATTTAACAGATGTTATTGGTCCATACACATATTTAACAGACGTTATTGGTCCATACACATATTTAACAGATGTTATTGGTCCATACACATATTTAACAGATGTTATTGGTCCATACACATATTTAACAGATGTTATTGGTCCATACACATATTTAACAGATGTTATTGGTCCATACACATATTTAACAGATGTTATTGGTCCATATTTAACAGATGTTATTGGACCATATTTAACAGATGTTATTGGTCCATATTTAACAGATGTTATTGGTCCATATTTAACAGATGTTAACGGTCCATATTTAACAGATGTTATTGGTCCATATTTAACAGATGTTATTGGTCACATATTTAACAGATGTTATTGGTCCATACACATATTTAAAAGATGTTATTGGTCCATATTTAACAGATGTTATTGGTCAATAAACATATTTAACAGATGTTATTGGTCCATACACATATTTAACAGATGTTATTGGTCCATATTTAACAGATGTTATTGGTCCATATTTAACAGATGTTATTGGTCACATATTTAACAGATGTTATTGGTCACATATTTAACAGATGTTATTGGTCACATATTTAACAGATGTTATTGGTCCATACACATATTTAACAGATGTTATTGGTCACATATTTATCAGATGTTATTGGTCCATATTTAACAGATGTTATTGGTCCATATTTAACAGATGTTATTGGTCCATATTTAACAGATGTTATTGGTCACATATTTAACAGATGTTATTGGTCCAAACACATATTTAACAGATGTTATTGGTCCATATTTAACAGATGTTATTGGTCCATACACATATTTAACAGACGTTATTGGTCCATACACATATTTAACAGACGTTATTGGTCCATACACATATTTAACAGATGTTATTGGTCCATACACATATTTAACAGACGTTATTGGTCCATACACATATTTAACAGACGTTATTGGTCCATACACATATTTAACAGATGTTATTGGTCCATACACATATTTAACAGATGTTATTGGTCCATACACATATTTAACAGATGTTATTGGTCCATACACATATTTAACAGATGTTATTGGTCCATATTTAACAGATGTTATTGGTCCATACACATATTTAACAGATGTTATTGGTCCATATTTAACAGATGTTATTGGTCCATATTTAACAGATGTTATTGGTCACATATTTAACAGATGTTATTGGTCCATACACATATTTAACAGATGTTATTGGTCCATACACATATTTAACAGATGTTATTGGTCCATACACATATTTAACAGATGTTATTGGTCCATATTTAACAGATGTTATTGGTCCATATTTAACAGATGTTATTGGTCCATATTTAACAGATGTTATTGGTCCATATTTAACAGATGTTATTGGTCACATATTTAACAGATCTTATTGGTTCTTATTTAACAGATGTTATTGGTCCATACACATATTTAACAGATGTTATTGGTCCATACACATATTTAACAGATGTTATTTGTCACATATTTATCAGATGTTATTGGTCCATATTTAACAGATGTTATTGGTCACATATTTAACAGATGTTATTGGTCCATACACATATTTAACAGATGTTATTGGTCCATACACATATTTAACAGATGTTATTGGTCCATACACATATTTAACAGATGTTATTGGTCCATACACATATTTAACAGATGTTATTGGTCCATACACATATTTAACAGATGTTATTGGTCCATATTTAACAGATGTTATTGGTCCATATTTAACAGATGTTAACGGTCCATATTTAACAGATGTTATTGGTCCATATTTAACAGATGTTATTGGTCACATATTTAACAGATGTTATTGGTCCATACACATATTTAAAAGATGTTATTGCTCCATATTTAACAGATGTTATTGGTCAATAAACATATTTAACAGATGTTATTGGTCCATACACATATTTAACAGATGTTATTGGTCCATATTTAACAGATGTTATTGGTCCATATTTAACAGATGTTATTGGTCACATATTTAACAGATGTTATTGGTCACATATTTAACAGATGTTATTGGTCACATATTTAACAGATGTTATTGGTCCATACACATATTTAACAGATGTTATTGGTCACATATTTATCAGATGTTATTGGTCCATATTTAACAGATGTTATTGGTCCATATTTAACAGATGTTATTGGTCCATATTTAACAGATGTTATTGGTCACATATTTAACAGATGTTATTGGTCCAAACACATATTTAACAGATGTTATTGGTCCATATTTAACAGATGTTATTGGTCCATACACATATTTAACAGACGTTATTGGTCCATACACATATTTAACAGACGTTATTGGTCCATACACATATTTAACAGATGTTATTGGTCCATACACATATTTAACAGATGTTATTGGTCCATACACATATTTAACAGATGTTATTGGTCCATACACATATTTAACAGATGTTATTGGTCCATACACATATTTAACAGATGTTATTGGTCCATACACATATTTAACAGATGTTATTGGTCCATATTTAACAGATGTTATTGGTCCATACACATATTTAACAGATGTTATTGGTCCATATTTAACAGATGTTATTGGTCCATATTTAACAGATGTTATTGGTCACATATTTAACAGATGTTATTGGTCCATACACATATTTAACAGATGTTATTGGTCCATACACATATTTAACAGATGTTATTGGTCCATATTTAACAGATGTTATTGGTCCATATTTAACAGATGTTATTGGTCCATATTTAACAGATGTTATTGGTCACATATTTAACAGATGTTATTGGTCCATATTTAACAGATGTTATTGGTCCATACACATATTTAACAGATGTTATTGGTCCATACACATATTTAACAGATGTTATAGTCACATATTTATCAGATGTTATTGGTCCATATTTAACAGATGTTATTGGTCCATACACATATTTAACAGATGTTATTGGTCCATATTTAACAGATGTTATTGGTCCATATTTAACAGATGTTATTGGTCCATATTTAACAGATGTTATTTGTCCATATTTAACAGATGTTATTGGTCACATATTTAACAGATCTTATTGGTTCTTATTTAACAGATGTTATTGGTCCATACACATATTTAACAGATGTTATTGGTCCATACACATATTTAACAGATGTTATTTGTCACATATTTATCAGATGTTATTGGTCCATATTTAACAGATGTTATTGGTCACATATTTAACAGATGTTATTGGTCCATACACATATTTAACAGATGTTATTGGTCCATACACATATTTAACAGATGTTATTGGTCCATACACATATTTAACAGATGTTATTGGTCCATACACATATTTAACAGATGTTATTGGTCCATACACATATTTAACAGATGTTATTGGTCCATATTTAACAGATGTTATTGGTCCATATTTAACAGATGTTATTGGTCACATATTTAACAGATGTTATTGGTCCATACACATATTTAACAGATGTTATTGGTCCATACACATATTTAACAGATGTTATTGGTCCATATTTAACAGATGTTATTGGTCCATATTTAACAGATGTTATTGGTCCATATTTAACAGATGTTATTGGTCACATATTTAACAGATGTTATTGGTCCATATTTAACAGATGTTATTGGTCCATACACATATTTAACAGATGTTATTGGTCCATACACATATTTAACAGATGTTATAGTCACATATTTATCAGATGTTATTGGTCCATATTTAACAGATGTTATTGGTCCATATTTAACAGATGTTATTGGTCACATATTTAACAGATGTTATTGGTCCATACACATATTTAACAGATGTTATTGGTCCATATTTAACAGATGTTATTGGTCCATACACATATTTAACAGATGTTATTGGTCCATACACATATTTAACAGACGTTATTGGTCCATACACATATTTAACAGATGTTATTGGTCCATACACATATTTAACAGATGTTATTGGTCCATACACATATTTAACAGATGTTATTGGTCCATACACATATTTAACAGATGTTATTGGTCCATACACATATTTAACAGATGTTATTGGTCCATACACATATTTAACAGATGTTATTGGTCCATATTTAACAGATGTTATTGGACCATATTTAACAGATGTTATTGGTCCATACACATATTTAAAAGATGTTATTGGTCCATATTTAACAGATGTTATTGGTCAATAAACATATTTAACAGATGTTATTGGTCCATACACATATTTAACAGATGTTATTGGTCCATATTTAACAGATGTTATTGGTCCATATTTAACAGATGTTATTGGTCACATATTTAACAGATGTTATTGGTCACATATTTAACAGATGTTATTGGTCCATACACATATTTAACAGATGTTATTGGTCACATATTTATCAGATGTTATTGGTCCATATTTAACAGATGTTATTGGTCCATATTTAACAGATGTTATTGGTCACATATTTAACAGATGTTATTGGTCACATATTTAACAGATGTTATTGGTCACATATTTAACAGATGTTATTGGTCCATACACATATTTAACAGATGTTATTGGTCACATATTTATCAGATGTTATTGGTCCATATTTAACAGATGTTATTGGTCCATATTTAACAGATGTTATTGGTCCATATTTAACAGATGTTATTGGTCACATATTTAACAGATGTTATTGGTCCAAACACATATTTAACAGATGTTATTGGTCCATATTTAACAGATGTTATTGGTCCATACACATATTTAACAGACGTTATTGGTCCATACACATATTTAACAGACGTTATTGGTCCATACACATATTTAACAGATGTTATTGGTCCATACACATATTTAACAGATGTTATTGGTCCATACACATATTTAACAGATGTTATTGGTCCATACACATATTTAACAGATGTTATTGGTCCATACACATATTTAACAGATGTTATTGGTCCATACACATATTTAACAGATGTTATTGGTCCATATTTAACAGATGTTATTGGTCCATACACATATTTAACAGATGTTATTGGTCCATATTTAACAGATGTTATTGGTCCATATTTAACAGATGTTATTGGTCACATATTTAACAGATGTTATTGGTCCATACACATATTTAACAGATGTTATTGGTCCATACACATATTTAACAGATGTTATTGGTCCATATTTAACAGATGTTATTGGTCCATATTTAACAGATGTTATTGGTCCATATTTAACAGATGTTATTGGTCACATATTTAACAGATGTTATTGGTCCATATTTAACAGATGTTATTGGTCCATACACATATTTAACAGATGTTATTGGTCCATACACATATTTAACAGATGTTATAGTCACATATTTATCAGATGTTATTGGTCCATATTTAACAGATGTTATTGGTCCATACACATATTTAACAGATGTTATTGGTCCATATTTAACAGATGTTATTGGTCCATATTTAACAGATGTTATTGGTCCATATTTAACAGATGTTATTTGTCCATATTTAACAGATGTTATTGGTCACATATTTAACAGATCTTATTGGTTCTTATTTAACAGATGTTATTGGTCCATACACATATTTAACAGATGTTATTGGTCCATACACATATTTAACAGATGTTATTTGTCACATATTTATCAGATGTTATTGGTCCATATTTAACAGATGTTATTGGTCACATATTTAACAGATGTTATTGGTCCATACACATATTTAACAGATGTTATTGGTCCATACACATATTTAACAGATGTTATTGGTCCATACACATATTTAACAGATGTTATTGGTCCATACACATATTTAACAGATGTTATTGGTCCATACACATATTTAACAGATGTTATTGGTCCATATTTAACAGATGTTATTGGTCCATATTTAACAGATGTTATTGGTCACATATTTAACAGATGTTATTGGTCCATACACATATTTAACAGATGTTATTGGTCCATACACATATTTAACAGATGTTATTGGTCCATATTTAACAGATGTTATTGGTCCATATTTAACAGATGTTATTGGTCCATATTTAACAGATGTTATTGGTCACATATTTAACAGATGTTATTGGTCCATATTTAACAGATGTTATTGGTCCATACACATATTTAACAGATGTTATTGGTCCATACACATATTTAACAGATGTTATAGTCACATATTTATCAGATGTTATTGGTCCATATTTAACAGATGTTATTGGTCCATATTTAACAGATGTTATTGGTCACATATTTAACAGATGTTATTGGTCCATACACATATTTAACAGATGTTATTGGTCCATATTTAACAGATGTTATTGGTCCATACACATATTTAACAGATGTTATTGGTCCATACACATATTTAACAGACGTTATTGGTCCATACACATATTTAACAGATGTTATTGGTCCATACACATATTTAACAGATGTTATTGGTCCATACACATATTTAACAGATGTTATTGGTCCATACACATATTTAACAGATGTTATTGGTCCATACACATATTTAACAGATGTTATTGGTCCATATTTAACAGATGTTATTGGACCATATTTAACAGATGTTATTGGTCCATACACATATTTAAAAGATGTTATTGGTCCATATTTAACAGATGTTATTGGTCAATAAACATATTTAACAGATGTTATTGGTCCATACACATATTTAACAGATGTTATTGGTCCATATTTAACAGATGTTATTGGTCCATATTTAACAGATGTTATTGGTCACATATTTAACAGATGTTATTGGTCACATATTTAACAGATGTTATTGGTCCATACACATATTTAACAGATGTTATTGGTCACATATTTATCAGATGTTATTGGTCCATATTTAACAGATGTTATTGGTCCATATTTAACAGATGTTATTGGTCCATATTTAACAGATGTTATTGGTCACATATTTAACAGATGTTATTGGTCCAAACACATATTTAACAGATGTTATTGGTCCATATTTAACAGATGTTATTGGTCCATACACATATTTAACAGACGTTATTGGTCCATACACATATTTAACAGATGTTATTGGTCCATACACATATTTAACAGATGTTATTGGTCCATACACATATTTAACAGATGTTATTGGTCCATACACATATTTAACAGATGTTATTGGTCCATATTTATCAGATGTTATTGGTCCATATTTAACAGATGTTATTGGTCCATATTTAACAGATGTTATTGGTCCATATTTTTACAGATGTTATTGGTTCATATTTTTACAGATGTTATTGGTCCATATTTAACAGATGTTATTGGTCCATATTTAACAGATGTTATTGGTCCATATTTAACAGATGTTATTGGTCCATATTTAATAGATGTTATTGGTCCATATTTAATAGATGTTATTGGTCCATATTTAACAGATGTTATTGGTCCATATTTAACAGATGTTATTGGTCATATATTTAACAGATGTCATTGGTCATATATTTAACAGATGTTACTGGTCCATATTTTACAGATGTTATTGGTCAAATATTTAACAGATGTTATTGGTCCATATTTAACAGATGTTATTGGTCCATACACATATTTAACAGATGTTATTGGTCCATACACATATTTAACAGATGTTTTTGGTCCATACACATATTTAACAGATGTTATTTGTCACATATTTATCAGATGTTATTGGTCCATATTTAACAGATGTTATTGGTCACATATTTAACAGATGTTATTGGTCCATACACATATTTAACAGATGTTATTGGTCCATACACATATTTAACAGATGTTATTGGTCCATACACATATTTAACAGATGTTATTGGTCCATACACATATTTAACAGATGTTATTGGTCCATACACATATTTAACAGATGTTATTGGTCCATATTTAACAGATGTTATTGGTCCATATTTAACAGATGTTATTGGTCACATATTTAACAGATGTTATTGGTCCATACACATATTTAACAGATGTTATTGGTCCATACACATATTTAACAGATGTTATTGGTCCATATTTAACAGATGTTATTGGTCCATATTTAACAGATGTTATTGGTCCATATTTAACAGATGTTATTGGTCACATATTTAACAGATGTTATTGGTCCATATTTAACAGATGTTATTGGTCCATACACATATTTAACAGATGTTATTGGTCCATACACATATTTAACAGATGTTATAGTCACATATTTATCAGATGTTATTGGTCCATATTTAACAGATGTTATTGGTCCATATTTAACAGATGTTATTGGTCACATATTTAACAGATGTTATTGGTCCATACACATATTTAACAGATGTTATTGGTCCATATTTAACAGATGTTATTGGTCCATACACATATTTAACAGATGTTATTGGTCCATACACATATTTAACAGACGTTATTGGTCCATACACATATTTAACAGATGTTATTGGTCCATACACATATTTAACAGATGTTATTGGTCCATACACATATTTAACAGATGTTATTGGTCCATACACATATTTAACAGATGTTATTGGTCCATACACATATTTAACAGATGTTATTGGTCCATACACATATTTAACAGATGTTATTGGTCCATATTTAACAGATGTTATTGGACCATATTTAACAGATGTTATTGGTCCATACACATATTTAAAAGATGTTATTGGTCCATATTTAACAGATGTTATTGGTCAATAAACATATTTAACAGATGTTATTGGTCCATACACATATTTAACAGATGTTATTGGTCCATATTTAACAGATGTTATTGGTCCATATTTAACAGATGTTATTGGTCACATATTTAACAGATGTTATTGGTCACATATTTAACAGATGTTATTGGTCCATACACATATTTAACAGATGTTATTGGTCACATATTTATCAGATGTTATTGGTCCATATTTAACAGATGTTATTGGTCCATATTTAACAGATGTTATTGGTCCATATTTAACAGATGTTATTGGTCACATATTTAACAGATGTTATTGGTCCAAACACATATTTAACAGATGTTATTGGTCCATATTTAACAGATGTTATTGGTCCATACACATATTTAACAGACGTTATTGGTCCATACACATATTTAACAGATGTTATTGGTCCATACACATATTTAACAGATGTTATTGGTCCATACACATATTTAACAGATGTTATTGGTCCATACACATATTTAACAGATGTTATTGGTCCATATTTATCAGATGTTATTGGTCCATATTTAACAGATGTTATTGGTCCATATTTAACAGATGTTATTGGTCCATATTTTTACAGATGTTATTGGTTCATATTTTTACAGATGTTATTGGTCCATATTTAACAGATGTTATTGGTCCATATTTAACAGATGTTATTGGTCCATATTTAACAGATGTTATTGGTCCATATTTAATAGATGTTATTGGTCCATATTTAATAGATGTTATTGGTCCATATTTAACAGATGTTATTGGTCCATATTTAACAGATGTTATTGGTCATATATTTAACAGATGTCATTGGTCATATATTTAACAGATGTTACTGGTCCATATTTTACAGATGTTATTGGTCAAATATTTAACAGATGTTATTGGTCCATATTTAACAGATGTTATTGGTCCATACACATATTTAACAGATGTTATTGGTCCATACACATATTTAACAGATGTTTTTGGTCCATACACATATTTAACTGATGTTATTGGTCCATACACATATTTAACAGATGTTATTGGTCCATATTTAACAGATGTTATTGGTCCATACACATATTTAACAGATGTTATTGGTCCATATTTAACAGATGTTATTGGTCCATATTTAACAGATGTTATTGGTCCATATTTAACAGATGTTATTGGTCCATATTTAACAGATGTTATTGGTCCATATTTAACAGATGTTATTGGTCAAATATTTAACAGATGTTATTGGTCACATTTTTCCACATTTTGTTACGTTACAGCCTTATTCTAACATGGATTAAATGTTTTTCCCCTCATCAATACCCCATAATGACAAAGAAAAAACTGGTTTTAATTTTTTTTCAAATTTCTTAAAATAAATATATATATATATATATATATATATATATATATATATATATATATATATATATATATATATATATATAATATTTTAACAGATGTTATTGGTCCATACACATATTTAACAGATGTTATTGGTCCATATTTATCAGATGTTATTGGTCCATATTTAACAGATGTTATTGGTCCATATTTAACAGATGTTATTGGTCCATATTTAACAGATGTTATTGGTCCATATTTAATAGATGTTATTGGTCCATATTTAATAGATGTTATTGGTCCATATTTAACAGATGTTATTGGTCCATATTTAACAGATGTTATTGGTCATATATTTAACAGATGTCATTGGTCATATATTTAACAGATGTTACTGGTCCATATTTTACAGATGTTATTGGTCAAATATTTAACAGATGTTATTGGTCCATATTTAACAGATGTTATTGGTCCATACACATATTTAACAGATGTTATTGGTCCATACACATATTTAACAGATGTTTTTGGTCCATACACATATTTAACTGATGTTATTGGTCCATACACATATTTAACAGATGTTATTGGTCCATATTTAACAGATGTTATTGGTCCATACACATATTTAACAGATGTTATTGGTCCATATTTAACAGATGTTATTGGTCCATATTTAACAGATGTTATTGGTCCATATTTAACAGATGTTATTGGTCCATATTTAACAGATGTTATTGGTCCATATTTAACAGATGTTATTGGTCACATATTTAACAGATGTTATTGGTCACATATTTAACAGATGTTATTGGTCACATATTTAACAGATGTCATTGGTCACATTTTAACAGATGTTATTGGTCCATATTTAACAGATGTTATTGGTCAAATATTTAACAGATGTTATTGGTCCATATTTCAACAGATGTTATTGGTCCATCACATATTTAACAGATGTTATTGGTCCATACACATATTTAACAGATGTTATTGGTCCATACACATATTTAACAGACGTTATTGGTCCATACACATATTTAACAGATGTTATTGGTCCAACAATTTAACAGATGTTATTGGTCCATACACATATTTAACAGATGTTATTGGTCCATACATATTTAACAGATGTTATTGGTCCATATTTATCAGATGTTATTGGTCCATATTTAACGATGTTATTGGTCCATATTTTTACAGATGTTATTGGTCCATATTTATACAGATGTTATTGGTCCATATTTAACAGATGTTATTGGTCTATATTTAACAGTGTTATTGGTCCAGCTATTTAACAGATGTTATTGGTCCATATTTAATAGATGTTATTGGTCCCATATTTAATAAGATGTTATTGGTCCATATTTAACAGATGTTATTGGTCCATATTTAACAGATGTTATTGGTCCATATTTAACAGATGTCATTGGTCAATATTTAACAGATGTTACTGGTCCACACATATTTAACAGATGTTATTGGTCCAAAATTTAACAGATGTTATTGGTCCATATTTAACCGATTTATTGGTCCATATTAACAGATGTTATTGGTCCATACACATATTTAACAGATGTTTTTGGTCCATACACATATTTAGCTGATGTTATTGGTCCATACACATATTTAACAGATGTTATTGGTCCATATTTAACAGATGTTATTGGTCCATACACATATTTAACAGATGTTATTGGTCCATATTTAGCAGATGTTATTGGTCCATATTTAACAGATGTTATTGGTCCATATTTAACAGATGTTATTGGTCCATATTTAACAGATGTTATTGGTCCATATTTAACAGATGTTATTGGTCAAATATTTAACAGATGTTATTGGTCACATTTTTCCACATTTTGTTACGTTACAGCCTTATTCTAACATGGATTAAATGTTTTTCCCCTCATCAATACCCCATAATGACAAAGAAAAAAACTGGTTTTAATTTTTTTTGCAAATTTCTTAAAATAAATATATATATATTTATTAAAAATGGAAATATTACATTTACATAAGTATTCAGACCCTTTACTCAGTACTTTGTTGAAGCACCTTTGGCAGCGATTACAGCCTTGAGTCTTCTTGAGTATGACGCTACAAGCTTGGCACACCTGTATTTGGGGAGTTTCTCCCATTCTTCTCTGCAGGTCCTCTCAAGCTCTGTCAGGTTGGATGGGGAGTGTTGCTGCACAGCTATTTTCAGGTCTACAGAGATGTTCGATCGGGTTCAAGTCCGGGCTCTGGCTGGGCCTCTCAAGGACATTCAGAGACTTGTCCCGAAGCCACTCCTGCGTTGTCTTGGCTGTGTGTTCAGGGTCGTTGTCCTGTTGGAAGGTGAACCTTTGCCCCAGGCTGAGGTCCTGAGCGCTCTGGAGCAGGTTTTCATCAAGAATCTCTCTGTACTTTGCTCTGTTCATCTTTCCGTCGATCCTGACTAGTCTCCCAGTCCCTGCTGCTGAAAAACATCCCCACAGCATGATGCTGCCACCACCATGCTTCATTGTAGGGATGTTGCCAGGTTTCCTCCAGACGTGACGCTTGACATTCAAGCCAAATACTTCAATCTTGGTTTCATCAGACCAGAGAATCTTGTTTCTCATGGTCTGAGAGTCCTTTAGGTGCCTTTTGACAAACGCTGAGCGGGCTGTCATGTGCCTTTTACTGAGGAGTGGCTTCCATCTGGCCACTCTACCATAAAGACCTGATTAGTGGAGTGCTGCAGAGATGGTTGTCCTTCTGGAAGGTTCCCCATCTCCACAGAGGAACTCTGAGTGACCATCGGGTTCTTGGTCACCTCCCTGACCAAGGCCCTTCTCTCCAGATTGCTCAGTTTGGCTGGGCGGCCAGCTCTAGGAAAAGTCTTGGTGGTTCCAAACTTCTTCCATTTAAGAATGATGGAGCCCACTGTGTTCTTGGGGACCTTCAATGCTGCAGAAGTGTTTCGGTACCCTTCCCCTGATCTGTGCCTCGACACAATCCTGTCTCGGAGCTCTACGGACAATTCCTTCCACCTCATGGCTTGGTTTTTGCTCTGACATGCACTGTCAACTGTGGGACCTTATATAGACAGGTGTGTGCCTTTCCAAACCATGTCCAATCAATTGAATTGACAACAGGTGAACTCCAATCAAGTTGTAGAAACATCTCAAGGATGATCAATGGAAACAGGATGCACCTGAACTCAATTTAGAGTCTCATAGCAAAGGGTCTGAATACTTATGTAAATAATGTATTTCTGTTTTCTAAAAACCTGTTTTTGCTTTGTCATTATAGGGTATTGTGTGTAGATTGATAAGGGAATTAAACAAAAATATATATTTTAGAATATGGCTGTAACGTAACAAAATGTGGAAGAAGTAAAACTGTCTGAATTCACTTTGTGAAGTAGATTTCTGTGTGTTTACTATGGAGTGCCTGGAACAACTGAGATAAGCATTGGGTTACCAGAGGGAAATGTCACTGTTTGCGGTCGAGCACACACACACTAAGACACACTGACTCTCTGTACATTGAGGGAAACTCATTAGTTCCAGAAGTATATCAGGTTGTAGAAGTACAACACATTGTAGAAGCTGTTGAAGTACAACACATTGTAGAAGCTGTAGAAGTACAACACATTGTAGAAGTACAACACATTCTAGAAGCTGTAGAAGTACAACACATTGTAGAAGCTGTAGAAGTACAACACATTGTAGAAGTACAACACATTCTAGAAGCTGTAGAAGTACAACACATTCTAGAAGCTGTAGAAGTACAACACATTGTAGAAGCTGTAGAAGTACAACACATTGTAGAAGCTGTAGAAGTACAACACATTGTAGAAGTACAACACATTCTAGAAGCTGTTGAAGTACAACACATTGTAGAAGCTGTAGAAGTACAACACATTGTAGAAGTACAACACATTCTAGAAGCTGTAGAAGTACAACACATTGTAGAAGCTGTAGAAGTACAACACATTGTAGAAGTACAACACATTCTAGAAGCTGTAGAAGTACAACACATTCTAGAAGCTGTAGAAGTACAACACATTGTAGAAGCTGTGAAGTACAACACATTGTAGAAGCTGTAGAAGTACAACACATTGTAGAAGTACAACACATTCTAGAAGCTGTAGAAGTACAACACATTCTAGAAGCTGTAGAAGTACAACACATTCTAGAAGTACAACACATTCTAGAAGTACAACACATTCTAGAAGTACAACACATTATAGAAGCTGTAGAAGTACAACACATTCTAGAAGCTGTAGAAGTACAACACATTGTAGAAGCTGTAGAAGTACATCACATTCTAGAAGTACATCACATTCTAGAAGTACAACACGTCGTAGAAGTACATCACATTCTAGAAGTACAACACATTCTAGAAGTACATCACATTCTAGAAGTACAACACGTCGTAGAAGTACAACACATTGTAGAAGTACAACACATTGTAGAAGTATAACACATTGTAGAAGCTGTAGAAGTACAACACATTCTAGAAGTACAACACATTCTAGAAGTACAACACATTCTAGAAGCTGTAGAAGTACAACACATTCTAGAAGTACAACACATTCTAGAAGTACAACACATTCTAGAAGTACAACACATTGTAGAAGTATAACACATTGTAGAAGTATAACACATTGTAGAAGTACAACACATTGTAGAAGTACAACACATTGTAGAAGTATAACACATTGTAGAAGTACAACACATTGTAGAAGCTGTAGAAGTACAACACATTCTAGAAGTACAACACATTCTAGAAGTACAACACATTCTAGAAGTACAACACATTGTAGAAATACAACACATTCTAGAAGTACAACACATTCTAGAAGTACAACACATTCTAGAAGTACAACACATTCTAGAAATACAACACATTGTAGAAGTACAACACATTCTAGAAGTATAACACATTGTAGAATTACAACATTGTAGAAGTACAACATTGTAGAAGTACAACACATTGCAGAAATACAACATTCTAGAAGTACAACACATTGTAGGAGCTGTAGAAGTACTACACATTCTAGACGTACAACACATTGTAGAAGTACAACCCATTGTAGATGTATACAGTGTTTTGCCACCAGCTGGCTTCTGAAGGCTAGTTTCATCTCTACGGAGTCAGGCTCTTGTTGGTTGACACAAATGTGAGATCATACTTGTATTTGGAACAGGATACTTGTCTTTCTCTTACATTCTTTCGTGTTCTATTCTTCCATTTCTCTGTCCTCATTCCCTCTCTCCCCTCCCCACTCTTATTCCCACCTGATTGAACTTACACAATGAAAACAATACATTTTAGGTCTCTCTGTCTCTCGCTGTGACCCTCTCTCTCTCTCTCTCTCAATTCATTTCAACATAAGGTCTTTATTGGCATGGGAGAAACATATGTTAACGTTGCCAAAGTAAGTGAAGTAGATAATAAACACAAGTGAAATAAACAATAAAATGAACAGTAAACATTACACTCACAGAAGTTCCAAAAGAATAAAGACATTTCAAATGTCATATTATGTCTATATACAGTGTTGTAATGATGTACAAATAGTTACATCACAAAAGGTAAAATAAATCAACATAAATATGGGTTGTATTTACAATGGAGTTTGTTCTTCACTGGTTGACCTTTTCTTGTGGCAACAGGTCACAAATCTTGCTGCTGTGATGGAACACTGTGGTATTTCACCCAGTAGATATGGGAGTTAATCAAAATTGGATTTGTTTTCTAATTCTTTGTGGATCTGTGTAATCTGAGGGAAATATGTGTCTCTAATATGGTCATACATTTGGCAGGAGGTTAGGAAGTACAGCTCAGTTTCCACCTCATTTTGTGGGCAGTGTGCACATAGCCTGTCTTCTCTTGAGAGCCAGGTCTGCCTACGGCGGTCTTTCTCAATAGCAAGGCTATGCTCACTGAGTCTGTACATAGTCAAAGCTTTCCTTAAGTTTGGGTCAGTCACAGTGGTCAGGTATTCTGCCACTGTGTTCTCTCTGTTTAGGGACAAATAGCATTCTAGTTTGCTCTGTTTTTTTGTTAATTCTTTCCAATGTGTCAAGTAATTATCTTTTTGTTTCCTCATGACTTGGTTGGGTCTAATTGTGTTGCTGTCCTGAGGCTCTGTGGGGTCTGTTTGTGTTTGTGAACAGAGCCCCAGGACCAGCTTGCTTAGGGGACTCTTCTCCAGGTTAATCTCTCTGTAGGTGATGGCTTTGTTATGGAAGGTTTGGGAATCGCTTCCTTTTAGGTGGTTGAAGAATTTAACAGCTCTTTTCTGGATTTTGATAATTTGCGGGTATCAGCCTAATTCTGCTCTGCATGAATTATTTGCTGTTTTACATTTATTTTTGCAAAATTCTCCATGCAGAGTCTCAATTTGGTGTTTGTCCCATTTTGTGAATTCTTGGTTGATGAGCGGACCCCAGACCTCACAACCACAATCTCTCTCTCTCTTGTTCTGTGACCCCCTCTCTTTCTTGCTCTCTCTCTGATTTCACGCCCCAGCTGTCTCTTTCTCTCTCTCTCTCTCTCTGTAGAGTTCTGTCTGCCCCTGCAGGCTAACTAACTACTGGCAACAATACCACCAGCAATGCATGTGTGTGTGTGTGTTTGTGTTGTGTTTGACCCACTTGATGATGTCAGAGTCCCGAACACAGTTATTTTTTTTCTATGTGTGTGTCCAGTGCTTTATTACTTTGTGTTTTTCGTTGACCTATAATCCCAGCAGAACGTTCCTCTTCCCCTTTGCCGCTCTCCCCCTCGCTCCCTCCTTCTCTCTCATCCCTCCTTCTCTCTCTCCCTCCATCCTCCCTTCTCTTCCTCTCTATCCGGAGGGTATTCCGACTAGGTGATATTACCATGGGGACAGGGGAGACTGTTGTCTTCGTAATTCCCATGACGGAATGGGAATGTTGTGATGTCATAAACGAGTCATGTATGTCGCATTCTATTTCTACGGTAACATGAGTTCAAAGTCCTGACCGAGAGAGATGGACGTTAAAACACCGAGTCCTGACCGAGAGATGGTCGTTAAAACACTGAGTCCTGACTGAGAGATGGTCGTTAAAACACTGAGTCCTGACCGAGAGATGGTCGTTAAAACACTGAGTCCTGACCGAGAGATGGACGTTAAAACACTGAGTCCTGACCGAGAGATGGACGTTAAAACACTGAGTCCTGACCGAGAGATGGTCGTTAAAACACTGAGTCCTGACCGAGAGAGATGGACGTTAAAACACTGAGTCCTGACCGAGAGAGATGGACGTTAAAACACCGAGTCCTGACTGAGAGAGATGGACGTTAAAACACTGAGTCCTGACTGAGAGATGGACGTTAAAACACTGAGTCCTGACCGAGAGATGGACGTTAAAACACCGAGTCCTGACCGAGAGATGGACTTTAAAACACTGAGTCCTGACCGAGAGATGGACGTTAAAACACTGAGTCCTGACCGAGAGATGGACGTTAAAACACTGAGTACTGACCGAGAGATGGACGTTAAAACACTGAGTCCTGACCGAGAGATGGACGTTAAAACACTGAGTCCTGACCGAGAGAGATGGACGTTAAAACACTGAGTCCTGACCGAGAGATGGTCGTTAAAACACTGAGTCCTGACCGAGAGATGGACGTTAAAACACTGAGTCCTGACCGAGAGAGATGGACGTTAAAACACCGAGTCCTGACCGAGAGAGATGGTCGTTAAAACACTGAGTCCTGACCGAGAGAGATGGACGTTAAAACACTGAGTCCTGACCGAGAGATGGACGTTAAAACACCGAGTCCTGACCGAGAGATGGACGTTAAAACACTGAGTCCTGACCGAGAGATGGACGTTAAAACACTGAGTCCTGACCGAGAGATGGACGTTAAAACACCGAGTCCTGACCGAGAGATGGTCTTTAAAACACTGAGTCCTGACCGAGAGATGGACGTTAAAACACTGAGTCCTGACCGAGAGATGGACGTTAAAACACTGAGTCCTGACCGAGAGATGGTCATTAAAACACTGAGTCCTGACCGAGAGAGATGGACGTTAAAACACTGAGTCCTGACTGAGAGATGGACGTTAAAACACCGAGTCCTGACCGAGAGATGGACGTTAAAACACTGAGTCCTGACCGAGAGATGGACGTTAAAACTCTGAGTCCTGACCGAGAGATGGACGTTAAAACACTGAGTCCTGACCGAGAGATGGTCGTTAAAACACTGAGTCCTGACCGAGAGAGATGGACGTTAAAACACTGAGACCTGACCGAGAGAGATGGACATTAAAACACCGAGTCCTGACTGAGAGAGATGGACGTTAAAACACTGAGTCCTGACTGAGAGATGGACTTTAAAACACTGAGTCCTGACCGAGAGATGGACGTTAAAACACTGAGTCCTGACCGAGAGATGGACGTTAAAACACTGAGTACTGACCGAGAGATGGTCGTTAAAACACTGAGTCCTGACCGAGAGATGGACGTTAAAACACTGAGTCCTGACCGAGAGATGGACGTTAAAACACTGAGTCCTGACCGACCGAGAGATGGACATTAACATCACAGACACCTGCTCTGAGAGATGGACGTTAAAACACAGATTACTGACCAACTGGAGATGGACGTTAAAACACTGAGTACTGACCGAGAGATGGACGTTAAAACACTGAGTCCTGCTGACCTGACCTGCTCTTTGAAGATGTATATTTAATCTATCAGATCACAGACAACCTGCTCTTTGAAGATGTATATTTAATCTAGCAGATTACAGACAACCTGCTCTTTGAAGATATATAATCAAAGTCTAAATTGTAATCAGATAATCTTAATGTACAGCATCATTTACCATTCATATTTGTCAGAGCCATTACAGTAACAGTTTCACTTTGAGAGAATATCACAATTGGCAGTATGGAAGGAGTCGGGGTCGGGGTCATTTGGAATTGAAGGCAGTCAATTCAGGAAACAAACTGAATCATTGAAAAAATTTCATCTATTTTCTTCTCAATCTTTCTTCTCAATCTTTCTTCTCAATCTTCTCAATAAACTGAAGAAGACAAGATATTTATTTCAAAAGGGGTTACGTTTTTTTTTTTACAAAAAAATTCTAATGAAATTCGAATTGACATAATCAGTAATCTGTCACATTACTGCATGACATAATGCATCATTCACAGATAATCTGTCATATTACTGCATGACATAATGCATCATTCACAGATAATCTGTCACATTACTGCATGACATAATGCATCATTCACAGATAATCTGTCATATTACTGCATGACATAATGCATCATTCACAGATAATCTGTCACATTACTGCATGACATAATGCATCATTCACAGATAATCTGTCACATTACTGCATGACATAATGCATCATTCACAGATAATCTGTCATATTACTGCATGACATAATGCATCATTCACAGATAATCTGTCATATTACTGCGTGACAATGTATCATTCACAGATAATCTGTCACTTTACTGCATGACATAATGCATCATTCACAGATAATCTGTCACATTACTGAATAATATAATGCATCATTCACAGATAATCTGTCACATTACTGCATGACATAATGCATCATTCACAGATAATCTGTCACTTTACTGCATGACATAATGCATCATTCACAGATAACCTGTCATGTTACTGCATGACATAATGCATCATTCACAGATAATCTATCACCTTACTGCATGACATAATGCATCATTCACAGATAATCTGTCACTTTACTGCATGACATAATGCATCATTCACAGATAATCTGTCATGTTACTGCATGACATAATGCATCATTCACAGATAATCTGTCACTTTACTGCATGACATAATGCATCATTCACAGATAATTTGTCATGTTACTGCATGACATAATGCATCATTCACAGATAATCTGTCACTTTACTGCATGACATAATGCATCATTCACAGATAATCTGTCATGTTACTGCATGACATAATGCATCATTCACAGATAATCTGTCACTTTACTGCATGACATAATGCATCATTCACAGATAATCTGTCACTTTACTGCATGACATAATGCATCATTCACAGATAATCTGTCATGTTACTGCATGACATAATGCATCATTCACAGATAATCTGTCATGTTACTACATGACATAATGCATCATTCACAGATAATCTATCACCTTACTGCATGACATAATGCATCATTCACAGATAATCTGTCACTTTACTGCATGACATAATGCATCATTCACAGAAAACGGAAGGAACATTAGTAAGAGCTTCACCATGACAACAGTAGTTGTTGGAGATCAGGAAGGGAAGGAGAGAGTAGACTTTTTGTAATACTGCGCGAGATCATGATTTAATAAGATCCGTTAGTTATATCTTCAGTCCATGAGATCATGATTTAATAAGATCCGTTAGTTATATCTTCAGTCCATGAGATCATGATTTAATAAGACACGTTAGTTATATCTACAGTCCTATCAGTCTGTGAGATCATGATTTAATAAGATCCGTTAGTTATATCTTCAGTCCGTGAGATCATGATTTAATAAGATCCGTTAGTTATATCTTCAGTCCGTGAGATCATGATTTAATAAGATCCGTTAGTTATATCTTCAGTCCGTGAGATCATGATTTAATAAGATCCGTTAGTTATATCTTCAGTCTGTGAGATCATGATTTAATAAGATCCGTTAGTTATATCTTTAGTCCGTGAGATCATGATTTAATAAGATCCGTTAGTTATATCTTCAGTCCGTGAGATCATGATTTAATAAGATCCGTTAGTTATATCTTCAGTCCATGAGATCATGATTTAATAAGACCCGTTAGTTATATCTTCAGTCCTATCGGTCCGTGAGAAGAGAACAGTTGTATAAAGAGTTAGCTAGCAGATCAAGTGTCACCTTGTTTGACAGTTATATTACGTAATGCCAGGTCAGTGTAAAGTCCTGATGACTTTATAACCCTACAGCTCATATATAATAAACCCTCATAACGTATAGTAACCATCTGGTATATCTACAGCTGGATCAATATTGTCTTAGTCAAATGGGCATTTTGAACTACAGTCGGCTTGTTCTTATATAGCCTCACTTCATCATGTGCTGATCAGTTTTAGTGAAAGACAATGTTTCTGCTTACTGCTCTCCTTCTCTCACTGTCACTCTCTCTCTGTCACTCTCTCTCTGTCACTCTCTCCTCTCATTCTCTCTCTATCCCTCTCTCATTCTCTCTCTGTCACTCTCTCTCTGTCACTCTCTCTTCTCTCATTCTCTCTCTATCCCTCTCTCCCCCTCTCATTCTCTCTCTCTCACTCTCTCTCTCTCTCTCTCTCTCTCTCTCTCATTCTCTCTCTATCCCCCTCTCATTCTCTCTCTGTCACTCTCTCTCCTCTCACTCTCTCTCCTCTCACTCTCTCTCTCTCTCATTCTCTCTCTATCCCCTCTCATTCTCTCTCTCTCTCACTCTCTCTCCTCCCCTCTCTCTCTCTCTGTCACTCTCTCTCCTCTCACTCTCTCTCCTCTCACTCTCTCTCCTCTCATTCTCTCTCTATCCCCCTCTCATTCTCTCTCTGTCACTCTCTCTCCTCTCACTCTCTCTCCTCTCACTCTCTCTCCTCTCATTCTCTCTCTATCCCCCTCTCATTCTCTCTCTCTCTCTCTCTCTCTCTCTCTCTCTCTCCTCTTTCTCTCTTTCTTTCTTTCTTTCTTTCTTTCTTTCTTTCTTTCTTTCTTTCTTTCTTTCTTTCTTTCTTTCTTTCTTTCTTTCTTTCTTTCTTTCTTTCTTTCTTTCTTTCTTTCTTTCTTTCTTTCTTTCTTTCTTTCTTTCTTTCTTTCTTTCTTTCTTTCTAACATCACTGTGCTTCCAATATTACCTTACAGCGGCTGGTTGAAGTTGTAGTGTGGACTAGTACTGGCTTATGAGTCAGCTACTGTGCTTGATCCAGACAAGTAGTGTGTTTAATAATTGACGGGAAATGTTGACGGGAAACGTTGTGATTCCTGTAAAAGCTGAAATGAGGTCTGTTCCTGTGTGTTTTAAGTGTGTACTTGTCATTCTGGTAAAAGCTGTAAGGACCGGGTCTACAGTAAGTGTGGGACATGTTAGACCTATGGGGAATAGTGTGTCACCCTGGCTCCCAAGATCTCACTGCTCGCGTTGCGGTACGGCACGGCACGGTACGGCACGGTACGGCACGGCACGGTACGGCACGGCACGGTACGGCACGGCACGGCACGGCATGGTACGGTATGGCACGGCACGGTACGGCACGGTACAGTATGGCACGGTACGGCACGGTACGGCACGGTACGGTACGGCACGGCACGGTACCGCCATTGGGCCTCCGGCATTGCCATCAGCCATTGGGCATCCGGCATTGCCATCAGCCATTGGGCATCCGGCATTGCCATCAGCCATTGGGCCTCCGGCATTGCCATCAGCCATTGGGCATCCGGCATTGCCATCAGCCATTGGTGGAAAGCTTCCTTTGAAATCAATGAAAGGTGCTATACTGCCCGCGTTGTGTCACGTCCAATGGGCAGCGTCGGTAGTATTTAAAATCATTTTATGTGACGTCGGAGCTCCAGTCCGCCCACATTAGTCGCAGATCAACTCCGTCGTATATTGTGGAGTTGAGTTTAAGCTGTAGCCTGTCCTGAGGGACCACAGCACTGGCTGGGAGGCTGGTCTGTATCACCGTGCTGCATAGACGTTAACCCACTTGAATAATGTAACACGGCATGTAGAAACTGTTCATTAATGTTCTTTACTGTTCTCAAAACAATGTCCCTACAGGCTAGAACACTTTACAATGCTAGAAGATACCAGTAGCTTCCAGCTTTGTAGCAGTGGTTTAAAGTACTTAAGTAAAAATACTTTAAAGTACTACTTTAATATTTTTGGGCGGTATCTGTAATTTTACTTTACTATTTATATTTTTGGCAACTTTAGCTTTTACTCCACCCACACAAAAGTACTAGTTACATTTTGACAGGAAACTGGCCCAATTAACACACTTATCAAGAGAACATCCCTGGTCATCCCTACTGCCTCTGATCTGGAGGACTCACTAAACAGAGAACATCCCTGGTCGTCCCTACTGCCTCTGATCTGGCGGACTCACTAAACAGAGAACATCCCTGGTCGTCCCTACTGCCTCTGATCTGGAGGACTCAGTAAACAGAGAACATCCCTGGTCATCCCTACTGCCTCTGATCTGGAGGACTCACTAAACAGAGAACATCCCTGGTCATCCCTACTGACTCTGATCTGGAGGACTCACTAAACAGAGAACATCCCTGGTCATCCCTACTGCCTCTGATCTGGAGGACTCACTAAACAGAGAACATCCCTGGTCATCCCTACTGCCTCTGATCTGGAGGACTCACTAAACAGAGAACCTATCTGGTCATCTCTACTGCCTCTGATCTGGAGGACTCACTAAGCAGAGAACATCCCTGGTCATCTCTACTGCCTCTGATCTGGAGGACTCACTAAACAGAGAACATCCCTGGTCATCCCTACTGCCTCTGATCTGGAGGACTCACTAAACAGAGAACATCCCTGGTTATCCCTACTGCCTCTGATCTGGTGGACTCACTAAACACAAAAACGTAGTTTGTAAATTATCTCTCAGTGTTGGAAGGTGCCCCAGGCTATCCGCAAGGCATTTCAAATGATTTATACTTTTACTTTTGATACCTAAGTATATTTAACACCAAATACTTTAAGACTTTTACTCAAGTAGTATTTTACTGGGCGACTTTTACTTGAGTCATTTTCTATTAAGGTATCTTTACTTTTACTCAAGTATGACAATTGAGTTTTTTCCTTGCTAGTTTATAGCTTAAAGTAACGTCAATTCACTACCCTAGTACCTTGTTTGCAATAATATGCAGACCACCAAGTAAATGTATTACTGATTTTGAAACTGATTGTCACCCAAAAACGTTATTGATTCACTTCGTCCCCCCCGGCTTCACGTCTTTCCCAGTCAAGATCCTCCGTTGATCTCACCTCAGACTGATCTGTGTGAATGATGGGTCTTAAAGAGACAGCGCACACTTAAAAAAAAAGAAGAGATTGCTCCTTCTATGCAAATGGTGTTCAGCAGTATGATAAGATAAGTCTCCAAGGGAAACAGATTGTTTTTCATCTGTACACCCCATGAAATCAGCCAAAACAAGCTAAATAACTCAATGCATCCACCTGTATTGTGGATAGGCAGGCCTAGGCTACATTTTGATTATCAATAAAGATTTATCAATAAAGATTTACCATTCAAATAAATGATTTCCAATAGGTTATGTAGTTAGATTGAAAAAAAACCCGAAGTCAAATTGATTTTATAATTGATACATTAATGCATACATTCACAAATCTAAAATGTCAAATGTAATGATATTGAACTCAAAATGTGCGGCAGGTAGCCTAGTGGTTAGAGTGTAGAGGCTGGCAGGTAGCCTAGTGGTTAGAGTGTAGGGGCGGCAGGTAGCCTAGTGGTTAGAGTGTAGGGGCGGCAGGTAGCCTAGTGGTTAGAGTGTAGGGGCGGCAGGTAGCCTAGTGGTTAGAGTGTAGGGGCGGCAGGTAGCCTAGTGGTTAGAGTGTAGGGGCGGCAGGTAGCCTAGTGGTTAGAGCGTAGGGGTGGCAGGTAGCCTAGTGGTTAGAGTGGAGGGGAGGCAGGTAGCCTAGTGATTAGAGTGTAGGGGCGGCAGCGTAGCCTAGTGGTTAGAGTGTAGAGGCTGGCAGGTAGCCTAGTGGTTAGAGCGTAGGGGCGGTAGGTAGCCTAGTGGTTAGAGTGTAGGGGAGGCAGGTAGCCTAGTGGTTAGAGTGTAGGGGCGGCAGGTAGCCTAGTGGTTAGAGTGTAGGGGCGGCAGGGTAGCCTAGTGGTTAGAGTGTAGGGGCGGCAGGTAGTCTAGTGGTTAGAGCGTAGGGGCGGCAGGTAGCCTAGTGGTTAGAGTGTAGGGACGGCAGGTAGCCTAGTGGTTAGAGTGTTGGACTAGTAACTGAAAGGTTGCTAGATCGAATCCCTGAGCTGACAAGGTACAAATCTGTCATTCTGCCCCTGAACAAGGCAGTTAACTCACTGTTCCCCGGTAGGCCGTCATTGAAAATAAGAATTTGTTCTTAACTGACTTGCCTAGTTAAATAAAGTTTATATATATATATTTTTTTTAAAGATGCCCAATGATTGAGTCTGGATCAAGTGCCATTCTGTAACTTTTCATAAAATGCCTTCTTTTTTTTACCGTGGTATCAGGATGGTATCGAGGATCGTGATGGTATAATGATCGTGATGGTATAAGGATCGTGATGGTATAATGATCGTGATGGTATAAGGATCGTGATGGTATAAGGATCGTGATGGTATAATGATCGTGATGGTATAATGATCGTGATGGTATAATGATCGTGATGGTATAATGATCGTGATGGTATAATGATCGTGATGGTATAATGATCGTGATGGTATAATGATCGTGATGGTATAATGATCGTGATGGTATAATGATCGTGATGGTATCGAGGATCGTGATGGTATAATGATCGTGATGGTATAATGATCGTGATGGTATAATGATCGTGATGGTATAATGATCGTGATGGTATCGAGGATCGTGATGGTATAATGATCGTGATGGTATAATGATCGTGATGGTATAATGATCGTGATGGTATAATGATCGTGATGGTATAATGATCGTGATGGTATAATGATCGTGATGGTATAATGATCGTGATGGTATCGAGGATCGTGATGGTATAATGATCGTGATGGTATAATGATCGTGATGGTATCGAGGATCGTGATGGTATAATGATCGTGATGGTATAATGATCGTGACGGTATAATGATCGTGACGGTATAATGATCGTGATGGTATAATGATCGTGACGGTATAATGATCATGATGGTATAAGGATCGTGATGGTGTAATGATCGTGATGGTATAATGATCGTGATGGTATCGAGGATCGTGATGGTATAATGATCGTGATGGTATAATGATCGTGATGGTATCGAGGATCGTGATGGTATAATGATCGTGATGGTATAATGATCGTGACGGTATAATGATCGTGACGGTATAATGATCGTGATGGTATAATGATCGTGACGGTATAATGATCATGATGGTATAAGGATCGTGATGGTGTAATGATCGTGATGGTATAATGATCGTGATGGTATAATGATCGTGATGGTATAATGATCGTGATGGTATAAGGATCGTGATGGTATAAGGATCGTGATGGTGTAATGATCGTGATGGTATAATGATCGTGATGGTATAAGGATCGTGATGGTATCGAGGATCGTGATGGTATAATGATCGTGATGGTATAATGATCGTGATGGTATAATGATCGTGATGGTATAATGATCGTGATGGTATAATGATCGTGATGGTATCGAGGATCGTGATGGTATCGAGGATCGTGATGGTATAATGATCGTGATGGTATAATGATCGTGATGGTATAATGATCGTGATGGTATCGAGGATCGTGATGGTATCGAGGATCGTGATGGTATAATGATCGTGATGGTATAATGATCGTGATGGTATCGAGGATCGTGATGTATAATGATCGTGATGGTATAATGATCGTGATGGTATAATGATCGTGATGGTATCGAGGATCGTGATTTATAATGATCGTGATGGTATAATGATCGTGATGGTATCGAGGATCGTGATGTATAATGATCGTGATGGTATAATGATCGTGATGGTATAATGATCGTGATGGTATCGAGGATCGTGATGTATAATGATCGTGATGGTATAATGATCGTGATGGTATCGAGGATCGTGATGGTATCGAGGATCGTGATGGTATAATGATCGTGATGGTATAATGATCGTGATGGTATCGAGGATCGTGATGTATAATGATCGTGATGGTATAATGATCGTGATGGTATAATGATCGTGATGGTATCGAGGATCGTGATGTATAATGATCGTGATGGTATAATGATCGTGATGGTATCGAGGATCGTGATGTATAATGATCGTGATGGTATAATGATCGTGATGGTATAAGGATCGTGATGGTATAATGATCGTGATGGTATAATGATCGTGATGGTATAAGGATCGTGATGGTATAATGATCGTGATGGTATCGAGGATCGTGATGGTATAATGATCGTGATGGTATAATGATCGTGATGGTATAATGATCGTGATGGTATAATGATCGTGATGGTATAATGATCGTGATGGTATAATGATCGTGATGGTATAATGATCGTGATGGTATCGAGGATCGTGATGGTATAATGATCGTGATGGTATAATGATCGTGATGGTATAATGATCGTGATGGTATAATGATCGTGATGGTATAATGATCGTGATGGTATAATGATCGTGATGGTATAATGATCGTGATGGTATAATGATCGTGATGGTATAATGATCGTGATGGTATAATGATCGTGATGGTATAATGATCGTGATGGTATAATGATCGTGATGGTATAATGATCGTGATGGTATCGAGGATCGTGATGGTATAATGATCGTGATGGTATAATGATCGTGATGGTATCGAGGATCGTGATGGTATAATGATCGTGATGGTATAATGATCGTGACGGTATAATGATCGTGACGGTATAATGATCGTGATGGTATAATGATCGTGACGGTATAATGATCATGATGGTATAAGGATCGTGATGGTGTAATGATCGTGATGGTATAATGATCGTGATGGTATCGAGGATCGTGATGGTATAATGATCGTGATGGTATAATGATCGTGATGGTATCGAGGATCGTGATGGTATAATGATCGTGATGGTATAATGATCGTGACGGTATAATGATCGTGACGGTATAATGATCGTGATGGTATAATGATCGTGACGGTATAATGATCATGATGGTATAAGGATCGTGATGGTGTAATGATCGTGATGGTATAATGATCGTGATGGTATAATGATCGTGATGGTATAATGATCGTGATGGTATAAGGATCGTGATGGTATAAGGATCGTGATGGTGTAATGATCGTGATGGTATAATGATCGTGATGGTATAAGGATCGTGATGGTATCGAGGATCGTGATGGTATAATGATCGTGATGGTATAATGATCGTGATGGTATAATGATCGTGATGGTATAATGATCGTGATGGTATAATGATCGTGATGGTATCGAGGATCGTGATGGTATCGAGGATCGTGATGGTATAATGATCGTGATGGTATAATGATCGTGATGGTATAATGATCGTGATGGTATCGAGGATCGTGATGGTATCGAGGATCGTGATGGTATAATGATCGTGATGGTATAATGATCGTGATGGTATCGAGGATCGTGATGTATAATGATCGTGATGGTATAATGATCGTGATGGTATAATGATCGTGATGGTATCGAGGATCGTGATGTATAATGATCGTGATGGTATAATGATCGTGATGGTATCGAGGATCGTGATGTATAATGATCGTGATGGTATAATGATCGTGATGGTATAATGATCGTGATGGTATCGAGGATCGTGATGTATAATGATCGTGATGGTATAATGATCGTGATGGTATCGAGGATCGTGATGGTATCGAGGATCGTGATGGTATAATGATCGTGATGGTATAATGATCGTGATGGTATCGAGGATCGTGATGTATAATGATCGTGATGGTATAATGATCGTGATGGTATAATGATCGTGATGGTATCGAGGATCGTGATGTATAATGATCGTGATGGTATAATGATCGTGATGGTATCGAGGATCGTGATGTATAATGATCGTGATGGTATAATGATCGTGATGGTATAATGATCGTGATGGTATCGAGGATCGTGATGGTATAATGATCGTGATGGTATAATGATCGTGACGGTATAATGATCGTGACGGTATAATGATCGTGATGGTATAATGATCGTGACGGTATAATGATCGCGATGGTATAATGATCGTGATGGTATAATGATCGTGATGGTATAATGATCGTGATGGTATAATGATCGTGATGGTATAATGATCGTGATGGTATCCAGCATTTTGACGATAAACCTGGTATCTGCATTGAAGTCGAAGTTCTGGTATGGAGACAACACTCCTCACTTCAGTATTCAACGTTTGTCCAGGGAGGGATAAACGTCAACACTCGATTCAGTTTAGGCATTAGTTCCGCTGGGTTAAGGTTTGGGTTAAAAACAGACTAAATGTTAATGAGTGCCTAGCACTGGGAAGCCCCAGTCCACGGAGCTGCCAGCCTACTAGACAGCTCCCTACTAGATGGTAATAGGTGTTCACGCTGTTCCTAGTGGACAGTATTGAAATGGATTTGGTGTGAGTCTCTCCTCTCTCTCTTTCTCTTCTCTCTCTTCTGTTCTCTCTCTGACATTCCGGTCCGGCTCAGAGGGTGTCGTGCCCATTTCTGCTGACTTTGTGCTTGAGAGAGAGAGAGAGAGAGAGGATGCTGTTACTGTAAAAATAGAGAGAGAGAGAGGGAAGAATATAATAAGAAAAAGAAGAGGGAGGGAAGAGGGAAGAGGGTGTCCTTGGGATGACAGGAACGAACAATAGCACATCATTTACATTATACACACTAGAGAGAGAGAGAGGGAGCTTTAGGGAGGGAGAGAGAGATGGTGAGAAGGAGAGAGAGAGAGAGGGAGGGAGGGATGGATGGATGGATGGTGAGAAGGAGAGAAAGACAGTGAGGGATGAATGGATGGTGAGGAGGAGGAGAGAGAGACAGGGAGGGATGGATGGATGCTGAGGAGGAGAGAGAGAGAGACAGGGAGGGATGGATGGATGCTGAGGAGGAGAGAGAGAGAGGGAGGGATGGATGGATGCTGAGGAGGAGAGAGAGACAGGGAGGGATGGATGGATGGTGAGGAGGAGAGAGAGAGACAGGGAGGGATGGATAGATGGTGAGGAGGAGAGAGAGATGGTGAGAAGGAGAGAGAGAGAGAGGGAGGGATGAATGGATGGTGAGGAGGAGAGAGAGAGAGAGAGAGAGGGAGGGATGGATGGTGAGGAGGAGAGAGAGAGAGACAGGGATGGATGGATGGTGAGGAGGAGAGAGAGAGAGACAGGGATGGATGGATGGATGGATGGTGAGGAGGAGAGAGAGAGAGACAGGGAGGGATGGATAGATGGTGAGGAGGAGAGAGAGATGGTGAGAAGGAGAGAGAGAGAGGGAGGGATGGATAGATGGTGAGGAGGAGAGAGAGATGGTGAGAAGGAGAGAGAGAGAGAGGGAGGGATGAATGGATGGTGAGGATGAGAGAGAGAGAGAGAGAGAGAGGGAGGGGTGGATGGTGAGGAGGAGAGAGAGAGAGACAGGGATGGATGGATGGTGAGGAGGAGAGAGAGAGAGACAGGGATGGATGGATGGATGGTGAGGAGGAGAGAGAGAGAGACAGGGAGGGATGGATGGATGGATGGTGAGGAGGAGAGAGAGAGAGAGAGAGAGGGAGGGATGGATGGATGGTGAGGAGGAGAGAGAGAGAGACAGGGATGGATGGATGGTGAGGAGGAGAGAGAGAGAGACAGGGAGGGATGGATGGATGGTGAGGAGGAGAGAGAGAGAGAGAGAGAGGGAGGGAGGGATGGATGGTGAGGAGGAGAGAGAGATGGTGAGAAGGAGAGAGAGAGAGACAGGGAGGGATGGATAGATGGTGAGGAGGAGAGAGAGATGGTGAGAAGGAGAGAGAGAGAGAGGGAGGGATGGATAGATGGTGAGGAGGAGAGAGAGATGGTGAGAAGGAGAGAGAGAGAGAGAGGGAGGGATGAATGGATGGTGAGGAGGAGAGAGAGAGACAGGGAGGGATGGATGGATGGTGAGGAGGAGAGAGAGAGACAGGGATGGATGGATGGTGAGGAGGAGAGAGAGAGAGAGAGAGAGGGAGGGATGGATGGTGAGAAGGAGATAGAGAGAGGGAGGGATGGATGGATGGTGAGGAGGAGAGAGAGAGAGAGAGAGGGAGGGATGGATGGATGGTGAGGAGGAGAGAGAGAGAGACAGGGATGGATGGATGGTGAGGAGGAGAGAGAGAGAGAGAGACAGGGAGGGATGGATGGATGGTGAGGAGGAGAGAGAGAGAGAGAGAGAGAGAGAGGGAGGGAGGGATGGATGGTGAGGAGGAGAGAGAGATGGTGAGAAGGAGATAGAGAGAGGGAGGGATGGATGGATGGTGAGAAGGACGGGCTGGAAGGAGAAAGAGATAAATGGTCAGAGAGAATGAACAACAGGACAGATAGAGCAGTGGCTGAAAAACAGGAGTGACGCAAGGGAATGTCTTCTCTCTCTTCTCTCTCCTCCCTCCCTCTCTATCAATTCAATTCAAGGGTCTTTATTGGCATGGGGGAAACATATGTTAACGTTGCCAAAGTAAGTGAAATAGATAATAAACACAAGTGAAATAAACAATAAAAATGAACAGTAAACATTACACTCACAGAAGTTCCAAAACATTTCAAATGTCATATTATGTCTATATATACAGTGTTGTAATGATGTGCAAACAGTTAAAATATAAAATGGAAAATAAATAAACATAAATATGGGTTGTATTTACAATGGTGTTTGTTCTTCACTGGTTGCCCTTTTCTTGTGGCAACAGGTCACACATCTTGCTGCTGTGATGTCACACTGTGGTATTTCACCCAGTAGATATGGGAGTTTATCAAAATTAGATTTGTTTTCTAATTCTCTGTGGGAAATATGTGTCTCTAATATGGTCATACATTTGGCAGGAGGTTAGGAAGTGCGGCTCAGTTTCCACCTCATTTTGTGGGCAGTGTGCACATAGCCTGTCTTCTCTTGAGAGCCAGGTCTGCCTACGGTGGCCTTTCTCAATAGCAAGGCTATGCTCACTGAGTCTGTACATAGTCAAAGCTTTCCTTAAGTTTGGGTCAGTCACAGTGGTCAGGTATTCTGGACCAGCTTGCTTATGAGACTCTTCTCCAGGTTCATCTCTCTGTAGGTGATGGCTTTGTTATGGAAGGTTTGGGAATCGCTTCCTTTTAGGTGGTTGTAGAATTTAACGGCTCTTTTCTGGATTTTGATAATTAGCGGGTATCGGCCTAATTCTGCTCTGCATGCATTATTTGGTGTTTTACGTTGAACACAGAGGATATTTCTGCAGAATTCTGCATTCAGAGTCTCAATTTGGTGTTTGTCGCATTTTGTTAATTATTGGTTGTTGAGTGGACCCCAGACCTCACAACCATAAAGGGCAATGGGTTCTATAACAGTGCACGCTGACACGGTCGCCAGGTGTACGGTGTTTCCTCTGATACATTGGTGCGGTTGGCTTCCAGGTTAAATGGGTATTTATGTCAAGAAGCAGTGCGGCTTGGTTGGGTTGTGTTTCGGAGGACGCATGGCTCTCGACCTTCGTCTCTCCTGATTCTGTACGGGAGTTGCAGCGATGAGACAAGACTGTAACTACCAATTAGGGAGAAAAAAGGGTAATAAAAAAAATGTATAAAAATATGCAGAATTAGGCCGATACCCGCTAATTATCCAAATCCAGAAAAGAGCTGTTAAATTCTAATTGTAATTTATTTATTTTCCCTTTTGTACTTTAACTATTTGCACATCGTTACAACACTGAATATAAACATAATATGACATTTGAAATGTCTCTATTATTTTTTTACTTTTGTGAGTGTAATGTTGTTATTGTTTATTTCACTTTTGTTTATTATCTATATGTGTTTTCTATGCCTGTAAAGCCCCTTTGAATGGAAAGTGAATTGAGAGGGAGAGAGAAAGAGAGATGAGAAGAGTAGTGGATAGATAGATAGATAGATAGATAGATAGATAGATAGATAGATAGATAGATAGATAGATAGATAGATAGATAGATAGATAGATACGATACGATAGATAGATAGATAGATAGATAGATAGATAGATAGATAGATAGATAGATAGATAGATAGATAGATAGATAGATAGATAGATAGATAGATAGATAGATAGATAGATAGATAGATAGATAGATAGATAGATAGATAGATAGATAGATAGATAGATAGATAGATAGATAGATAGATAGATAGATAGATAGATAGATAGAGAGAAGACTAGGGGATAGAGGGAGAGAGAAAGAGAGATGAGAAGAGTAGGGGATAAATAGAGAGAAGAGAAATTAAGGGACCATGTCTGAAAGACAATTCATGACCTCTTCAACATTACCTGTTACCTTTCCTTTCTCTTGTACAGACACATACACATACCTTTCACCTGTGTGTGTGTGTCTGTGTCTGTCTGTATGTGTGTGTGTGTGTGTGTGTGTCTGTGTTCTTGTGTCTTTTAATTTGTCAAGTCTTTCTTTTCTCCCCCTCCTCTCAGCTCTCGTCCGGGCCGACCTCCAAAGCACTCTGTTGGGGGAGGGATTCAGGAAAGCTCCAGGCTTCTCCATCCTGGGGTTCACGGCCTGCTGTCACCTGGCATGCTCTCTCACAAAGGTAAGACTGGGAGGTGTGTGTGTGTGAGAGAGGAGAGAGAGAGGAGAGAGAGAGGAGAGAGAGAGAGAGAGAGAGAGAGAGAGAGAGAGAGAGAAGACTAGGGGATAGAGGGAGAGAGAGAAGACTAGGGGATAGAGGGAGAGAGAGAAAGAAGACTAGGGGATAGAGGGAGAGAGAGAGAAGAAGACTAGGGGATAGAGGGAGAGAGAGAGAAGACTAGGGATAGAGGGAGAGAGAGAGAAGACTAGGGATAGAGGGAGAAGAGAGAAGACTAGGGGAGAGAGAGAGAGAGAGAGAGAGAAGACTAGGGGATAGAGGGAGAGAGAGAGAGAAGACTAGGGGAGAGAGAGAGGGAGAGAGAGAGAGAGAGAGAGAGAGAGAGAGAGAGAGAGAAGACTAGGGGATAGAGGGAGAGAGAGAAGACTAGGGGATAGAGGGAGAGAGAGAGAACTAGGGGAGAGAGGGAGAGAGAGAGAGAAGACTAGGGGATAGAGGGAGAGAGAGAGAAGACGGGGATAGAGGGAGAGAAGACTAGGGGAGAGAGAGAGAAGACTAGGGGAGAGAGAGAGAAGACCAGGGGATAGAGAGAGAGAAGACCAGGGGATAGAGGGAGAGAAGACTAGGGGATAGAGGGAGAGAGAAAGGATATGAAATCCATAGCATGACTTGAGAAGGGGAGAGAGAAACAGGAGGCCCGCTGAAGGAGATTGGTGACAAATTTTAAGAACGGAGACAAATTTGACCCTAACAATTACAGAGGCATTTGTGTGAACAGTAACCTGGGGAAGGTTATCTGTGGTATTATAAATGTAAGAGTTCTAAACTTCCTTAATAAGCACAATGTCTTGAGTAAAAGCCCAATTGGATTTATACCAAAACATCGCATGACCATATTTACGCTCTCTACACCCTGATAGATAAACATGTTCATCAAAATAAAACCAGCTTGTATGCTGGCTTTGTCTTTTCTTCCAAAAGGCATTTGATTCCATTTGGCATACAGGACTGTTCTACATAGTTATTGAAAGTGGTGTAGGGGGTAAAACATATGACATAGTTAAATCAATGTATGCTGGCAATACGTGCTGCATTAAAATTGTCAAGAAAAGATCAGAATTCTTTAACCAGAGACGAGGCCTTCGCCAGGGTTGCAATCTGAGCCCTGCACTCTTCAATATTTACATCAACGAAATTGGCCACTATTCTAGAAAAATCCTCAGCCCCTGGTGTTAGTCTCCACGAGGGAGTTTTCAGCTGTTATCGTGACTGCTGTATACATTCCACGTCAGGACAATAAAAAATAAAAAGCTGATTCTTAACGAACTGTAAAAGGCTTTAAACAAGCAGGAAACCATGCACCCAGAGGCTGCTATTATGGTCGCCGACGATTTCAATCCGGCGTCACTAACGGCACGTGATGCTCAACTTCCATCAACACGTCTCCAACACCACCAGGGGGCGATAAAGACCACTGCTATTCTACCCACAAGCAAGCGTACAAGGCCCTCCCTCCTCCACCGTTCAGCAAATCAGATCATGACTCCGTACTCTTGCTTCCTGTTTACAAGCAGAAACTCTAACAGGAAGTATCCATGACTCGCTCCTTTGAGAAAACGGTCACCAGAATCAGAGGGTATGCTTAAGGACTGTTTAGCTAGCGGTAATTGGATAATTTTTTAGACACTCCACGATAACATTGATGAGCTAACCGTCTCCGTCACCGGATTCATTAGAAAATGCATCAGCGACGTTGCCCCCACGGGGAAGGTTCACTGCTTCTCCAATCAAAAGCCCTGGATTAACACAGAGGTTGGTGCTAAACTAAAGGACAGGGCTACCACACACAGAGCTATCCCAGACAACCCTGGGGATACCACACACAGAGCTACCACACACAGAGCTATCCCAGACAACCCTGAGGATACCACACACAGAGCTATCCCAGACAACCCTGGGGCTACCACACACAGAGCTACCACACACAGAGCTATCCCAGACAACCCTGAGGATACCACACACAGAGCTACCACACACAGAGCTATCCCAGACAACCCTGGGGATACCACACACAGAGCTACCACACACAGAGCTATCCCAGACAACCCTGGGGATACCACACACAGAGCTACCACACACAGAGCTATCCCAGACAACCCTGAGGATACCACACACAGAGCTATCCCAGACAACCCTGAGGATACCACACACAGAGCTATCCCAGACAACCCTGAGGATACCACACACAGAGCTATCCCAGACAACCCTGAGGATACCACACACAGAGCTACCACACACAGAGCTATCCCAGACAACCCTGAGGATACCACACACAGAGCTACCACACACAGAGCTATCCCAGACAACCCTGAGGATACCACACACAGAGCTACCACACACAGAGCTATCCCAGACAACCCTGAGGATACCACACACAGAGCTACCACACACAGAGCTATCCCAGACAACCCTGGGGATACCACACACAGAGCTATCCCAGACAACCCTGGGGCTACCACACACAGAGCTATCCAAGCAACCCTGGGGCTACCACACACAGCTATCCCAGACAACCCTGGGGCTACCACACACAGAGCTACCACACACAGAGCTATCCCAGACAACCCTGATGCTACCACACAGAGAGCTATCACACACAGAGCTACCACACACAGAGCTATCCCAGACAACCCTGATGCTACCACACACAGAGCTACCACACACAGAGCTATCCCAGACAACCCTGATGCTATCACACACAGAGCTACCACACACAGAGCTATCCCAGACAACCCTGATGCTACCACACACAGAGCTATCCCAGACAACCCTGATGCTATCACACACAGAGCTACCACACACAGAGCTATCCCAGACAACCCTGATGCTACCACACACAGAGCTATCCCAGACAACCCTGATGCTATCACACACAGAGCTATCCCAGACAACCCTGATGCTACCACACACAGAGCTATCCCAGACAACCCTGATGCTACCACACACAGAGCTATCCCAGACAACCCTGATGCTACCACACACAGAGCTATCCCAGACAACCCTGATGCTACCACACACAGAGCTATCCCAGACAACCCTGATGCTACCACACACAGAGCTATCCCAGACAACC
Organism: Salmo salar; assembly: GCF_905237065.1. Taxonomy (NCBI): domain Eukaryota; kingdom Metazoa; phylum Chordata; class Actinopteri; order Salmoniformes; family Salmonidae; genus Salmo; species Salmo salar. The sequence goes on from NC_059448.1 coordinate 4,063,710, forward strand.
CTGATGCTATCACACACAGAGCTACCACACACAGAGCTATCCCAGACAACCCTGATGCTATCACACACAGAGCTATCCCAGACAACCCTGATGCTACCACACACAGAGCTATCCCAGACAACCCTGATGCTACCACACACAGAGCTATCCCAGACAACCCTGATGCTACCACACACAGAGCTATCCCAGACAACCCTGATGCTACCACACACAGAGCTATCCCAGACAACCCTGATGCTACCACACACAGAGCTATCCCAGACAACCCTGATGCTACCACACACAGAGCTATCCCAGACAACCCTGATGCTACCACACACAGAGCTATCCCAGACAACCCTGATGCTACCACACACAGAGCTATCCCAGACAACCCTGATGCTACCACACACAGAGCTATCCCAGACAACCCTGATGCTACCACACACAGAGCTACCACACACAGAGCTATCCCAGACAACCCTGATGCTATCACACACAGAGCTATCCCAGACAACCCTGATGCTACCACACACAGAGCTATCCCAGACAACCCTGATGCTACCACACACAGAGCTACCACACACAGAGCTATCCCAGACAACCCTGATGCTACCACACACAGAGCTATCCCAGACAACCCTGATGCTACCACACACAGAGCTATCCCAGACAACCCTGATGCTACCACACACAGAGCTATCCCAGACAACCCTGATGCTACCACACACAGAGCTATCCCAGACAACCCTGATGCTACCACACACAGAGCTACCACACACAGAGCTATCCCAGACAACCCTGATGCTATCACACACAGAGCTATCCCAGACAACCCTGATGCTACCACACACAGAGCTATCCCAGACAACCCTGATGCTACCACACACAGAGCTACCACACACAGAGCTATCCCAGACAACCCTGATGCTATCACACACAGAGCTATCCCAGACAACCCTGATGCTACCACACACAGAAGCCCTGATGCTACCACACACAGAGCTATCCCAGACAACCCTGATGCTATCACACACAGAGCTATCCCAGACAACCCTGATGCTACCACACACAGAAGCCCTGATGCTACCACACACAGAGCTACCACACACAGAGCTATCCCTGACAACCCTGATGCTACCACACACAGAGCTACCACACACAGAGCTACCACACACAGAGCTATCCCAGACAACCCTGATGCTACCACACACAGAGCTACCACACACAGAGCTATCCCTGACAACCCTGATGCTACGGCCGAAGAAAGGAACAAGAACAAGAAGATCCCGCTATGACCTCCGCAGAGATGCCTCTCTACCAGATCAACTCAATGCATTTTATGCACGCTTTGACAACGACAACAACATCCTGCTGGATGTGAGGGCCGTCACCGACCCAGAGGACTGGGTGATCTCTCTCTCCGAGTCCGACGTGAGAAGGTTCTTTAATCAGGTCAAGGGCCCCGACGGTATATCAGGGCGCGTTCTCAGAGCATGCGCAGAACAGCTGGCTGGCATATTCACGGTCATTTTCAACCTCTCCTCGTCCCAGTCTGTAATTCCCCACATGTTTTACGATGACCCCAACAATCCCTGTTCCTAAGACCTCCAAGGATTCATGCCACAATGACTACCACCCTGTAGCACTCACATCTGTCATCATGAAGTGCTTTGAAAGGCTGGTTATGGCTCACATCAACTCCATCATCACAGACACCTTAGACCCACTCCAATTTCCGACCCCGCTCCAACAGAGCCATAGATGACGCAATCTCAATTGTACTCCACACCGCCCTCACCCACCTGGACAAAAAGGAACACCTATGTGATAATGCTGTTCAGCGTTCAACACCGTTATCACCTCTGAGCTCGTCACCAGGCTCAGGACTCTGAGAGCATATTGACTGGCTGCATCACTGCTTGGAATGGCAATGCATGGCGCTACAGAGGGTGGTGCGGACAGCCCAGTACATGACTGGGGCCGAGCTCCCGGCCATCTAGTAACTCTATGCCAGGCGGTGTGAATAAAAGGCCCCGGAAAATTGTCAAAAACCCCAACCACCCAAGCCACAGACCTTTTTATCTCTTAAATAGCTAACAAAATAGATACACGGACCGAGTTTACCTTGTATCTTTATTGACCTTTTATTTCAGTATTTGCACTGCCTTTATGCACACTCACAGGTCCCTACACAGTCCCCACACACTGCCACACAAACACACACTCCATCATCTGATCACTCACACATAATATGCCCATACATTTATACTGATTCTACACACCCTCACACCCACTCACATACAAGCTGCTGCTACTCTGTTTATCTCATATCCTGCTGTAGCCTGGTACCAGAGCTGATGTAGGCCAAGGTAAGCATGTTGTTTAACCAATGGTATCTTCTAAAACAGAGAGGAATATGCAAAGGATGAATATGTAAGCTAGCTAGCTATCTACATGAGGTAAGAAAACATGTAATGAATGTAGAATCTCATTTGGGTCCCTTGGAAACTGACCAACACTTTAACTCCTGACCTGTCAATCATTTGTTCCCTGGCTTATTCATTCATTGTCATGTCAAACAAAAAGTGACCATCGGCGTCGCACAGTGTGGAAATTATAATTTTTTTTTTTTTTTTTTTTTAAATATCTCCCGGGTAATACTGGTGAACCGATATATCTCCTGGGTAATACTGGTGAACCGATATATCTCCCGGTAATACTGGTGAACCGATATATTTCCCGGTAATACTGGTGAAGCTATATATCTCCCGGGTAATACTGGTGAACCGATATATCTCCCGGTAATATTGGTGAACCGATATATCTCCCGGTAATACTGGTGAACCGATATATCTCCCGGGTAATATTGGTGAACCGATATATTTCCCAGTAATACTGGTGAACCGATATATCTCCCTGTAATACTGGTGAACCGATATATCTCCCGGTAATACTGGTGAACCGATATATCTCCCCGGTAATACTGGTCAACCGATATATCTTCCGGGTAATACTGGTGAACCGATATATCTCCCGGGTAATACTGGTGAACCGATATATCTCTTTTTTTTTAAGTTGGATTGAACAGTATAAACCAATCAGAATGGAGACAGCTGCATTGCAGTCACTTATAATGTATGTGTTGCCACTCTGGGGTCATGAACTATGAAGCATAATTAGAGCTTTTACTATTAAAAAACAAAATACCATCAAATACCTTACAAATGTAGAACAATATTGTGATATGATATTTTGGCTATATAGCCCAGTCCAGTCCTAGCCCAGTCCTAGCCTAGCCCAGTCCTAGCCCAGTCCAGCCCAGTCCTAGCCCAGTCCTAGCCTAGCCCAGTCCTATCCCAGTCCTACCCCAGTCCAGTCCTAGCCCAGCCCAGTCCTAGCCTAGCCCAGTCCTACCCCAGTCCTAGCCCAGTCCTAGCCCAGCCCAGTCCTAGCCCAGTCCTAGCCCAGTCCAGTCCTAGCCCAGCCCAGTCCAGTCCTAGCCCAGCCCAGTCCTAGCCCAGTCCTAGCCCAGCCCAGTCCTATCCCAGTGATAGCCCAGTCCTAGCCCAGCCCAGTCCTATCCCAGTCCTATCACAGTCCTAGCCCAGCCCATTCCTAGCCTAGCCCAGCCCAGTCCTATCCCAGTCCTAGCCCAGTCCAGCCCAGTCCTATCCCAGTTCTAGCCCAGCCCTATCCCAGTCCTAGCCCAGCCCAGTCCTAGCCCAGCCCAGTCCTAGCCTAGCCTAGCCCAGCCCAGTCCTATCCCAGTCCTAGCCCAGCTCAGTCCTCTCCTCAAATAAAAAAAGTGAACCTTGCCTGTTGATTGGATAACCAATAAGTGTTTTTCTGTCACTATGTTCTATAATCAAAAGGTCAGGGGTAAGAACGCAGTGAATATTCCGTTTCAATCTCGCAAATTACGGTGGCATGGATATGAAAGTGGTTCCGATGTATTGCAGCTAATATTTTGCTTGTCTGTCCATTTTCTTTCGGCAGACAAGTTGTAATTGTCAGTGTGCAATCAATGTGAAATATGAACTCTTCCCTCTTTCCAGTCACAAGATGGAGATTCTTGTTGTGTTTAATAATGTCAGGGTTGAGAAAGCTGCTGATGACAATGTGAATAACACGAGTTGTTAATACTTTCTACCGTCGATGACTACTCTAGACTTCCTGTCTGATTTATGTTCAGCTAACACCCTCTAACTTTCTACCGTCTACTCTCGACTTCCTGTCTGATTCATGTTCAGCTAACACCTTCTAACTTTCTACCGTCTACTCTAGACTTCCTGTCTGATTCATGTTCAGCTAACACCCTCTAACTTTCTGAGCAAAGAAAAGAGTGCCCTCATCCAGCTGGTCCTGGGGCTGAGTTCACAAACCTGTTCTACTAACACACTGAAGCCTCAGGACCCTCATCCAGCTGGTCCTGGGGCTGAGTTCACAAACCTGTTCTACTAACACACTGAAGCCTCAGGACCCTCATCCAGCTGGTCCTGGGGCTGAGTTCACAAACCTGTTCTACTAACACACTGAAGCCTCAGGACCCTCATCCAGCTGGTCCTGGGGCTGAGTTCACAAACCTGTTCTACTAACACACTGAAGCCTCAGGACCCTCATCCAGCTGGTCCTGGGGCTGAGTTCACAAACCTGTTCTACTAACACACTGAAGCCTCAGGACCCTCATCCAGCTGGTCCTGGGGCTGAGTTCACAAACCTGTTCTACTAACACACTGAAGCCTCAGGACCCTCATCCAGCTGGTCCTGGGGCTGTGTTCACAAACCTGTTCTACTAACACACTGAAGCCTCAGGACCCTCATCCAGCTGGTCCTGGGGCTGTGTTCACAAACCTGTTCTACTAACACACTGAAGCCTCAGGACCCTCATCCAGCTGGTCCTGGGGCTGAGTTCACAAACCTGTTCTACTAACACACTGAAGCCTCAGGACCCTCATCCAGCTGGTCCTGGGGCTGAGTTCACAAACCTGTTCTACTAACACACTGAAGCCTCAGGACCCTCATCCAGCTGGTCCTGGGGCTGAGTTCACAAACCTGTTCTACTAACACACTGAAGTCTCAGGACCCTCATCCAGCTGGTCCTGGGGCTGAGTTCACTAACCTGTTCTACTAACACACTGAAGCCTCGGGACCAGAACATCCAATCAATCAGAATTAACCAAATTACAAAACAGTCAAAACAACACTATATTACCTATTGGGAAACACAAACACAAAGCTAAATGCAGTTCTATCTGGCTCTAAATCGACTATTTGACCATGGTCAAAACTAGTCCGACCGATATGTTTTTTTGGGGTCTGATTCCGATGTTTTGAGGGGACAAAACTAACCGATATACTGTTTTACGCTGGAGAAATAAAAAATTGTCATTTTTTTCCACACTGTAGTCTCATAAATTGCCATGCAAAACAGCAATTGTCCAATAAATTTGCTTCAAATGTTGATTTCTTACATTGTGTAATTAAGGAAATATCATGAGAGTTGCCGCAAGTGTTGAGACAAGCATGAGATTCCATTGTTTCATCCTATTAATTGAATATTGGTTATCGGTTGAATTATCGTCCGATTACCGATATAGCGGTGAAAGGCCAAGATCTCCCGGTAATACTGGTGAACCGATATATCTCCTGGGTAATACTGGTGAACCGATATATCTCCTGGGTAATACTGGTGAACCGATATATCTCCCCGGTAATACTGGTGAACCGATATATCTCCCGGGTAATACTGGTGAACCGATATATCTCCCGGTAATACTGGTGAACCGATATATTTCCCGGTAATACTGGTGAAGCTATATATCTCCCGGGTAATACTGGTGAACCGATATATCTCCCGGTAATATTGGTGAACCGATATATCTCCCGGTAATACTGGTGAACCGATATATCTCCCGGGTAATATTGGTGAACCGATATATTTCCCAGTAATACTGGTGAACCGATATATCTCCCTGTAATACTGGTGAACCGATATATCTCCCGGTAATACTGGTGAACCGATATATCTCCCCGGTAATACTGGTCAACCGATATATCTCCCGGGTAATACTGGTGAACCGATATATCTCCCGGGTAATACTGGTGAACCGATATATCTCCTGGGTAATACTGGTGAACCGATATATCTCCTGGGTAATACTGGTGAACTGATATATCTCCCGGGTAATACTGGTGAACCGATATATCTCCTGGGTAATACTGGTGAACCGATATATCTCCCGGGTAATACTGGTGAACCGATATATCTCCTGGGTAATACTGGTGAACCGATATATCTCCCGGTAATACTGGTGAACCGATATATTTCCCGGTAATACTGGTGAAGCTATATATCTCCCGGGTAATACTGGTGAACCGATATATCTCCCGGTAATATTGGTGAACCGATATATCTCCCGGTAATACTGGTGAACCGATATATCTCCCGGGTAATATTGGTGAACCGATATATTTCCCAGTAATACTGGTGAACCGATATATCTCCCTGTAATACTGGTGAACCGATATATCTCCCGGTAATACTGGTGAACCGATATATCTCCCCGGTAATACTGGTCAACCGATATATCTCCCGGGTAATACTGGTGAACCGATATATCTCCCGGGTAATACTGGTGAACCGATATATCTCCTGGGTAATACTGGTGAACCGATATATCTCCCCGGTAATACTGGTGAAGCTATATATCTCCCGGGTAATACTGGTGAACCGCTATATCTCCTGGGTAATACTGGTGAACCGATATATCTCCCGGGTAATACTGGTGAACCGATATATCTCCTGGGTAATACTGGTGAACCGATATATCTCCCCGGTAATACTGGTGAACCGATATATCTCCCGGGTAATACTGGTGAACCGATATATCTCCCGGGTAATACTGGTGAACCGATATATCTCCCGGGTAATACTGGTGAACCGATATATTTCCCGGGTAATGCTGGTGAACCGATATATCTCCCGGGTAATACTGGTGAACCGATATATCTCCCGGGTAATACTGGTGAACCGATATATCTCCCGGTTAATACTGATGAACCGATATATCTCCCAGGTAATACTGGTGAACCGATATATCTCCCGGGTAATACTGGTGAACCGATATATCTCCCCGGTAATACTGGTGAACCGATATATCTCCCGGGTAATACTGGTGAACCGATATATCTCCCGGGTAATACTGGTGAACCGATATATCTCCTGGGTAATACTGGTGAACCGATATATCTCCCCGGTAATACTGGTGAACCGATATATCTCCCGGGTAATACTGGTGAACCGATATATCTCCCGGGTAATACTGGTGAACCGATATATCTCCCGGGTAATACTGGTGAACCGATATATCTCCCGGGTAATACTGGTGAACCGATATATCTCCCCGGTAATACTGGTGAACCGATATCTCCCGGGTAATACTGGTGAACCGATATATCTCCCGGGTAATACTGGTGAACCGATATATATCCCGGGTAATACTGGTGAACCGATATATCTCCCGGGTAATACTGGTGAACCGATATATCTCCCGGGTAATACTGGTGAACCGATATATCTCCCGGGTAATACTGGTAAACCGATATATCTCCCGGGTAATACTGGTGAACCGATATATCTCCCGGGTAATACTGGTGAACCGATATATCTCCCGGTTAATACTGGTGAACCGATATATCTCCCGGGTAATACTGGTGAACCGATATATCTCCCCGGTAATACTGGTGAACCGATATATCTCCTGGGTAATACTGGTGAACCGATATATCTCCCCGGTAATACTGGTGAACCGATATATCTCCCGGGTAATACTAGTGAACGGATATATCCCCCGGAAATACTGGTGAACCGATATATCTCCCCCAGTAATACTGGTGAACTGATATATCTCCCGGGTAATACTGGTGAACCGATATATCTCCCGGGTAATACTGGTGAACTGATATATCTCCCGGTAATACTGGTGAACTGATATATCTCCCGGTAATACTGGTGAACCGATTTATCTCCCGGTAATACTGGTGAACCGATATATCTCCCGGGTAATACTGGTGAACCGATATATCTCCCGGGTAATACTAGTGAACCGATATATCTCCCGGGTAATACTGGTGAACTGATATATCTCCCGGGTAATACTGGTGAACCGATATATCTCCCGGTAATACTGGTGAACTGATATATCTCCCGGGTAATACTGGTGAACTGATATATCTCCCGGGTAATACTGGTGAACCAATATATATCCCGGTAATACTGGTGAACCGATATATCTCCCGGTAATACTGGTGAACCGATATATCTCCCAGGTAATACTGGTGAACCGATATATCTCCCGGTAATACTGGTGAACCGATATATCTCCCGGGTAATACTGGTGAACCGATATATCTCCCGGGTAATACTGGTGAACCGATATATCTCCCGGGTAATACTGGTGAATCTCCCGGGTGGTGCAGCGGTCTAAGCCACTGCATCTCAGTGCTAGAGGCGTCACTACAGACCCTGGTTCAGCGGTCTAAGCCACTGCATCTCAGTGCTAGAGGCGTCACTACAGTCCCTGGTTCGCTTCTGGACTGTATCAGAACCGGACGTGATTGGGAGTCCCATTGGGCGGCGCACAATTGGCCCAGCATCGTCCGGGTTACGGTTTGGCCGGGATAGGCCCTTATTGTAAATAAGAATTTGTTCTTAACCGACTTGCCTAGTTAAATAAAGGTTAAATTAAAATAAAATGTTGGTCGGGCTCTAATAAAAAACCTTAACAAAGTACAGTCTCAGTGAGCACTGCCTTACCGCTGAGAAGGGTAGAAAACCTGGCTCCCATGTAGAGGAAAAAGGGCTGTTCAACCACTGAACCACAGCAGAACCTGAGAAAGAGCTGCATTTCCTGACAACATTTGAAAAAAATACCAAACAGTGTGTAATTTCCCCCCAAAATGTTGAATCTAAAGGTTTCAACACACACACACACACACACACACACACACACACACACACACACACACACACACACACACACACACACACACACACACACACACACACACAAGCATGCTCAACTTCACTATGAACACCTTGAAACAGGATGTGACACTCCTCATTAAACTCAACACGCAGAATAACTTTTACTGTACTAAATTGTGTCCTTTCTTTCTGAACAGTGTTTATTCAGTCTTTCTGAACAGTGTTTATTCAGTCTTTCTGAACAGTGTGTTTATTCAGTCTTTCTGAACAGTGTTTATTCAGTCTTTCTGAACAGTGTGTTTATACAGTCTTTCTGAACAGTGTGTTTATTCAGTCTTTCTGAACAGTGTTTATTCAGTCTTTCTGAACAGTGTTTATTCAGTCTTTCTGAACAGTGTTTATTCAGTCTTTCTGAACAGTGTGTTTATACAGTCTTTCTGAACAGTGTGTTTATTCAGTCTTTCTGAACAGTGTTTATTCAGTCTTTCTGAACAGTGTTTATTCAGTCTTTCTGAACAGTGTTTATTCAGTCTTTCTGAACAGTGTGTTTATACAGTCTTTCTGAACAGTGTGTTTATTCAGTCTTTCTGAACAGTGTTTATTCAGTATTTCTGAACAGTGTTTATTCAGTCTTTCTGAACAGTGTGTTTTACAGTCCAGTGTTTATTCAGTCTTTCTGAACAGTGTGTTTATACAGTCTTTCTGAACAGTGTGTTTATTCAGTCTTTCTGAACAGTGTTTATTCAGTATTTCTGAACAGTGTTTATTCAGTCTTTCTGAACAGTGTGTTTATACAGTCTTTCTGAACAGTGTTTATACAGTCTTTCTGAACAGTGTGTTTATTCAGTCTTTCTGAACAGTGTGTTTATTCAGTCTTTCTGAACAGTGTTTATTCAGTCTTTCTGAACAGTGTTTATTCAGTCTTTCTGAACAGTGTTTATTCAGTCTTTCTGAACAGTGTTTATTCAGTCTTTCTGAACAGTGTTTATTCAGTCTTTCTGAACAGTGTTTATTCAGTCTTTCTGAACAGTGTTTATTCAGTCTTTCTGAACAGTGTTTATTCAGTCTTTCTGAACAGTGTTTATACAGTATTTCTGAACAGTGTTTATTCAGTCTTTCTGAACAGTGTTTATTCAGTCTTTCTGAACAGTGTTTATACAGTCTTTCTGAACAGTGTGTTTATTCAGTCTTTCTGAACAGTGTTTATTCAGTCTTTCTGAACAGTGTGTTTATTCAGTCTTTCTGAACAGTGTTTATACAGTCTTTCTGAACAGTGTTTATTCAGTCTTTCTGAACAGTGTTTATACAGTCTAGGGGTTCAGTCAACTTCCTGGGGAATGAATCTAGGGGTTCAGTCAACTTCCTGGGGAATGAATCTAGGGGTTCAGTCAACTTCCTGGTGAATGAATCTAGGGGATCAGTCAACTTCCTGGGGAATGAATCTAGGAGTTCAGTCAACTTCCTGGTGAATGAATCTAGGGGATCAGTCAACTTCCTGGTGAATGAATCTAGGGGCTCAGTCAACTTCCTGGTGAATGAATCTAGGAGTTCAGTCAACTTCCTGGTGAATGAATCTAGGGATTCAGTCAACTTCCTGGTGAATGAATCTAGGGGTTCAGTCAATTTCTTAGTGAATGAATCTACAGTGCATTCGGAAAGTATTCAGACCCTTTGACTTTTTCCACATTTTGTTTTACGTTACAGACTTATTCTAATGTTGTTAAAATATTTTTTCCCCCTGATCAGTCTACACACAATACCCCATTATGACATCACAATACCCCATAACGACTAAACCAATAAAACAAATAAAAAAATGAATAATTACATTTCCATTAGTATTCACACCCTTTACTCAGTACTTTGTTGAAGCACCTTTGGCAGCGATTACAGCCTTGAGTCTTCTTGGGTATGACGCTACAAGCTTGGCATACCTGTATTTGGGGAGTTTCTCCCATTCTTCTCTGCAGATCCTCTCAAGGTCTGTCAGGTTGGATGGGGAGCGTCGCTGCACAGCTATTTTCAGGTCTCTCCAGAAATGTTCGATCGGGTTCAAGTCCAGGCTCTGGCTGGGCCAGTCAAGGACATTCAGAGACTGGTCCCGAAGCCACTCCTGCGTTGTCTTGGCTGTTTGTTCAGGGTCGTTCTCCTTCTTGGAAGGTGAACCTTCGCCCCAGTCTGAGGTCCTGAGCGCTCTGGAGTGGGCTGTCATGTGCCTTTTACTGAGGAGTGGCTTCAGTCTGGCCACTCTACCATAAAGGCCTGATTGGTGGAGTGCTGCAGAGATGGTTGTCCTTCTGGAAGGTTCTCCCATCTTCACAGAGGAACTCTGGAGCTCTGTCAGAGTGACCATCGGGTTCTTGGTCACCTCCCTGACTAAGGCCCTTCTCCCTAAATTGCTCAGTTTTGCCAGACAGCTCTAGGAAGATTCTTGGTAGTTCCAAACTTCTTCCATTTAACCTCTCTAGGGTAGGTGGCACCAAATCGTCCCACCTACTCAACAGCCAGTGTAATCCCGTGGCGCGTTATTCAAAAACCTCAAAAATGCAAAAACTTCAATTTTTCAAACATATGACTATTTTACACCATTTTAAAGACAAGACTCTCGTTAATCTAACCACACTGTCCGATTTCAAAAAGGCTTTACAACGAAAGCAAAACATTAGATTATGTCAGCAGAGTACCCAGCCAGAAATAATCAGACACCCATTTTTCAAGCTAGCATATAATGTCACATAAACCCAAACCACAGCTAAATGCAGCACTAACCTTTGATGATCTTCATCAGATGACAACCCTAGGACATTATGTTATACAATACATGCATGTTTTGTTCAATCAAGTTCATATTTATATCAAAAAACAGCTTTTTACATTAGCATGTGACTAGCATGTGACTAGCATTCCCACCGAACACTGCCGGTGAATTTACTAAATTACTCACGATAAACGTTCACAAAAAACATAACAATTATTTTAAGAATTATAGATACAGAACTCCTCTATGCACTCGATATGTCCGATTTTAAAATAGCTTTTCGGTGAAAGCACATTTTGCAATATTCTCAGTAGATAGCCCGGCATTACAGGGCTAGCTATTTAGACACCCAGCAAGTTTAGCACTCACCAAAGTCAGATTTACTATAAGAAAAATGTTATTACCTTTGCTGTTCTTCGTCAGAATGCACTCCCAGGACTTCTACTTCAATAACAAATGTTGGTTTGGTCCCAAATAATCCATTGTTATATCCAAACAGCAGCGTTTTGTTCGTGCGTTCAAGACACTATCCGAAAGGGTAAATAAGGGTGACGAGCATGGCGCAATTCGTGACAAAAAAATTACAAATATTCCATTACCGTACCTCGAAGCATGTCAACCGCTGTTTAATATCAATTTTTATGCCATTTTTCTCATAAAAAAGCGATAATATTCCAACCGGGAATCTGCGTTTAGGTAAACAGACGAAAGAAAATAAAGCATGGGGTCGACTCGGGCACGCGCCTAAGCCCATAGTACTCTGATCGGCCACTTGCCAAAAGCGATAATGTGTTTCAGCCAGAGGCTGCCTCGATATCGTTCAGCTTTTTCCCGGGCTCTGAGAGCCTATGGGAGCCGTAGGAAGTGTCACGTTAGAGCAAAGATCTTCAGTCTTCAATAAAAAGAGCCAAGATGAAACACAACTTGTCAGACAGGCCACTTCCTGCATGGAATCTTCTCAGGTTTTGGCCTTCCATTTGAGTTCTGTTATACTCACAGACACCATTCAAACAGTTTTAGAAACTGTAGGGTGTTTTCTATCCGAAGCCAATAATTATATGCATATTCTAGTTACTGGGCAGGAGTAGTAACCAGATTAAATCGGGTACGTTTTTTATCCGGCCGTGTCAATACTGCCCCCTAGCCCTAACAGGTTAAGAATGATGGAGGCCACTGTGTTCTTGGGGACCTTCAATGCTGCAGAAATGTTTTTGTCCCCCTCCCCAGATCTGTGCCTTGACACAATCCTGTCTTTCTGTTTTTTATTGTTTTAATATATTTGCAAAAATGTCTAAACTTGTTTTGGCTTCGTCATTATGGGGTATTGTTTGTAGATTGCTGAGGGAAAACAAACATGTTATCAATTTTAGGCTGTAACGTAACAAAATGTGGAAAATGAGGGATGAGTCACTGCCGTGAGGGTTGAGTCACTGCCGTGAGGGTTGAGTCACTGCCGTGAGGGTTGAGTCACTGCCGTGAGGGTTGAGTCACTGCTATGAGGTTTGAGTCACTGCTATGGGGGTTGAGTCACTGCTGTGGGGGTTGAGTCACTGCCGTGAGGGTTGAGTCACTGCTATGGGGGTTGAGTCACTGCTGTGGGGGTTGAGTCACTGCTGTGGGGGTTGAGTCACTGCCATGAGGGTTGAGTCACTGCCGTGAGAATTGAGTCACTGCCGTGAGGGTTGAGCCACTGCCGTGAGGGTTGAGCCACTGCCGTGAGAGTTGAGCCACTGTCGTGAGGGTTGAGTCACTGCCGTGAGAGTTGAGCCACTGCCGTGAGGGTTGAGCCACTGCCGTGAGAGTTGAGCCACTGCCGTGAGAGTTGAGGCACTGCTGTGAGGGTTGAGTCACTGTTATGAGGGTTGAGTCACTGCTATGAGGGTTGAGTCACTGCCATGAGGGTTGAGTCACTGCCGTGAGAATTGAGTCACTGCCGTGAGGGTTGAGCCACTGCCGTGAGGGTTGAGCCACTGCCGTGAGAGTTGAGCCACTGTCGTGAGGGTTGAGTCACTGCCGTGAGAGTTGAGCCACTGCCGTGAGGGTTGAGCCACTGCCGTGAGAGTTGAGCCACTGCCGTGAGAGTTGAGGCACTGCTGTGAGGGTTGAGTCACTGTTATGAGGGTTGAGTCACTGCTATGAGGGTTGAGTCACTGCTATGAGGGTTGAGTCACTGCTATGAGGGTTCGTTATACCTGGATGCTTTAAGTCAAGTGTTTACATAGTTAAAGATCAAAATTATGTCCGTATTTCACATCAGGAGGAGAAACAATGTAACTGAATGAGCTCCTGACCAGTCAGTGATCTCCTGTTAATATCTGTTTCATGGAAGTTCCCCCCCTGTGTGTCTGTTTTTCTCCCCAGGTGGGAGTGAGTGTTCCTGGGATAAGGAGAGGCTGGTGTCGCCCCTGTCTGGAGGTGGTGGGGTGGGCAGAATAGGGATGGGGGGACAACAGAGTCTTCACAACCAGGTGAACTCACTACAGAAACAACTACTGGCCAACCGTGAGTACTAAAGGAATATACTGTATATATTTATCTTCTCGCCTCCAACCCTCTCTCCTCCCCTCCTCTCCCCCCTCTCCTCTCTCCTCCTCTCCTCATTCTACCTCTCCTCTCTCCTCCACCCCTCTCTCCTCCTCTCCTCATTCTACCTCTCCTCTCTCCTCCCCTCCTCTCTCCTCCTCTCATCTCTCCTCTCTCCTCCACCCCTCTCTCCTCCTATCCTCCCCTCTTACCCTCCTCTCTCCTCCCCTCCTCTCTCCTCCTCTCTTCCACCCCTCTCTCCTCCTCTCCTCTCTCCTCCCCTCCTCTCTCCTCCTCTCCTCTATCCTCCCCTCTTCCCCTCCTCTCTCCTCCCCTCCTCTCTCCTCTCTCCTCCACCCCTCGCTCCTCCTCTCTCTCCTCCACCCCTCTCTCCTCCACCACTCTCTCCTCCCCTGCTCTCTCCTCCTCTCCTCCACCCCTCTCTCCTCCACCCCTCTCTCCTCCACCCCTCGCTCCTCCTCTCTCTCCTCCACCCCTCTCTCCTCCTCTCCTCTCTCCTCCCCTCCTCTCTCCTCCTCTCCTCCACCCCTCTCTCCTCCACCCCTCGCTCCTCCTCTCCTCTTCTCCTCCACCCCTCGCTCCTCCTCTCCTCTCTCCTCCTCTCCTCTCTCCTCCTCTCCTCTCGCTTCCTCTCCTCTCTCCTCCCTCCTCTCTCCTGCTCTCCTCTCTCCTCCTCTCCTCTCTCCTCCCCTCTTCTCTCCTCACCTCCTCTTCCCCTCCTCTCCTCTTCCCTTCCCCTCCTCTCCTCTCTCCTCCCCTCCTCTCTCCTCCCCTCCTCACTCTTGCACTCCTCCTCTCCTCCTCCTCTCCTCTCTCCTCTCCTCTCTCCTCGTCTCCTCTCTCATCCTCTCCTCCCCTCCTCTCCTCTCCTCCGCTCTCCTCCCCTCCTCTCTCCTCCCCTCCTCTCCTCTCTCCTCCCCTCCTCTCTTCCCCTCCCCTCCTCTCTCCTCCCCTCCTCCTCTCCTCCTCTCCTCCTCTCCTCTCTCCTCCTCTCCTCCGCTCTCCTCCCCTCCTCTCTCCTCCCCTCCTCTCTCCTCCCCTCCTCTCCTCTCTCCTCCCTCCTCTCTTCCCCTCCCCTCCTCTCTCCTTCCCTCCTCCTCTCCTCCTCTCCTCCTCTCCTCCTCTCCTCTCTCCTCCTCTCCTCCGCTCTCCTCCCTCCTCTCTCCTCCCCTCCTCTCCTCTCTCCTCCCCTCCTCTCTTCCCCTCCTCCTCTCTCCTCCCCTCCTCTCTCCTCCTCTCTTCCACCCCTCTCTCCTCCTCTCCTCTCTCCTCCCCTCCTCTCTCCTCCTATCCTCTATCCTCCCCTCTTCCCCTCCTCTCTCCTCTCTCCTCTCTCCTCTCTCCTCCACCCCTCGCTCCTCCTCTCTCTCCTCCACCCCTCTCTCCTCCACCACTCTCTCCTCACCTGCTCTCTCCTCCTCTCCTCCACCCCTCTCTCCTCCACCCTCGCTCCTCCTCTCCTCTCTCCTCCACCCCTCTCTCCTCCTCTCCTCTCTCCTCCCCTCCTCTCTCCTCCTCTCCTCCACCCCTCTCTCCCCCACCCCTCGCTCCTCCTCTCCTCTTCTCCTCCACCCCTCGCTCCTCCTCTCCTCTCTCCTCCACCCCTCTCTCCTCCTCTCCTCTCTCCTCCTCTCCTCTCGCTTCCTCTCCTCTCTCCTCCCTCCTCTCTCCTCCTCTCCTCTCTCCTTCTCTCCTCTCTCCTCCCCTCTTCTCTCCTCACCTCCTCTTCCCCTCCTCTCCTCTTCCCTTCCCCCTCCTCTCTCCTCCCCTCCTCACTCCTGCTCTCCTCCTCTCCTCTCTCCTCCTCCTCTCCTCTCTCCTCTCCTCTCTCCTCCTCTCCTCTCTCCTCCTCTCCTCCTCCTCCTCTCCTCTCCTCCGCTCTCCTCCCCTCCTCTCTCCTCCCCTCCTCTCTCCTCCCCTCCTCTCTTCCCCTCCCCTCCTCTCTCCTCCCTACCTCCTCTCCTCCTTTCCTCTCTCCTCCCCTCCTCTCTCCTCCCCTCCTCTCCTCTCTCCTCCCCTCCTCTCTTCCCCTCTCCTCCTCCTCTCCTCCTCTCCTCCTCTCCTCTCTCCTCCTCTCCTCCGCTCTCCTCCCCTCCTCTCTCCTCCCCTCCTCTCCTCTCTCCTCCCCTCCTCTCTTCCCCTCCCCTCCTCTCTCCTCCCCTCCTCCTCTCCTCCTCTCCTCCTCTCCTCTCTCCTCCCCTCCTCTCCTCTCTCCTCCCCTCCTCTCTTCCCCTCCCCTCCTCTCTCCTCCCCTCCTCCTCTCCTCCTCTCCTCCTCTCCTCTCTCCTCCTCTCCTCTCTCCTCCTCTGCTGTTGTTTCTTTGCTCTCATCACACTCCAGTAGATGGATTAATCAATAGCACTCTAATAAATGAATTCATTTGTCAACACCTCATTCCAGAGATGATTTCATCAGTCATGTTGTTATGACAGTGTTATTGTCCTCTCTCTCTTTCCAGGTCTCCAGGACCTCCCCTTCGTGATGATGACCCACCCCTTACTTCCTGTCCGGGTGCCCCCGGCGTCGGTTGCCATGGCGATGTCGCAGATGAATCACCTCAACACCATCGCTAACATGGCGGCCGCCGCGCAGATGCACACTTACACACACCAGGCCCCCATCGTCAAGGTACACACACACACACACACACACACACACACACACACACACACACACACACACACACACACACACACACACACACACACACACACACACACACACACACACACACACACACTTCATCAAACCCCTTCTGTTAAATGACTGTACATTATACATGTATGCAGTTATTTAATATGTCTACTTTACCTAACTACTCTCTCTGTCTCTGTGTCTCTCTGTCTCTGTCTCTGTCTCTGTGTCTCTCTCTCTCTCTGTCTCTGTGTCTCTCTCTGTCTCTCTGTGTCTCTGTCTCTGTGTCTCTCTCTGTCTCTCTCTCTCTGTCTCTCTGTGTCTCTCTCTCTCTCTCTCTCTCTGTCTCTCTGTCTCTGTGTCTCTCTCGGTCTCTGTCTCTGTGTCTCTCTTGTTCTTGTCTTGTCTCTTTTTGTGTCTCTCTCTGTCTCTCTGTTCTCTGTCTCTCTGTGTCTCTTTTTCTGTCTCTGTCTCTCTCTCTCTCTCTCTCTGTCTCTCTGTCTCTGTGTCTCTCTCTCTCTCTCTCTGTCTCTGTGTCTCTCTCTGTCTCTCTGTCTCTCTGTCTCTTTCTCTGTGTCTCTCTCTGTCTCTCTGTCTCTCTGTCTCTCTGTGTCTCTGTCTCTGTGTCTCTCTCTCTCTGTCTCTCTGTCTCTTTCTCTGTGTCTCTCTCTGTCTCTCTGTCTCTCTGTCTCTCTGTCTCTCTGTGTCTCTGTCTCTGTGTCTCTCTCGGTCTCTGTCTCTGTGTCTCTCTCTGTCTCTCTGTCTCTCTGTCTCGGTCTCTGTGTCTCTCTCTGTCTCTCTGTCTCTCTGTCTCTCTGTTGTGTCTCTGTCTCTGTGTCTCTCTCTGTCTCTCTGTCTCTGTGTCTTTCTCTGTCTCTCTGTCTCTCTGTCTCTGTCTCTGTGTCTCTCTCTGTCTCTCTGTCTCTCTGTCTGTCTGTCTCTCTGTGTCTCTGTCTCTGTGTCTCTCTCTGTCTCTCTGTGTCTCTGTCTCTGTGTCTCTCTCTGTCTCTCTGTCTCTCTCTGTCTCTCTCTCTCTGTCTCTCGCTTTCTCTTGGTCTCTCCTTCTCTTGGTCTCTCTGTCTCTCCTCTCTCTCGCTCTCTCTCTCGCTTTCGCTCTCTCTTTCGCTCTCTCTCTCTCGCTTTCGCTCTCTCTCTCTCTCTCTCTTGCGCTCTCTCTCGCTGTCTAGGAGCGTGTGTGTGACAGTCCGTCCCCATCTCCGTCTGTCGACGACATACACACGCGTCTCTTGTCCCAGCACTCCTCACAGCCCAGCTCTACAGCATCCAGCTCACCAGACCGTCTAACTCTCGATAGAGATGTTACTGAAAGACAAATATTAGTACACATGAATAAAATAGAAAGAGTGAAAGGTGAGTCTCTGTCTCTCACTCTCTCTCTCTCTCTCTCTCTCTCTCTCTCTCTCTCTCTCTCTCTCTCTCTCTCTCTCTCTCTCTCTCTCTCTCTCTCTCTCTCACACACACCCTACTGTAGATATGGTAATTCCTTCCTGCTGAATGACCCAGTGAATTATATAGTTAGTTAAAGGCAACCTCATCAACGTTAAAGGGTAGGTTGCATAAACGTCACCACACATATATAGCGTATGGATTTACACTCATCAAAAGTCTCAATGCAAAGTTACACCTCACTTTTGTTATATTTTTCAAGTTATTCCAATAAAACCGATAATAATTCTGAAGAAGTCTGAAAAATGTTCCCGGTGTGCGATATAATATGGAGGCCAAGTCAACCTATTCCCTATAATGTAAACTGTGGTTTACATCCAGTTGCTATCAACACCTAGCTTACAGCTACATTAAAGTAAATCAAAGTTTTAGAAATACATAACGCCATCTAATCAGTTATCAAAGAATGTTAGCTAGCTATGTGCAGTTATCTTAGCCAGCAAGCTAGCCAGCTAACATGAACTTTTTAGCCAAATAGCTATTAGCCTAGCCAGCCAGCTAACATTAGCTATTTAGCCAAATAGCTATTAGCCTAGCCAGCTAACATTAGCTATTTAGCCAAATAGCTATTAGCCTAGCCAGCCAGCTAACATTAGCTATTTATCCAAATAGCTATTAGCCTAGCCAGACAGCTAACATTAGCTATTTAGCTAAATAGCTATTAGCCTAGCCAGGCTTAGCCAACCACCATGGTTAGACACCAGCTAGAACACAACTAACACAATACAACTAAAACCGCAGATCAAAAGCAAAGAGAGAGCAGAGACTTACAGATTGATTGCTGTTTTTTTGAGCCTACGGCAAGAAAGCACCAGAGCCTGTGTAACCGGTATGAAATGGCTAGCTAGTTAGCGGGGTGCGCGGCTAATAGCGTTTCAATCGGTGACGTCCCTCGCTCTGAAACTTAGAAGTAGTTGCTTCCCTTGCTTTACAAGAGCCGCGATTTTTGTGGAGCGATGGGTAACGATGCCTCGTGGGTGTCAGTTGTTGATGTGTGCAGAGGGTCCCTGGTTCGAGCCCAGGTAAGGGCGAGGAGAGGGGAAGGAAGCAATACTGTTACACCTGCCATGCTAATGGGTTCCCACTTGATGACACAGCATTAAAAATCCGTGAAGAGCATGAGGATGCTAGCGTTAGCCAGCTTGAGCTAGCTACCGAGCTAGCATACGAACTCAGTAGCACAGAGTAGATTCTCCATATGACGTTGAGAAATAGTGCATTGTGGGTTGTTTAGAATATATCCGTAAATAAGTTAATAAATATGTCATAACCCAAAAACATACCTCTGTTTGTAGTTATAGGTAACCGTGTCGTGAATAACAACAGAATGACGATCTCACGGTAATTAACGGTTAATTAACGTAAACATGTTTAGCATCTCCAGGTCTCCACACATACAAGCCGCTGATGCCTTTGAAACATCTATATTTTAAAAAAATTTTAAAAATAAATCCATTTAATATACACCATCACAAGGTCTGTAGTGACGCCTCTTATACCGCTGTGATACAGCCCGGAATGGAACCGGGGTCTGTAGTGATGCCTCTAGCACTGCCATGCCTTAATACCGCTGTGATACAGCCCGGAATGGAACCGGGGTCTGTAGTGATGCCTCTAGCACTGCCATGCCTTAATACCGCTGTGATACAGCCCGGAATGGAACCGGGGTCTGTAGTGATGCCTCTAGCACTGCCATGCCTTAATACCGCTGTGATACAGCCCGGAATGGAACCGGGGTCTGTACTGATGCCTCTAGCACTGCCATGCCTTATACCGCTGTGATACAGCCCGGGAATGGAACCGGGGTCTGTAGTGACGCCTCTAGCACTGCCATGCCTTATACCGCTGTGATGCAGCCCGGAATGGAACCGGGGTCTGTAGTGACGCCTCTAGCACTGCCATGCCTCATACCACTGAGTACCAGGCCATTAGGACCTGATGGAGGGACAATAGAGCCCTGAGTACCAGTCTATTAGGACCTGATGGAGGGAGAATAGAGCCCTGAGTACCAGGCCATTAGGACCTGATGGAGGGACAATAGAGCCCTGAGTACCAGATGGAGGGACAATAGAGCCCTGAGTACCAGTCTATTAGGACCTGATGGAGGGAGAATAGAGCCCTGAGTACCAGGCCATTAGGACCTGATGGAGGGACAATAGAGCCCTGAGTACCAGTCTATTAGGACCTGATGGAGGGAGAATAGAGCCCTGAGTACCAGGCCATTAGGACCTGATGGAGGGACAATAGAGCCCTGAGTACCAGACCATTAGGACCTGATGGAGGGACAATAGAGCCCTGAGTACCAGGCCATTAGGACCTGATGGAGGGACAATAGAGCCCTGAGTACCAGGCCATTAGGACCTGATGGAGGGACAATAGAGCCCTGAGTACCAGATGGAGGGACAATAGAGCCCTGAGTACCAGTCTATTAGGACCTGATGGAGGGAGAATAGAGCCCTGAGTACCAGGCCATTAGGACCTGATGGAGGGACAATAGAGCCCTGAGTACCAGTCTATTAGGACCTGATGGAGGGAGAATAGAGCCCTGAGTACCAGGCCATTAGGACCTGATGGAGGGACAATAGAGCCCTGAGTACCAGACCATTAGGACCTGATGGAGGGACAATAGAGCCCTGAGTACCAGGCCATTAGGACCTGATGGAGGGACAATAGAGCCCTGAGTACCAGGCCATTAGGACCTGATGGAGGGACAATAGAGCCCTGAGTACCAGGCCATTAGGACCTGATGGAGGGACAATAGAGCCCTGAGTACCAGACCATTAGGACCTGATGGAGGGACAATAGAGCCCTGAGTACCAGTCTATTAGGACCTGATGGAGGGACAATAGAGCCCTGAGTACCAGGCCATTAGGACCTGATGGAGGGACAATAGAGCCCTGAGTACCAGACCATTAGGACCTGATGGAGGGACAATAGAGCCCTGAGTACCAGGCCATTAGGACCTGATGGAGGGACAACAGAACCCTGAGTACCAGGCCATTAGGACCTGATGGAGGGGCAATCGAGCCCTGAGTACCAGGCCATAGGAACCTGATGATCGTTAGCGAGCTGGGTACTACCACACCAATGCATGTCCGGAGTGCAAAAGAGAAGATTTGAGTCGTGTAGAATTTTTGCTGCGGTGATGACTCACAACTGCTGGTGTGGCAGTAATACGGTCACCTCAACAGCCCTAGGTCTGACTACTGTCTGAAGGGACTGTACAAAATCATTTCTACTATACCTCTCCCCTCTCTCTCTCTCTCTCTCACTCTCTCTCTCTCTCTCTCTCTCTCTCTCTCTCTCTCTCTCTCTCTCTCTCTCTCTCTCTCACAGAAGACTCTTCATTGGCTCTGCCCATGTCGAAGCCTTCATTTGATAGGCTGTCACCGGGCCAGGCCCTGCCACCTGGCTTCCGTGCTCCCTTCCTGTTTGCTGATGGCGTTTCCTCTGTTGAGACTCTACTCACCAACATACAGGTATTGTAATTGCTTATAATTAGTTGAAGTCTTTATCAAAAGCCAATTGAAGTCACT
Organism: Salmo salar; assembly: GCF_905237065.1. Taxonomy (NCBI): domain Eukaryota; kingdom Metazoa; phylum Chordata; class Actinopteri; order Salmoniformes; family Salmonidae; genus Salmo; species Salmo salar. The sequence goes on from NC_059448.1 coordinate 4,085,617, forward strand.
GTCTTTTATGTCATTAGTTTCCTACAACTGATATCAAGTTCTCGAGCTATATTATCTCCCAAACAACCTGAGCATCACTCACATACAGTATCAGTTAAATATACTCAATAACTTATTTATAGATCCAAGTTGAGACTCCCCCCCTCTCTCTCTCTCTCTCTCCCTTTCTCTCTCTCTCTCTCTCTCTCTCTCTCTCTCTCTCTCTCTCTCTCTCTCTGTCTCTCTCTCTCTCTCTCTCTCTCTCTCTCTCTCTCTCTCTCTCTCTCTCTCTCTCTCTCTCTCTCTCTCTCTCTCTCTCTCTCTCTCTCTCTCTCTCTCTCTCTCTCTCTCTCTCTCTCTCTCTCTCTCTCTGTCTCTCTCTCTCTCCCTCTCTCTCTCTCTCTCCCTTTCTCTCTCGCGCTCTCTCTCTCTCACGCACTCTCTCCCTCTCTCTCTCTCGCACTCTCTTTCTCTCTCTCTCTCTCTCTCTCTCTCTCTCTCTCTCCCTTTCTCTCTCACGCTCTCTCTCTCTCACGCGCTCTCTTTCTCTCTTTCTATCTTTGTCTCTTTCTCTCTCTCGATCTCTCAGGGCCTTCTGAAGGTGGCTGCAGAGAATGCCCGTGTCCAGGACACTCAGATCCAGGCTGAGAAGAGAGAACTGAAGATGGAGCTGTACAGAGAGAGAGACATGAGAGAGAGTCTGGAGAGACAACTCACCTCTGAGTTACAGAGTAAAGGTAGGAATACTGGAGGTTCGTTTCGGCCATGACACCCATCTCAGAATGTTCTGAAAACGAATGTGTGTGTATTTAGAAACGGATACGATAAGCATTCCAGCAGCATTATATTGTTGAAATATAATTTGATCTCTGAGAAATGTATCTAATTGAACATATTAATTCATAGGAGGGGGGGAAGTGCTTACTAAAAGTATATACTATATACTAACCATACTGTGTGTGTACAAAATTATCTGTTTATCTTACCCTCTCTCTCTCTCTCTCCCTCTCTCTCTCTCTCCCTCATCCCTCTCTCTCTCTCTCTCTCTCTCCCTCATCCCTCTCTCTCTCTCTCTCTCTCTCTCTCCCTCACCCCCCTCTCTCTCTCTCCCTCATCCCTCTCTCTCCCTCATCCCTCTCTCTCCCTCATCCCTCTCTCTCCCTCATCCCTCTCTCTCCCTCATCTCTCTCTCTCTCTCTCTCCCTCTCTCTCCCTCATCCCCCTCTCTCTCTCATCTGTCTCTCTCTCTCTCTCTCTCTCTCTCTCTCTCCCTCATCCCCCTCTCTCTCCCTCATCCCTCTCTCTCTCTCCCTCATCTCCCCTTCTCTCTCATCTGTCTCTCTCTCTCTCTCCCTCATCCCCATCTCTCTCCCTCATCCCCCCTCTCTCTCTCTCTCTCTCTCTCTCTCATCTGTCTCTCTCTCCCCTCTCTCTCTCTCTCTCTCTCTCTCTCTCTCTCATCTGTCTCTCTCTCTCCCTCATCTCCCTCTCTCTCTCTCTCTCCCTCATCCCTCTATCTCTCCCTCATCCCTCTCTCTCTCTCCCTCATCCCCCCCTCTCTCTCTCCCTCATCTCTCTCTCTCTCCCTCATCCCCCTCTCTCAGCCTCCATTCAGAAGCGCTTAAAGAAAGAGAAGAAAGCCAAGAGGAAGCTTCAGGAAGCGTTGGAGTTTGAGTCCAAACGGAGGGAGACGTTGGAGCATTCTCTCAAACACTTCTCCTCCTTCTCCTTCTCCTCCCCCTCTCCTCCCGACACGCTACACGCCAGCAGCAGCGGTGAGCCTCCTCCTCCTCCTCCTTCTCCTCCCCCTCTCCTCCCGACACGCTACACGCCAGCAGCAGCGGTGAGCCTCCTCCTCCTCCTCCTTCTCCTCCCCCTCTCCTCCCGACACGCTACACGCCAGCAGCAGCGGTGAGCCTCCTCCTCCTTCCTCCTTCTCCTCCCCCTCTCCTCCCGACACGCTACACGCCAGCAGCAGCGGTGAGCCTCCTCCTCCTTCCTCCTTCTCCTCCCCCTCTCCTCCCGACACGCTACACGCCAGCAGCAGCGGTGAGCCTCCTCCTCCTTCTCCTTCTCCTCCCCCTCTCCTCCCGACACGCTACACGCCAGCAGCAGCGGTGAGCCTCCTCCTCCTCCTCCTTCTCCTCCCCCTCTCCTCCCGACACGCTACACGCCAGCAGCAGCGGTGAGCCTCCTCCTCCTTCCTCCTTCTCCTCCCCTCTCCTCCCGACACGCTACACGCCAGCAGCAGCGGTGAGCCTCCTCCTCCTCCTCCTTCTCCTCCCCCTCTCCTCCCGACACGCTACACGCCAGCAGCAGCGGTGAACCTCCTTCTCCTTCCTCCTTCTCCTCCCCCTCTCCTCCCGACACGCTACACGCCAGCAGCAGCGGTGAGCCTCCTCCTCCTCCTCCTTCTCCTCCCCCTCTCCTCCCGACACGCTACACGCCAGCAGCAGCGGTGAGCCTCCTTCTCCTTCCTCCTTCTCCTCCCCCTCTCCTCCCGACACGCTACACGCCAGCAGCAGCGGTGAGCCTCCTCCTCCTTCTCCTTCCTCCTATTCCTCTTATCCTGATGATGGCCACATGTGTTTGGATAGTATTATAAATATCTTTAGTTGTCCGCTGTGTAACCGGCTGTTTACAGTGAATGGAGGTTCAGCGGTGTAACCAGGTGTGTAACCAGCTGTGTAACCAGGTGTGTGACCAGCTGTGTAACCAGCTGTGTAACCAGGTGTGTAACCAGCTGTGTAACCCGGTGTGTAACCAGCTGTTCACAGTGAATGCGGTTCAGCTGTGTAACCAGGTGTGTAACCAGCTGTGTTACCAGGTGTGTAACCAGCTGTTCACAGTGAATGCGGTTCAGCTGTGTAACCAGGTGTGTAACCAGGTGTGTAACCAGCTGTGTAACCAGGTGTGTGACCAGGTGTGTTACCAGCTGTGTAACCAGGTGTGTTACCAGCTGTGTAACCAGGTGTGTAACCAGCTGTGTTACCAGGTGTGTAACCAGGTGTGTAACCAGGTGTGTAACCAGCTGTTCACAGTGAATGCGGTGTCGCCATGTATTCAGTCTAACGAGGGTTCTTCTTGACCACAGATATAGTTGCACCTGAAGATTAACCAGAACCGAATGCAAACCAGGACAAGACACTCCGATTGGTCAAGGTATGGAATACTGTTCAATATGTTAATGATCCCTGCAGATATTACCATATGATGGTAACATTTTGGACAGGGAAGAAGAGTGGAATTTCATGTCAGAATGTTCATGAATACAGTATTATATTTGTAAAGTCATGTATTCTTTTATAGTAGCTGTAAATTAAATCTGTTACTCTGAAGACTAATACTTTCCAATATATTCCAATATTTCTCTCTTTCTCCCTCTTCCGTCCGACAATCCCT